>NC_045787.1:120334497-120668240 GCF_009873245.2 Balaenoptera musculus
TGCAACCCACAGATTTTGGAAAGTTGTATTTTTATTTGTCTCCGTTTTTTCTGATTTCCACTTTGATTTTTTGTTGATCCATTGATTTTTTAGTAACATGTTATTTAATCTACACCTGTTTGTGTTTTTCTCATGGTCCTTTCTGTAATTGACGTCTACTTTTATACCTTTGTGGCTGGAAAAGATGCTTGATATAATTTCTATCCTCTTAAAGTGTTTAAAGCGAGATTTTTGGTCTGTCACGTGATCTATCTTGGAGAATGTTCCATGTGCCCTTGAAAAGAGTGTGTATTCTGCTGTTTTTAGATGGAATATCCTGTAGATCTCTATTAAGTCCAACTGGTCTAATGTTTCATTTAAGGCCACTGTTTCCTTCTTGCTTTTCTGTCTGGTTGATATGTCTGTTGATAGAAGTTGATTGTTGAAGTCTACTCCTATTTTTTTATTACTGGCAATTTTTCCCTCTGTTTCTATTGATATTGCTTTATATATTTAGGTGTCCCTATAGTAGGTGCATATATGTTTACAAACATTATATCTTTTTCTTGTATTGAGCCCTTTATCATTATATAGTGCTCTTTTTTGTCAAAGTAGACTTTAAAACAAAGTTTGATATGAGTATTGCTATCCCAGCTTCTTTTCCTTCCACTTGCATAGAATATCTTTTTTCATCCTCTTACTTTCAGTCGTATGTGTCTTTAACTCAGAAGTGTGTCTCTTGTAGGTAGCATATAGTTGGGTCTTATTTTTTTATCCAATCAGTCACTCTATTTCTTTTGATTGGAGCATTTAGCTCATTGACATTTAAAGTGATTATTTATAGCTATGTACTTATTACCATTTTGTTACTTGCTTTCTAGTTGTTTTTGTAGTTCATCTCTGTTCTTTTCTTCTTTTAGTCTCTTCCCTTGTGGTTCGAAAGTTTGCTTGAGTGTTATGTTGGTGTTCATTTCTCTCTAGTTTTTGTGTATGTATTGTAGTTTTTTGATTTGTGGCTATCATGGAGACCATATATGTTGACTTATAACTATATCTACTTCTTTTCAACTGATAGTCATTTAAATTCAAACACATTTTAAAAACTCCACATTTTCTACTCCCCTCCCCACATTGTTTGAAGTCATATTTTACATCTTCATGGATATCCCTTAACTGTTTATTATAGTTATAGTTGATCTTCCAATTTTTGTCATTTAACCTTCATATTAGCCTAGTTAAGTGGTTGATCCACAGACTTTACTATATATTTGCCTTTACCTGTGGGATTTTTTCCTTCCTATAATTTCTTATTTCTTGTTGTAGCCTTTTCTTTTTCACTTAAAGAAGACCCTTTACCACTTCTTGTAAACTTAGTTTAGTATCAGTGAACTCGTTTAGTTTTTGCTTGTCTGAGAAACTCTTTATCTTTCAATTCTGAATAAGCTTGCTGGGTAGAATATCCTCAGTGGTAGGTTTTTTTTTCCTTTCAGTAATTAAACATATCATGCCAGTCACTTCTTTTCTGCAAAGTTTCTACTGAAAAATCAGCTGATAGCAATATGGGGGTTCTCTTGTATGTCACTCTTCATTTTTATCTTGCTGCCTTTAAAATTCTCTCTTTATATTTGACTTCTGCCATTTTAATTAACTTCTGTCTTGGTGTGGGTCTCTCTGGGTTTATTTTGTTTTGAACTCTTTGTGCTTCCTGTACCTGGATATCTGTTTCCTTTTTCAGGCTCGGGATGTTTTCAGCCATAATGTCGTCTAATACATTTTCTACTCCTTTCTCTCTTCTCCATGTGAGAACACTTTGATTAGAATGTCAGTATGCTTGATGTTATCCTAGAGATCCTTTTATCTAATTTCATTTTTTAAACATTTGTTTTTATTGTTGCTGTTCTGATTGGGCAATTTCCATTATTATATCTTCAAGATCATTTACGCATTCTCCTAACTTGCTGTTAATTCTCTCTAGTGTATTTTTCCTTTCAGTTGTTGTATTCTTCAGCTCTGACTAGTTCTTTTTTATATTTTCTAGTACTTTGTTAAAATTCTTACTGTGTTCATCTATTCTTTTCCCAAGTCCAATTAGCATTCTTGTTACTACTGCTTTGAACTCTTGGTCAGGTAAATTATTTTTCTATATGTCATTAGTGTTCAGGGATTATCTTTTCCTGTTCTTTCATTTGAAACATATTCCTCTGTCTTCTCATTTTGGTTAAGTTTCTCTGTCTCTATGAAATTTGGTGTAACAGTTACCTTTCTAAGTCTTGATGGCATGTCCCTGCGTGGGAGCATCCCTGTGCAGGCTGAGTTTGCTCAGAGCCGGATCTGAAGTAAGCATGTGCCACATTTGTGCTGGCAGTCACCACCTTGATAGGAAGTAGGGCTGGAGCTAGAGGGGCTAGAGCCGAAGCTAGGTGCAGTCTGGGACCTCTACTATGCTCAGTGGACTTTACTGCTTTTTCAGGAGTGGGGTTGGGGCCATAGGTGCTGGAGCAGGAGCCCTGAGCAGTTGGGTTTCTTGCAGGTGTGATGGCAGTCTCCACCTTGGTTGGGGGCTGGGGACATGGCTGGGGTCTGAGGGCTTGGGCCTGTGTTTCTGTGCTGGTTTCACTTTTTCCCCTGATGTGCGTGCCTTGGCTAGCACGTGGGTTGGGGCTGGAGGGATTGGTGCCATACTACTGAGGTAGTTTTTCTCCCTCCCACATGTGTGCAGGTATGCATGCTTGCAATGGTGGTTCTGCCCTGGAGCTAGTTTTGCTCCCTCCTGAGTGTGTATACTGACATGAGCACTGGCAATGGCTGCCTCCAGCTGGTCAGAGACAGGACTGGCATTGGAGCTGGCTCCATTCCCTCCAAGTGCTCACTCTTGTTGGCAGAAGCAGCCTCCGCCTTAGTGGGGAGCAGTGTGCCTTAAATCGAGGGTGTGGCAAGGGTGGGGGTGGGGCGAGGGCCCCCGAAAGCTAAGACCCTGGCCTGCGGGAGGGGAGCGCCCACAAACCAGTCTCCGAACCTGCACTCCACCACTGCCTTCTGCTGCCATGACCGCTGCAGGGGCGGGGCCTGACCCTACTTTGCAGAAAGGTTTGCTTTGTTTGTATTTTGTAAATAAAAGTATTTAATTAAAAAAAATATTTAATAAAAAAAAGTATTTAATTAAAAAAAAATCTTGCTGATAGGAGCAAGAAGGGCTGAAGCAGGATCCCAGTGAGGGCTTGGGGTTGGGCTGGGGTGGCCCTTGCAAGCTCAGCAGAGCACCAGGCAGTTTTCAGTCTGCTACCTCTGAACTCTGACTGGGAGTAAGCAAGCTTGTTCTGTGCAAGCATTTCAGGAGCAGAGTTTGGTTTTCTTACAGCCCTTCTGTAAGCTCCATTGGTTTTCAAACCAGCTAAGGGATTGTCTTCCTGGTGTCAGACCCCAGGGCCAGAGTGCCTAATATGTGGCTTGAACCCTTTGCTCCACAGAAAGGATCCCCACATCTGTGATATACCCCTCCTCTTCTGTGACTTCTGCTAAGGGTGTGGGTCCTCAATGTACTGCTTCTCCTTCCTTCCTACCAGGCTCCATGTGGATATTTCTTGACAGCTTTGGTTGTAGAAGAGCAGTCCTGATAGTCCCCAGGTCAATTTCAGCAGAGCTGCTCTATATGTAGTTGTGGTTTTGATACATTTATGAGAGGAGGTGGGTCCAGAGTCCTCCTACTCTCATCTTGCTCTCCATCCTGTTGAGTATCTTTAAACTGTGTCATTTGCCCTGCAATTTTTTGTTGAAAGGTAGACATGATATACTGCATAAAGAGAAAAACAAAATCGAAAACAAAATCACTGTAGTAACTAGGCATTTAGGCATAAAGTGGTAATGTGGAGGGGTAGCATTCTATGATCCTATGATTAGGTCTTAGTCTTTTGGTGAGCCTGGGACCCTGAACTGTGAACTTCACCAGTGTTTCTCAGTAGTCTAGTTTTTTTCTTTCTTAGGTGGGACCAGATAGCTAAAGGAGGCTGGTTGGGTAGTTCTCTTCTCTCAAGTAGATTAGGCTCTGAAAAAAATACCATATTAGTCTCTGGTAAAATAGTTTCTCCTTAGGGCAGGTTTTGCTGGGGACAGAGTGCTCTCATGTATTGCAAAAAGGTTATTTTTCCTTCCCCCTGCTGGAAGCAGAAGGGATTTTTCTCCATTCACTGTGAGAAACTGGTAGAGCTCCCAGAGGTAAAAACTCGAAAAAGGTGACTAGATCCCCCTGAAGTTTTTCTCTCTCAGATTTGTCCACATTAAGCCTGTAGCAATTCATTGATTACAGCTTACGTTTTCCTACCCAGGCACTGATTTCTGCAGAGGTTTCTGCTTGTGTTTTTTCTTCTCTGGTAACTTGTGATTCTATGTATCTTTTTGTCTCTCCAACTTTTAGGGCAGCTCTTTCCCTTGTGACCTCACTTCTCGGATGTATCTAAAAAGCTTGTTGGTTTTCCAGGTCATTTAACTTTTTACTTCTGCTTATTTGTTCTTGTTCATTATTATTTCTCTTTCACTTGGTTTGTTATCTTACAGACTGTAGGCACTTGATAAATATATGTTGAATGAGTATATGAAAGAATGAATAAATGAGTGTATAAGAGAAAAATTACATATGACCCTTGACTTACTTTGCTGCCATGCAATTCAATGTAGCCCACAGCTACCAGACCACACGGATTGATTTCATGCTGGGGTGGCAGGTTTCTTGTCTGGACTACTTACTTGGGATACTCCCACCCACAGCTTCATATACTTCACACTGATGCAACTCCAAGAGTTAGGGCATATGAGGTAGGACAGAAATCTGTCCCTAGTTCTCTTTAATCCTTCTTTTCCCTTTTGGAAGAGAGTAATTCATTCATTATGTAAGAGTGTGAGGCAGTCATTTCTAGCAAGAGAAGAATTTGTGTGTCTTGGAGATGCTCTGCCCGGAAGAGTGGGAGGGCTCAATGTTAATGGGATGTTGAGCCTCGTCTGACCTGGCCAGGACTGCAAAGGAGGAGCCTGGCTGAGAGCGTGAGTTTCTCTCTCTTCCTAGAGACAGAGGATGGCCCTGGGGACAAGCTACCATCCAGATACATGGACAGAAAGACAGACAGGTAGGAGGCAGGTGGGTAGAGAGATGGGTAGGTGATTGACAGGTTAGGGTTAGGGTAGGAAGTTTAAAATAAGATGCTGGAAGAAATGGCAGAGGGTAAAAAATGCGGTTGAAAGGAAGACCAAGGGGTGGGGGATCCTCCATATATCATCTAATATGAACTTCGCCCACACTGACATATGATCCAGTGGGAAGAGTCACCTTTTGGTATGACTCAACAGACACAGCATATTGTTTAATCAAGGATAAGTACAATTGGGCTGTCTCTAGTAAGAAACTCTCTTTTCAGATCCTTTCAGACATTATAGGACATAATGACAAGGTTACAAAGGCCCAGGCATTCATACCTTTTTTTCCAGAAGTTCTGACTATTGAAGGGAAGACACACTCATGCATTGAGAAGAAGCAACCTGTTGCTCCATTGGTACCAACCCCTTGGATTTGCTAGGCATAAAGAAAGCTACAGGATGCTTTTGACCATGCCTCTTGTTTAAGAATTCTTTTGGAAAAGCAAAACAGGTTTTGTTTCTTGGACAAACAAGACAACTAAAACATTAAAAATAAAAGTCCACTCAAATGCTGGCATGTCCAACTGTGGTGTCTATAAGTAAAGAACAGATTTTCCCTCCCAGTTGTTCTCATCAGAAACAGGTAAAGGAGAAAAAACCAAAACAGTGTAGTTGAGATAAGTTACATTGTCAGTGTGGCATTTTTAAATAGCATTATAATACTGAAGTTGTATTCTTTCTTCTATTCCTAAGAACATATGCTAGCATCCTATTCTTATAGGCCACTTTGAGATGAACATCAAACAATGCTGGGTGCAAACACACACTGCAGTGTATTCAGACTTTTGGTATGTGAAGACTACCCTCTCTGCTTCTGCTTCCTCCTGTTGGATAGCCTGCAGAAGGTATGGGCACAGAAGAAAGAGTGGGGACTAGCATTATATACAGCCACTCAGTTGGGATTAGACTGGTGTCAAAGGTCTTCTTGCCTGTTTCTCTCTGCTAATTTTTTTTTTAAAGGAAGCTAATCCTGCCATTCACTTTTTTTTAAAATTTTATTTATTTATTTATTTATGTATGTATGTATGTCTGTGTTGGGTCTTCGTTTCTGTGCGAGAGCTTTCTCTAGTTGCGGCAAGTGGGGGCCACTCTTCATTGCAGTGTGCGGGCCTCACTATCGCGGCCTCTCTTGTTGCGGAGCACAGGCTCCAGACACGCAGGCTCAGCAATTGTGGCTCACGGGCCTAGTTGCTCCGTGGCATGTGGGATCCTCCCAGACCAGGGCTCGAACCCGTGTGCCCTGCATTGGCAGGCAGATTCTCAACCACTGCGCCACCAGGGAAGCCCCTCTCTCTGCTAATTTGAGTCTAATTTCCTGGCAGTCTCTGATCTGGTTTCAACCTGACTTGACAACTTGCCCCATGTCTAGACTACTCCTAGGGTGTAGTAGCTTAGGGCATGCATTTTAACCTTGCGTTGTCTGTATTCCACCTTGATTGACTCACTCTGCTTATACCTTTCAGTTGGAAACTCCTGAGATTCACACTTTCAAAGGCATAGGGCACAGGACTCCCTTTGGTTTGCTACCAAGCATCGTGATGAATGGATTGTTCTGTAATGGTGGTGTGAAAACCATCTATTTTGTAATCAAACAAATGTGGAGAAAACTATTAAGCTCTGGAGTGTCAGTTTCCTCATTTGCAAATGGAAAGGCTAATGAGAACTGTACCATTGAGCAGTTAGGAAGATTGACGTGAAGTATCTGTTATAGTGTCAGACTTATAGTAGGTGCCCAGAGTGGCTTTTTTTTTTTTTTTAAAACATCTTTATTGAAGTATAATTGCTTCACACTGGTGTGTTAGTTTCTGCTTTATAACAAAGTGAATCAGCTACAGATATACACACGTTCCCATATCTCCTCCCTCCCGCATCTCCCTCCCTCCCACCCTCCCCATCCCACCCCCCCAGGCGGTCACAAATCACCGTGCTGATCTCCCTGTGCTATGCGGCTGCTTCCCACTAGCTATCTATTTTACATTTGGTAGTGTATATATGTCCATGACACTCTCTCATCCTGTCACATCTCACCCTTCCCCCTCCCCATATCCTCAAGTCCATTCTTTAGTAGGTCTGTGTCTTTATTCCCATCTTGCCACTAGGTTCTTCATGGCCTTTTTTTTTTTTTCCTTATATTCCATATATATGTGTTAGCATACTGTATTTGTTTTTCTCTTTCTGACTTACTTCACTCTGTATGACAGACTCTAACTCCATCCACCTCATTACAAACACCTCCATTTCATTTCTTTTTATGGCTGAGTAATA
Source organism: Balaenoptera musculus (assembly GCF_009873245.2). Taxonomy (NCBI): domain Eukaryota; kingdom Metazoa; phylum Chordata; class Mammalia; order Artiodactyla; family Balaenopteridae; genus Balaenoptera; species Balaenoptera musculus. Next base: position 120,341,926 of record NC_045787.1, read on the forward strand.
TTCCATTGTATATATGTGCCACATCTTCTTTATCCATTCATCCGATGATGGACACTTAGGTTGCTTCCATGTCCTGGCTATTGTAAATAGAGCTGCAATGAACATTTTGGTACATGACTCTTTTTGAATTATGGTTTTCTCAGGGTATATGCCCAGTAGTGGGATTGCTGGGTCGTATGGTAGTTCTATTTGTAGTTTTTTAAGGAACCTCCATACTGTTCTCCATAGTGGCTGTATCAATTTACATTCCCACCAACAGTGCAAGAGTGTTCCCTTTTCTCCACACCCTCTCCAGCATTTATTGTTTGTAGATTTTTTGATGATGGCCATTCTGACCGGTGTGAGATGATACCTCATTGTAGTTTTGATTTGCATTTCTCTAATGATTAATGATGTTGAGCATTCTTTCATGTGTCTGTTGGCCATCTGTGTATCTTCTTTGGAGACATGTCTATTTAGGTCTTCTGCCCATTTTTGGATTGGGTTGTTTGTTTTTTTGTTATTGAGCTGCATGAGCTGCTTGTAAATCTTGGAGATTAATCCTTTGTCAGTTGCTCCATTTGCAAATATTTTCTCCCATTCTGAGGGTTGTCTTTTGGTCTTGTTTATGGTTTCCTTTGCTGTGCAAAAGCTTTTAAGTTTCATTAGGTCCCATTTGTTTATTTGTGTTCTTATTTCCATTTCTCTAGGAGCTGGGTCAAAAAGGATCTTGCTGTGATTTATGTCATAGAGTGTTCTGCCTATGTTTTCCTCTAAGAGTTTTATAGTGTCTGGCCTTACACTTAGGTCTTTAATCCATTTTGAGTTTATTTTTGTGTATGGTGTCAGGGAGTGTTCTAATTTAATACTTTTACATGTACCTGTCCAATTTTCCCAGCACCACTTATTGAAGAGGCTGTCTTTTCTCCACTGTATATGCTTGCCTCCTTTATCAAAGATAAGGTGACCATATGTGCGTGGGTTTATCTCTGGGCTTTCTATCCTGTTCCATTGATCTATATTTCTGTTTTTGTGCCAGTACCAAACTGTCTTGATTACTGTAGCTTTGTAATATAGTCTGAAGTCAGGGAGCCTGGTTCCTCCAGCTCCATTTTTCGTTCTCAAGATTGCTTTGGCTATTCGGGGTCTTTTGTGTCTCCATACAAATTGTGAATTTTTTTGTTCTAGTTCTGTGAAAAATGCCAGTGGTAGTTTGATAGGGATTGCATTGAATCTGTAGATTGCTTTGGGTAGTAGAGTCATTTTCACAATGTTGATTCTTCCAATCCAAGAACATGGTATATCTCTCCATCTATTTGTATCATCTTTAATTTCTTTCATCAGTGTCGTATAATTTTCTGCATACAGGTCTTTTGTCTCCTTAGGTAGGTTTATTCCTAGATAGTTTATTCTTTTTGTTGCAATGGTAAACGGGAGTGTTCTCTTAATTTCACTTTCAGATTTTTCATCATTAGTATATAAGAATGCAAGAGATTTCTGTGCATTCATTTTGTATCCTGCTACTTTACCAAATTCATTGATTAGCTCTAGTAGTTTTCTGGTGCCAGTTTTAGGATTCTCTATGTATAGTATCATGTTATCTGCAAACAGTGACAGCTTTACTTCTTCTTTTCCGATTTGGATTCCTTTTATTTCTTTTTCTTCTCTGATTGCTGTGGCTAACACTTCCAAAATTATGTTGAATAATAGTGGTGAGAGTGGGCAACCTTGTCTTGTTCCTGATCTTAGTGGAAATGGTTTCAGTTTTTCACCATTGAGGACAATGTTGGCTGTGGGTTTGTCATATATTGCCTTTATTATGTTGAGGAAAGTTCTCTCTATGCCTACTTTCTGTAGGGCTTTTATCATAAATGGGTGTTGAATTTTGTCGAAAGCTTTCTCTGCATCTATTGAGATGATCATATGGTTTTTCTCCTTCAATTTGTTAATATGATGTATCACGTTGATTGATTTGCGTATATTGAAGAATCCTTGCATTCCTGGAATAAACCCCACTTGATCATGGTGTATAATCCTTTTAATGTGCTGTTGGATTCTGTTTGCTAGTATTTTGTTGAGGATTTTTGCATCTATGTTCATCAGTGATATTGGCCTGTAGTTTTCTTTTTTTGTGACATCTTTGTCTGGTTTTGGTATCAGGGTGATGGTGGCCTCGTAGAATGAGTTTGGGAGTGTTCCTCCCTCTGCAATATTTTGGAAGAGTTTGAGAAGGATAAGTGTTAGCTATTCTCTAAATGTTTGATAGAATTCGCCTGTGAAGCCATCTGGTCCTGGGCTTTTGTTTGTTTGAAGATTTTTAATCACAGTTTCAATTTCAGTACTTGTGATTGGTCTCTTCATATTTTCTATTTCTTCCTGGTTCAGTCTCGGCAGGTTGTGCATTTCTAAGAATCTGTCCATTTCTTCCAGGTTGTCCACTTTATTGGCATAGAGTTGCTTGTAGTAATCTCTCATGATCGTTTGTATTTCTGCAGTGTCAGTGGTTACTTCTCCTTTTTCATTTCTAATTCTATTGATTTGAGTCTTCTCCTTTTTTCTCTTGATGAGTCTGGCTAATGGTTTATTAATTTTGTTTATCTTCTTGAAGAACCAGCTTTTAGTTTCATTGATTTTTTGCTATTGTTTCCTTCATTTCTTTTTCATTTATTTCTGATCTGATCTTTATGATTTCTTTCCTCCTGTTAAATTTGGGTTTTGTTTGTTCTTCTTTCTCTAGTTCCTTTAGATGTACAGTTAGATTGTTTATTTGAGATTTTTCTTGTTTCTTGAGGTAGGCGTGTATAGCTATAAACTTCCCTCTTAGAACTGCTTTTGCTGCATCCCATAGGTTTTGGGTCGTCGTGTCTCCATTGTCATTTGTTTCTAGGTATTTTTTGATTTCCCCTTTGATTTCTTCAGTGATCACTTCGTTATTAAGTAGTGTATTGTGTAGCCTCCATGTGTTTGTATTTTTTACAGACCTTTTCCTGTAATTGATATCTAGTCTCATAGCGTTGTGGTCAGAAAAGATACTTGATACGATTTCAATTTTCTTAAATTTACCAAGGCTTGATTTGTGACCCAAGATATGATCTATCCTGGAGAATGTTCCATGAGCACTTGAGAAAAATGTGTATTCTGTTGTTTTTGGGTGGAATGTCCTATAAATATCAATTGAGTCCATCTTGTTTAATGTATCATTTAAAGCTTGTGTTTCCTTATTTATTTTCATTTTGGATGATCTGTCCATTGGTGAAAGTGGGGTGTTAAAGTCCCCTACTGTGATTGTGTTACTGTCGATTTCCCCTTTTATGGCTGTTAGTATTTGCCTTATGTACTGAGGTGCTCCTCTGTTGGGTGCATAAATATTTACAATTGTTATATCTTCTTCTTGGATTGATCCCTTGATCATTATATAGTGTTCTTCTTTGTCTCTTGTAATAGTCTTTATTTTAAAGTCTATTTTGTCTGATATGAGAATGGCTACTCCAGCTTTCTTTTGATTTTCAGTTGCATGGAATATCTTTTTCCATCCCCTCACTTTCAGTCTGTATGTGTCTCTAGGTCTGAAGTGGGTCTCTTGTAGACAGCATATATATGGGTCTTGCTTTTGTATCCATTCAGCCAGTCTGTGTCTTTTGGTGGGAGCATTTAATCCATTTACATTTAAGGTAATTATCGATATGTATATTCCTATTCCCATTTTCTTAAATAGTTTATGTTTGTTATTGTAGGTGTTTTCCTTCTCTTGTGTTTCTTGCCTAGAGAAGTTCCTTTAGCATTTGTTGTAAAGCTGGTTTGGTGGTGCTGAACCCTCTCAGCTTTTGCTTGTCTGTAAAGGTTTTAATTTCTCCATCAAATCTGAATGAGATCCTTGCTGGGTAGAGTAACCTTGGTTGTAGGTTTTTCTCCTTCGTCACTTTAAGTATATCCTGCCACTCCCTTCTGGCTTCCAGAGTTTCTGCTGGAAGATCAGCTGTTAACCTTATGGGGATTCCCTTGTGTGTTGTTTGTTGTTTTTCCCTTGCTGCTTTTAATATGTTTTCTTTATATTTAATTTTTGATAGTTTGATTAATATGTGTCTTGGCGTGTTTCTCCTTGGATTTATCCTGTATGGGACTCTCTGTGCTTCCTGGACTTGATTAACTATTTCCTTTCCCATATTAGGGAAGTGTTCAACTATAATCTCTTCAAATAATTTCTCAGTCCCTTTCTTTTTCTCTTCTTTTTCTGGAACCCCTATAATTCGAATGTTGGTGCGTTTAATGTTGTCCCAGAGGTCTCTGAGACTGTCCTCAGTTCTTTTCATTCTTTTTTCTTTATCCTGCTCTGCAATAGTTATTTCCACTATTTTATCTTCCAGGTCACTTATCCTTTCTTCTGCCTCAGTTATTCTGCTATTGATCCCGTGTAGAGTATTTTTAATTTCATTTATTGTGTGTTTCATCGTTGCTTGGTTCCTCTTTAGTTCTTCTACATCCTTGTTAAATGTTTCTTGCATTTTGTCTATTCTATTTCCAAGATTTTGGATCATCTTTACTATCATTATTCTGAATTCTTTTTTAGGTAGACTGCCTATATTTCCTCTTCATTTGTTAGGTCTGTTGTGTTTTGACCCTGCTCCTTCACCTGCTGTGTGGTTTTCTGTCTTCTCATTTTGCTTATCTTACTGTGTTTGGAGTCTCCTTTTCACAGGCTGCAGGTTCGTAGTTCCCGTTGTTTTTGGTATCTGTCCCCAGTGGCTAAGGTTGGTTCAGTGGGTTGTGTAAGCTTCCTGGTGGAGGGGACTAGTGCCTGTGTTCTGGTGGATGAGGTTGGATCTTGTCTTTCTGGTGGGCACATCCACGTCTGGTGGTGTGTTTTGGGGCGTCTGTGGCCTTATTATGATTTTAGGCAGCCTCTCTGCTAATGGATGGGGCTGTATTCCTGTCTCGCTAGTTGTTTGGCATAGGGTGTCCAGCACTGTAGCTTGCTGGTCATTGAGTGAAGCTGGGTCTTGATGTTGAGAAGGAGATCTCTGAGAGATTTTCGCCGTTTGGTGTTACGTGGAGCTGGGAGGTGTACTGTGGACCAGTGTCCTGAAGTTGGCTCTCCCACCTCAGAGGCACAGCCCTGATGCCTGGCTGGAGCACCAAGAGCCTTTCGTCCACACGGCTCAGAATAAAAGGGAGAAAAAAATAGAAAGAAAGAAAGAGGATAAAATAAAATAAAATAAAGCTATTACAATAAAAAATAAGAAAAAAAATTATTAAGAATAAATGTATTCAGAAAAAAAATTTTTTTTTAATTTTTAAAAATAGATTTATTAATTTTTTGTAGTAAAATATAAGAAAAAAAATTATTAAGAAAAAAGTTTAAGAAAAAATGTTTAATTTTTTAAAATAAAAAATATGAAAAAACTTATTAAAAATTTTTTTTAATTTCTAAAAATAGAAAATAAGGCAAAAATTATTAAGAAAACATTTATTAGGAAAAAAAATTTTTTTGAGTAAAAAAACAAAAATAAACAAAAACAAAAAAACAAAAAAAACACGGACGTACCTAACCCTAGGACTAATGGTGAAAGCAAAGCTATACAGACAAAATCTCACCCAGAAGCATACACATATACACTCACAAAAAAAGGAAAAGGGGAAAAATTAATATATCCTGCTCCCAAAGTCCACCTCTTGAATTTGGGATGATTCGTTGTCTATTCAGGTATTCAACAGATGCAGGCACATCAAGTTGTTTGTGGAGCTTTAATCCGCTGCTTCTGAGGCTGCTGGGAGAGACTTCCCTTTCTCTTCTTTGTTCGTACAGCTCCCGGAGTTCAGCTTTGGATTTGGACCCGCCTCTGCGTGTAGGTCCCCTGAGGGCGTCTGTTCCCCGCCCAGACAGGACGGGGTTAAAGGAGCAGCTGCTTCGGGGGCTCTGGCTCACTCAGGCCGGGGGGGAGGGAGCGGTATGGAGGAGGCGGGGCAAGCCTGCGGTGGCAGAGGCCAGCGTGACGTTGCAGCAGCCTGAGGCGCGCCATGCGTTCTCCCGGGGAAGTTGTCCCCGGATCACGGGACCCTGGCCGTGGCTGGCTGCACAGTCTCCCGGGAGGGGCGGTGTGGAGAGTGACCTGTGCTCACACACAGGCTTCTTGGTGGCGGCAGCAGCAGCCTTAGCGTCTCCCGCCCGTCTCTGGGGTCCGCGCTGATAACCGCGGCTCACGCCCCTCTCTGGGGTCCGCACTGTTAGCCGCGGCTCGCGCCCGTCTCTGGAGTTCGTTTAGGTGGCGCTCTGAATCCCCTCTCCTTGCGCGCCGCAAAACAAAGAGGCAAGAAAAAGTCTCTTGCCTCTTCGGCAGCTGCAGACTTTTTCCCAGACTCCCTCTCGGCTAGCACCGAAGCCTGAGCCTCAGCTCCCAGCCCCCGCCCACCCCGGCGGCTGAGCAGACAAGCCTCTCGGGCTGGTGAGTGCCACTCAGCACCGATCCTCCATGCGGGAATCTCTCCGCTTTGCCCTCCGCACCCCTGTGGCTGCGCTCTCCGTGGCTCTGAAGCTTCCCCCCTCTGCCACCCACAGTCTCTGCCCACAAAGGGGCTTCCTAGTGTGTGGAAACCTTTCCTCCTTCACAGCTCCCTCCCACTGGTGCAGGTCCCGTCCCTATTCTTTTGTCTCTGTTATTTCTTTTTTATTTTGCCCTACCCAAGTACGTGGGGAGTCTCTTGCCTTTTGGGAGGTCTGACGTCTTCTGCCAGCGTTCAGTGGGTGTTCTGTAGGAGCAGTTCCATGTGTAGATGTATTTCTACTGTATCTGTGGGAAGGAAGGTGATCTCCGCGTCTTACTCTTCCGCCATCTTGCCCCTCTCTCCAGAGTGGCTTTTAAAAGTAAATAAATTCAAATAGAAAGCCAGATATTGCCAAAACTTTAGGGTATGGAAGAAGCGTAACAGAACCGTATAAAGCTGATGTTTTAAAGGACATAATTCGTTAGCAAGATGTTTGTATCTGAATCAGAATTTTAACATGAAGCATAATGTATCCAGTCATTCAGAACAGATTAAATATCATGCTTATTGATGGTACTTCAGTTCTGTGCCAGATATTTGGAATAGTGTTTATGTCAACATACATCCAGCATAATTTTAAAACTACGCATGGAAACTGTTTTCTGTTTTGGAGGCTGCAAGAGATTTTCTTGGTCATTTTAAATGGAATAGATTGGTCTGATCAACAGTTTGGCAAAATAATGCCATAAGAAAACCATTGAGTTGCCTTTTTTTTCAGACTGGTATTTTTCTCAGAGTAAACAGTCATAGCAATCACAGTGTTTTGTTTTGTTGTTATTGCTTTTGATTTTTCCTTTCTTTTCCACTTTTCCTTTTTCCCAAGAGGCCACCTTTCTCTTAGGGTATGCTCTGACACTCTCTGCACTGTCTGTTCACGTCTCTCTTTGTTTCCACTGAAGCTAATAGAATTGGAATATTGACTTTCCTCTAGTGGGCTGGCAGAGTGATGCTCTGACCATTTTTAGCTTAAGAAATCCATTTTGGAAGGATTCTTCTTAGCTCAGTCTTCTGAGGCTGAAAAACCATGCTGTACATTTCTTACACTTTTGGAAAATCACCTGCAAAGGCAGCCCTATGCTAAATTTTCTAACTGACAGGAAACTGATCCATCAGGTCACATGGCTGTTGATGATATACCCCAAAGAAGACATCATTCTAAACGTGTTTGTCTGGGTGTGAGATGCTTCCTGGAGGAGTTTGCTCTTGGATGTGTCTCTGGATTGGAAGCTGATTTTCAGGCTGTTTTCAGAATTTGGACAAGCTCTTTCTTTCCTTTCTTCCCTTTCTTTCTTTTCCTTCCCTTTCCTTCCCTTTGCTTCCCTTTGCTTCCCTTTGCTTCCCTTTGCTTCCCTTTACTTCCCTTCCTTCCCTTCCTTCCCTTCCTTTCCTTCCTTCCTTCCTTTCTTCCTTTCTTTCTTTTATTCATTCATTCACCAGGTCCATCATCAGAGACTTAACCATAGCCGACCTGTGAATATAACTACATTGTTTCTAAGCAGCCTCACGAATAAAAAAAGCAACGATATTTGCCTGTGATTGTGGGGGCGAAATTTGATAAGGAAACAGATGGCACTTTGTTGCTTCCAGGAATTTTCAATAAACAAGCTCATATTGAAAGGTTTGCAAAAAAAAAAAAAAATCAAATAATACTAGTAGTATATATTTTTTTGTAATTGAGTGCACGCATCAAGTGCTGAACAATATCAGAGTAAAAACTTACAAACCTCAGGATTTAATACTTCTGGATACAAACTCCATGGCATCCAGGGCTCATTATAAACATTAGCCTTCCACTGAGTTGACAGACCACCTTCCCCATGTTGGAAGCCTGAACACCACATTAATTCCACAACAGGTGGCAAACCTCCTACTCCCAGTGGGTCAAGAGTGAAACACATTTTAAGCAAATACTTTGGAGGCTGTCTCCCCTCAGAAGAAATGTGTTCTAGGGGACACCAGTGTTTTAAAATGGGAGTACATTAAATGTGAGTATTTTGAGTTTTCAGAAGGCACACCGTAAATAAATACAGGAGTATCATCAGAGGAGCATTTAACATACATTAAACAAATGCATGCAGACCTCTATCTCATGGTATGAAAATATTATAAAATTATACTTTTATATGCATACTATTATATCTTATGTTACTCTGTAGTCTATATACACTTGATTCTGTAGGGTTGAATGTACTCAACTGCATACATATACATATATATATATGGAGAATTTTTAGGAATTTTCAAAGATAAAATTGATCCCCAGTGAATTTGCCTGTGCCCTGAGTTTAGAGCCCAAACACCTACTTTATTTTTATTTTTATTTGAAAAAGAGAGGTGAGACTTTATTTCTTATTTGTCAACATGAATAAAAGTATATCTTCCTTATTAATTACAGTAAGAATACTAAATAAAACACTTATAAATTTAGCACTGTAATACACTAAGTGAACAATATATTACATGGAGATAGGCATTATTCCAGCAGTGCAAATTCCCTTAGTATTGGTTATTTTCATATTCTTTTCCATTGTGGTTTATTACAGGATATTGAATATAGTTCCCTGTGCTATACAATAGGACCTTGTTGTTTATCCATTCTATATATAATAGTTTGCATCTGCTAATCCCAACTCCCAGTCCTTCCCTCCTCCCCCCACCCCCTTGGCAACCACAAGCCTGTTCTCTATATTTGTGACTCTGGTTTTGTTTCATAGATATGTTCATTTGTTTCATATTTTAGATTCCACATATAAGTGATATTATAAGGGATTTGTCTTTCTCTTTCTGACTTACTTTGCCTAGTATGATAATCTCTGAGTCCACCCATGGAGCTGCAAATGGCATTATTTCATTCTTTTTCATGGCTGAGTAATATTCCACTGTATACATATGCCACCTCTTCTTTATCCATTCATCTGTTGATAGGCATTTAGGTTGCTTCCATGTCTTAGCTTTTGTAAATAGTGCTGCTATGAACATTGGGGTGCCTGTATCTTTTCAAATTAGAGTTTTCTCCCAATGTATGCCCAGGAGTGGGATTGCTGGATCATATGGCAACTCTATTTTAGTTTTTTGAGGAACCTCCATACTATTCTCCATAGTGGTTGTACCACTTTATATTCCCACCAACAGTGTAGGAGGGTTCCCTTTTCCCCACACCCTCTCCAGCATTTGATATTTGTAGACTTTTTAATGACAGCCATTCTGACCAGTGTGAGGTGGTACCTCATTGTAGTTTTGATTCACATTTCTTGAATAATTAGTGATGTTGAGCATCTTTTCATTTGTCTATTGGCCATCTCCAAACACCTACTTTACATTCCTATAATCTGCAAACACTGGCCCTCACTTTATTCTCACTCTCCCAGACCTTGTTTTTCCATGTTCCTCTTTTTTTTTTTTTTTGTTTCTGACTTAGAAGCAACAGACATTTATTGCTCACAGTTCTGGAAACTGGAAGACCAAGATCAAGGTGCCAACCTGGCCGAGTGAGGGTCCTCCTCCTGGTTCATAACTGGTGCCTTTTTGCTATGACCTCACATGGTGGAAGGAGTCCCCTGTTCCTCTTTTCTCGGCTCCGACTCCTGCCTCTCACACGAGTCTCTGCTTCTTCAATCTCTTCCTCTGTGATCACTGACAACTTTAGCTATTAGAACTTTATACGCTGCTCATCCTCCCACATGTAATTATTACTTGTATTAGTTGCTTTTGGCGTTTTGTTCTTATTGTTTCTGTGCTTTTCAAACTCCTTCCTCTTTCACTCTCCTTTCTTCTTTTCTAGCCTGTGATAAGTAGCAAGAATCTAAAGTACACTCACAGAGGCGACTGTCCTCCTGCTGTCCTCCTGATCCTAAAGACTTTGGCTTCTCTCCATGGGGCCAGGTTATGTGGCCACCACCATGCCAGCTTCCATTCTCTGAGGCTGATACTGTCCCAAAGCTGTGGACGCTCTTGTGGGACACCTGCTCCCATCACCATAGGCCCATCCTCTGTGCTAAAAAGGAGGTGGAACTCTTTTAGGTACAGAGCTGTTCTTCATTCACCATGCTGGTAGTTTTTAGGAATGTAGACTCTGGAGACAATCTGCCTTGGTTCAAATTCCAGTTCCACACTATGTGAACTGTGTTACATGAGTGATATAAGTTACTTAAACTCTCTAAATTTCCTAATCCTCACTTGATTTATGGTTGTGAAGATTTCTTGGAGCCAATGCATGTAAATTGCTTAGGGCAAAGCCTGCTATGTAGTAAGAACTCCCGAAAAGTTAGCTATTATAACAGATAGATTAACAGTGATGTTATTCTGTCATTCATTAATCCTTCCAACAATCCTTTATCAAATGCAAGTATCAGACTGTATGCCAGTCACTGGGGAAATAAGGATAAATTAAGCAAGTTACCTGCCATCAAGAACCATAGAGTCAAGACTTAGAGACAAATAGGCAAATAAATAAAGCTAAAGTTTCACAAGGGTTGCTGCTCCCACCCTGCTGCACCTGGCCAGCCTGCCTTTCCCTGGGGATACAGTTTCAGGGGATGTTTGCAGACTGACCAAGAAATCAGTAGAAGATGCCTCAGAGGGGAGGGTGCAGAGGGTAGACACTAGAGATCTGGGATGTTTACTCAAGAGTTGGAGGTCATGGAGAGAGAGGCTCCACTCCCTGGCCTTAAGGTGTGAGGTTTGTGAGGGAATGAGCAGCACCTCCTGAGAAGTTCTCATCAGACACCACATATACTGTATCTCTGGTGGAAATCCAGGGTTTTGTTATGAAGAATGTAGAAGGAAAGTTCTCTGAACAGATATAGATAGAGAGGAGTTTTCATTTTTTCCATGTTCCTGGGATTTCAGAGAGTCCCAAAGAAGGATTACAGAGAAAGGAGCCATGGGAGATTGTGTCAGGAGAAAGAAAGAACTGCGAAGTATGAACATCAGAATATCAGGTTGTAGAGACAGCTGATAGTGCTTATAATTTAGAAAATGACCAGGGCTGACAAAGATGTGACATATGGTAGGATTAATTGTCTGTAAATTTTCACACAGATGTCTCCACTTAAGCTTTTTGAGTCTTGTTTTCTAGTACTATTTCATGGATGCAATATATTTTCCAAACAATCTATGGGAGTGAAACTGTTGAGGTCAAGACCAAGTCTTTCAAACAAAAGAGCAAATTCTTTCAGCTACTCATTAGGCCAGATAAATTTTTGTACAATTTACCCACGTGAGAACAAAGAACAAATTTTTATATTATTAAAGGAAACACTCTGAAACTTAAAACAAAATTGTTCTTACTGATTCACACAATCCTATTGGAACATTCACAAATGCTCAGGCTGCCTACACTGTCCTTAATTAAAATGGCTTGTTTTCCACCATGAACTCAACATTTTACTCATTTCCTAATACTTCCTGGAAACTGATAATTTTATTTTGTCAAGTAAATTATTAGTTACCATATATTACTATGTAATAATGCATGTGCCCTTAAAGCCACTTCAAAAGCAAAAGATTATTTAATTGATAGTTGTGCCTATAAAATAGACCAAATTATATTTTTCTAGTTTGTTAGCTTACTATTGTTTATCTTAGAACCTTATGAATGGTGGACAGCCAGAAAGAGTATGCTTACTGTTCATAGAATGCCAACAAATCAGATAAATATAATTGTTAGAACCAATCAAAGTAGTTGAGCCTTGGAATCATTGTCCAACTATTGCCAGAGATATGAGGCTTTGGCAACAATGGAAAACAAGGGACAACTTTTCGAGCTCATGGAGGGAGCTGTTGAAAAGTCTGGGAATGTAAGATATCACTCATTCTAATAAATATCTCAGCTAATGCTCTATGGAAAAAAATCCCCAAAGCAAAATGCTAGGCAGGTTTGCTCCCCCTGGACAATATATATGAAGACATTCAGATGTTGTTTTTTATACCCAAGTATCACATTTCCATCTCTGGGATATGTCAGAAGTGTAAAGGTATATTTAAATAAGTCAAGTCACTTCTTGAGACAGTTGCCCCTAGACAAATGGTAGACCCTGGTAGATGCAATTTAAAATATTTAAATGTAGATAATCACCTGTAAAATACATGACATATTCATTTGGGCATGATTTATTTAAAACTGTGGCTAAGTGCCAAAGACCCAGCCACTTGATACTGAAGACTTTAATAACAATATTGTTGGTAGTGGTGATTGGGGTAAGGGGAGGCAGGATTATATTAATAATATCTCCAGAGTCTGATCTCCTTCAACACTGACTTTATAAATGCCAATATTTAGACATTTGACTTGATGAATTCATCAAAAAGTGATCAAGTTCTAGGGTAATACATCAACTAAACTCACAAGTGCTGGGAATTGTTTATCTCGCAAGTTTAATATTGTTATTCATTTGAACGGTAGACCTCCTTCTTGTGTACTCTGGAAAGTAAATGAAGATCAGGAGGTGAGTTAGTATGTGTAAAATTAAAAGCAATTAAACCAAATCAAAACAAAAAACGTTGCATTTAAAAAAGCAAGCTGCAGTATTCTAAAATACTTTTATGTCTTCCTACTATTTCTGATAAGATAATCTAATACCAACTATTAGAACAAAAGCACCAACACCTAAAAAGAGTGAAGTAAAATCTGAACAGACTGAAAAATCAACAATTCTTGAATCCATAAGAGAGGGGAGGACACAGGGCCAAACTCTGTCTCCAAGATTGGAGAGACAGACAGTCGAATACAGGGAGTAATGGTTCACTAGAGTAGAGACTCATGAACAGAAACCATCACAGGAACTGCTTCATCCAACAGGCGAAGAATGCACATTTTGCTTAAGTTCATATATAACATTAACAAAAGTAGACTACATTCTTGGTCATAAAACTCACCTTAAAAGATTTAGAATAATAGAAATCATACAATGTCTGCTCTTATACCACAATGGAATTAAATTAGAGATCAGTAACAGAAAGATAACTGGAAAAATCACAAACTAGGTGGGGATTAAACCGTATGCTTCTAAATAGCACATGGGGCAAAGGAAAAAAATACTCGAGATAAATTTTAAAATATTTTGAACTAAATGAAAATGAAAACACCACTCATCAAAATTTGTGGAATGCAGTGAAAGCAGTGCTTAGAAGGAAATTTATGGCATTGAATGCATATATTAGAAAAGAAGAAAGATTGCAAATCAATAATTTAAGTTTCAAATTTAGGAAACTAGAAAAAGAAGGGTAAATTAAGTCCTAATAAATCAGAAGAAAGGAAATAATAAGAGTTAAAGCATAAATCAATGAAATAGAAAACAGGATATCAATGGAGAAAATCAACAAAACCAAAAGCTTGTTCTGTAAAATTACCAATAAAGTCAAAAGCCTCTAGCCAGGCTAACTAAGAGAAAAAGAGAGAGAATACAAATTACTAATATCCAAAATGAAAGATGGGACATCCTACAGATCCCAGGATAATACAAGGATAATAAAAGAATGCTATGAAAACTCTATGTCCTCAAATTTGATACCTAGATTAAATGAACCAATTCTTTTAAAGACACATTATGCCAAAACTCACACAAGAAAACATAGGTGATCGAAATAGGCCTATATCTATTAAGTAAATTAGATCAATAATTAATAACCTTCCAAAAGAGCACCAAGCCCAGGTGGGTTCACTGGTGAATTCTATCAAACATTAAAGAAGAAATTATACCAATTTTCTACAGTCTCTTCCAGAGGATAGAAGCAGTGGAAACACACCCTAACTTAGTCTGTGTTGTCAGCATCACCCTGATACCAAAACCAGACAAAGACATTACAAGAAAAGAAAACTATAGGCCAGTATCTCCCATGAACATAGATGAAAAAATCATCAACAAAATATTAGCAAATCAATCCAGTGATGGATAAATATAAGTATAAATCATAAACAAGTGGAACTTATACCATATATGCAACACTGGTTCAACATTTGAAAACTAATTAATGTAATCCATCAAAAAACATACTAAAAAGGAAAAAGCATATGATTGTATCAATAGGTGCAGAAAAAGCATTTGTCAAAATTCAATGCTCATTCATGATGAAATATCTCAGTAAATTAGGAATGGAGGAGAACTTTCTCAACTTGATAAGGAATATCTACAAAATATGTACAGCTAATATCGTATTTAATAATGAGGAAATTAAATTTTCATACTAAGATCAAGTATAAAGAAAGGGTTCCTCCTTCTCACTCCTTTTCCACATTGTAATGGGAGCTCTTGGTAATGCACTAAGCCAAGAAAAGGAAAGAAAAGGTATATAGAGTGAGAGAGGAGGATAAAATTATCTTAGTTGCATATGACATGATCGTCTATGTAGAAAATCGTCTATGTAGAAAATCCAAAAAAATCAACATAAAAATTCCTGGAACTAATAAACAGCTATAGCAGATTGAAAGATATTTGGTTGGCCAAAAAGTTCGTCTGGGTTTTCCATAACATCTTATGAAAAACCCGAATGAACTTTTTGACCAACCCATACAATGTTAATATACAAAAGTCCATTGATTCCCTATGTACTAACAATAAACAAGCAAACTCGAAATTAAAAACATAATATCATTTACATTAGTACCCAAAAATATAAAATTCTCAGGTATAAATCTAACAAAATATGTGCAAGGTCTATATGAGGAAAACTATAAAACTATGTTAAATGAAATCAAAGAAGCACTGAATAAGTGGAGAGATATTCCATGTTCATGGATAGGAACACTCAATATTTTCAAGATGCCAGTTCCTCCTAATTGGATCTATAAGTTAAATGTAATCCTAGTCAAAAATCCCAGCAATAAACTGTTTCTAAAGTTTAACAAACTTGTTGTTTTTCTTTAAAAAAAAAAAAAAGTGGAGAAGACTCTTGGCATGTTATTCTTCCATATCTCCTGTGGTAACATAATCTTGAGATACATACATACATATATCTGTAATTCGTTATATCACCTCCTTTGTCATAAAAGTCCTACCCTATTCTCTCAGGTGAAATCTAAAAGATACCCTCATCTCCAGTAACCAAGTGAGTTTGGCAAGTGATGGGATAAACAAATTTTTACTTAAGAGCTTCTCAGAGCCTTTGTCATGATAGATCTGTGTGAATCTCGGGGGGAATTTAAAACATACAAGCACCTCAGTTTGTTTTAAAACCTAAGTCTTTCTACGTTTTTGCTCTTATTCTGTTTCCAAAGTTCTTATGAAACGTATACTCTTCTTTAGAATAGACATGTAAAAAATCAACCCTAGATTCCTGACAATGATGAAAATCACTTCTTAAAGTTATGCTTCCATGGTTCACTAAGCTTAGTTTTTTCACATCAATTGTAATTAGTTCTAATTTCAGAGAGCAATATTGTTCTTTGATCACTTCCCAGTGGAGGTGACATTTGAGCTTGAAATGAAGTTTTCTTAACTTGTCCAAAATATCTTTAGGGTCTCTTTGGAGCCTCATATGCAATGAATGCCAGTTGAGTCAAGGAGCCTTGCACCTTTTAAAAAAAAACTATGGAATAATAATAGAATTAGGGGAGATTAAAAAAAAATGTTCATGGAGATTTTGTGTACCCCTCACTCACTTTTCCCAGTGTAACATACTGTATAAGTACACTATAATATCAAAACCAGGAAATTTACATTGGTAAAATCCACACACTTTATTCAGATTTCACCAGTTTTACATGCATTTATTTGTGTGTATGTGTATGGGTGTTTGTAGTTCCCTGATGTCTTGCATGTTTTAAGAATCTGAACTTGGAAAGTTCTGATAAGACAGTACTCGGACAAATGGGTGAGGCTTAATTTTTTAAGAACAAATTTTTTAAAGTATAATTCCAGAAGTGCTTGAAAGACCCTACATTTCCTTTAAATAACTTCCTCATACTGCTTTATGATGCCTGGTATGCTTTTGGTTAATGGGTAAAGCAACAAAAATGTAATAATAGTTTTTTTATTTATCTATTTAACAAATATTTATTAGCCAGACACTGTTTTAGGCACTGGGGACATTATAGTGAACAAAACTATAAGTCTTTGCTCTCATGAATTTTCTACCTTAGTAGAGGAAATCAGAAAATAACCAATTATAAACCACCAGGTAGCAACAATTGCTATGAAGAGAACTAGAATGGGACGAGTGGAGACGGGGGCGAGTTCATATAAAGTGATTAGAGAAGTCCTTTCTGGTGGCATTTAGGGTGTGGCTAAAGGAAAATGTGAAGAGCATTGTTAAAAGCATTCTAGGTCAAAGGAACAGCAAGTGCAAAAGCCTAAATCAGGAACATGCTTGGTGTGTTTTCAGACACGGAGGCCAGTGTGACTAGAGTATAGTGAGAGAGGGGGATTGTAGCAGGATTTGAGGACCAGTAAGTGACAAGACCAGGTTATGTGAGGTTTTGCAAGCCATAGTGACAAGTTGGGGTTTCACTCTGAGTGATCTAAGAAGCCATTGGGTGGATTTAAGAAAATATTTCATGCAATTTAACTCATATATTAGAAATATCACAATGCTGTCTCCATGGAGAATTGGCTAGAGCGGACAAGGGTGAAAACAGGAAATCAATTAAGAGACACTTGGTGATAATGCAAGGAAAAGTTGATGGAGGCTTTCACAATAGTTCATAGCAGTGAAGATGGAGAAGAGTAGTCAAAATCTGTGTATATTTCAGAGTAAGAATCAACGGACTTCCCTATCAAATGTACATGGGAGAGAGATAGGGAGGAATCGAGGATGAATGCACAATTTTTGGCCTGAGCAATTCAAAAGGTGAAATTGCCATTTATTGAGTTGAAGAGGACAGTGAGGATTGGTAATGTAGGGGGAAAGTGGGGGACAATCAATAGCTCATTTTTGAATGTGTTTAGGTTGGGATGGCTATCCTGTGCCCTACCAGGTGGGCAGGCAAATTTGGAGTCCAGGAGAGCATTCTGGGCATCATCAACAGAGAGCTGACAATTAAGGGCCATGGGACTAGATTAGAAGAGCCAAGGAGAGGGTCTAGATAAAGAGGAGAGTGTTTACTATGAACCAGGCCGTGTTCTAAATTCTTTGTTGCTCATTTAATCCTCACAAAAACCCTGTAAAGTAGGAACTGTTCTTTGCTCCCAGTTTCAAATATGAAAATTGAAAGTCAGAATTTACATAACTTGCCCAAAGTGACACAGCCAAGATTGACTCCGAAGACATTCTGGCCTTAGAGGGCTTGCTTTTAATCACTGTACTTTATTGATCAAGCTTGAAATTCAAATCCTGGAAGAGATAAGGGACTGACTTAAATGGCTACCTAGCTGAAAATGACTGGTTGAAGCAGTTGTAAGGACAGCAAGCTTTGCCAGGGCAAGAGAATAGAAGAGTTTATCTCCTGAGAAGAAAACCCTATAGTATATAATCCTACTCCTCACGTCATTATTAGTCATCCTCAGTGAAGCAGAGCAGAGGTCACATGGGCTGTCCCCATAGGGTAGTACTGGGGTCTCATAGGTAGTATTAGGGGCTGGGCATAGAGTAACACTCCAGTCAGATCAGTTCTGCATATGAGTATGGAGCTGCATGCCCTGCATGTAACTTGTTCAAAAATAACTCTTTTTTTGTGTTGGTGTCACTTTGTGGCCAATCCTTCATACAGATAGTTTTACATTGAGACCCATTTAAGAAGACTCAGACCCTATCTTCTACAGGATTCAGTCTCAGTTTCCTGTTTTGGTTGGGATAGGATCATTCATTCATTAGATGCGTATTTCTGGTGTGTCTATTATGAAGCAAGAATCGGAGATAGAATGATGCATAACATAGAAATGGTCTCTGCTCTTCTAGACAAGCTTTCCTTCTAGTAGAAAGTAAAAGATCATGGACAGGTATGTGAACAAATAATAGACCAATTATAAATTGTGACAAGTTCTATAAAGAAAAGAATGAGGCAGCTAAAGCAGATAATAACAGGGAGATCTAATTAGGATACACAGGAAAGTCTTTCAAAAGAGGTGGTATTTGAGTCAATACCTGAGGGATGAGCAGAAAAGGTCAATGAAAAAAGTAGAGGAAGGACATTCCATACAGTGAAGTCTACAAGAGGTCAGAGATTTCAGCAAGCTTTGGTATGCTGGAATAGCTAGGTCAATGTGTTTGGAGATGAGTTAATAAATAAGGGGTTGCAACTTTTTTTATAGTACAGTATAAGAGTATGAGAGGAACTAATGTAAAATGACTTGGATATTGCTTTGCTTCTATAATTCCATTTAGACAAAATTATATTACTGCTAATTCAACAAATCCAATATTTTTCTGACAGAGAAAAATGTATTAGTTTTGAAAAGGCCACCAAGACCCAGACTACGTGTGGTCACTTGAAGTTAATATATATTCAGTCTAATTGTTTTAGAAAATGTTCTTCTGGAAATCTCAATAACCAGTTGCTGCATAATAAGCTGAATTTAGCCTGTAGTTATTGGCCAGGATGAGCAGGCTTTAACTAATTTTCCATTCCTCATCACACAGAATAACTCAGGGCTGGGTTTTCTCTACTACTTTGGCTAAGTCTAATGATGTGCAATAATAATTTCTATTAATCATTTTCCAAGATGTGTAAGGACCCCAAGAAATTTCCCCACATAAGAAGGAACCAATTTAGGTTCATGGCTAAAATGTTCATATGGATAAGTAGTTATGTCAGTCTTAACTTTCTGTTGTAAGAGATATAGGAACCCAGTTCAAACTAAATCATGTCTTTTTTGTTTGTTTGCTTTTTTTTTTTTTTACCGGTTTACATGGCCAACCTGTGGAAAGGGGAAGAATAGAAAAGGTCTTGTGTAGGATGGATCCAAGAGGTTGAACCACCATCAAGTTTCTCTCTTACCCTCTGTCTGCATACAGACTTGATTCTCCCTGCTGCATTTGAGTTTGTCCCACATGGATTTTTTAATTATTAAACATTTAGCGGGTGCCTACCTCTGTGTGCCATGTTGTGTTAAGGGACAGAGTAGTACTCAGATCAGCTCTGTGTATGAGAATACACAGAGCTCCATGACTTATATACTCTTAACAGAGGGTGAAGACAGAATTTAATTAAAAATAAATCCATAAAAAAATCTCACTTCAAATAGTAATAAGTTCTATAAAAGGAATCATTGCACAGCGTAAAGTAATGGCCTATGACTGGGAGAAGAGAGTGGTTTACTTTAAATAGAGGAGGCTTCTGTGAAGAGGTGATGACCTCTTCAGAGGTTGAGTTGAGACCTGGAGGATTAAACAGAACCAGTCATTGAGAGCTCTAGGGCAAGGAAATTCCAGGAAGAAGCCTCAGCAAATGTAAAGCCACTAAAATGAAAATGGTCTTAGAATGTGTAAGAAGTGGAGGCAAGGCTGATATAAGTGGAACAGAGAGATCTGTGGAGAAAGTAGGTAAATGTTGCATAGACAAGGCCTAGTAGTCCATGGTAAAGAGTACGGATTTTATTTTAGCTTTAGTAGAAAGTCATTGGAATATTTTAAGCAGAAACTGAAAGAATCAGGTTTAATTTTTTTAAATATATCTTTTTAGCGGAGAACAGGCTTTAAGAGGTCAAGAGTGGAAGGAGAGAAACCAGCTAGTAGGTAGACACTTCAGTTCTAGTAAAAAGTTAGGATGATTTGGATTAAGGTGAAAGCTTTTTTTTTTTTTTTTTAAAGCAAGAAATTACTGAATTCAGGATATATTTTTAAAGATAGAGTTAAAAAAAGGCTTGCTGATGGATTGCATTTGGGAACTCAGAGAGAAATAAACTATGCAATTCAGAAGATCTTTCCCTAAGCAGGTAGATGATTAGAAGCGTGGTTAGTTGTGCCATTAACTGGAATGGGAAAAAGAGGGAGGGGCATGTTTAAGGAACATGGTTGGAAGAAATTAAGAACATAGTTTTGAATGTGTTAAGCTCAAGATGTCCATAAAGGGAGGGATGGTGACTGGATTGTAGCCAAGTCTAACGTTCAATGAAAGAGTGGGAAGCAGCCACATAGCACAGGGAGATCAGCTCGGTGCTTGTGACCACCTAGAGGGGTGGAATACGGAGGGTGGGAGGGAGAGAGACACGAGGGAAGAGATATGGGGATCTGTGTATATGTATAGCTGATTCACTTTGTTATAAAGCAGACACTAACACACCACTGTAAAGCAATTATACTCCAATAAAGATGTTTAAAAAAATAAATAAATTAAAAATATATATATAAAAAAAAAGAAAGAGTCTGCACTGGAGAATATAGATTTGGAAACATCAACGTTATAAAAAAAAAACCTCATAACAAAGAACATGACTAAGGGCAATTCTTAACTTACATCCCTTTAGCTCAGGAAATAGAGCTTCTCCTTTTGCAGTTTCCATTAGGAGAATCCTAGGTAGGGATTCTTATTGGTCTGGCTTGGATAACTAAGAGAAGATGGAGTAGAACAGACATTGCGACTGTTTCTATACTACAGTGCAAAATGTAAAAACAACCTAGAAGCAAAATATACTTTGCCTCACCTTTTTACTTGCTATTTCCATAAGAACACCCCCTTCAAAAATATTGTATTCCCTGCTTTTTAAAATAATGAATGATTTATTAAATAAGAATCTGCACTTGTGGCACAGACCAAGTAATTTGAAAGATTATCTAGATTAGAGGGTATCAAATTCAAGCCCACATTAGAATCACCTGGAGGACTTTGTGAAACACTGGGAACACGGCCAGAGTTTCTAATTCAGGATACCTGAGGTAGCCCAAGAATTTGCTTTTCTAACAAGTTCCAAGATGATGCTTGATGCCGCAGGGGCAGATCCCACACTTTGAGAGTGATTGATCTAGATAATATAAGCTAAAGAACATTAGTAATCAAATAACTGAGGCAAAGGTTCTCTGTCCTGTGTCCTGAAATTTACTTACTGTTTTAACCTCATGCTGTACATGTCTTTTATACCAAATTTCCAGGTAATGGAAAAGTGCATACTCCAGCCTATTATTAATATTTTCTCTGCATGATTTGGAAGAGCTGAATAATCGATTGAGTCAAGTGTCCATTTTGTTGTTGTTGTTCTGCATTGTGTGTGTGTGTTATTAATGTATTAGGGTTCTCCAGAGAAACAAAAGCAGTAACACTGAGATATAGATATATAGAGATAGAGATATATGCTAATAACTCCCCATATATAATATTTCTCTAGTATAGTTATTATAGTATATCTCTAGTAATAGCACTGTATATCTAATATCTACCTGTATATAGTTATATCTCTATCTGTATATGGTTATCTCTCTCTCTCCCTCTCCCTGCCCCCATATATATCTCTGGAGAGGGATTGAGAGAGAGATTGAGAGATTTATTTTAAAAAATTGGCTTATACAATTATGGATGCTAAGATCCATGATCTCAGCCATCTGCAAGCTGGAGACCCAGGAAAGCAGGTGTCGTAATTCTAGCTCAAGTCTGAAGGCCTGAGAACCAGGAGAGCCAATGGTGTAGATCCCAGTCTGAGGGAAGAGATATATGTCCCAGCTCAAGCAGACAAGCAGGAAGAAAAAAAGGGGCACATTCTTAATTCAGGCCCTCAGTGGATTCAGTGGTGCTCTCCCACATTGGGTAGGGCAATCTACTTTACTGAACCTAGTGATTCAAATACTAATCTCATCTGGAAACACCTTCATAGACACGTGCATAAATCATGTTTAATCTGGACACACCATTACCAATTAAGCTGACACATGAAATTAACCATCACAGTTATTATTGCCTTATTTTTTTAAACTTGTTAAACTGCTCCTCAGAAATTCAGGTTATGCCACAGGACAATATATCTATGCAGCTGACTAGTTTTACAATAAGCATTAAAAAATATGGCATTAGAATACTGGATCCAGAAGGGAAGAATAAAACATATTATCTCTGAATGCTGCCAGAGAGTTGATACCATTATCTTTCATTTTTCATAAAACAATTATCCATGAGTGCCAAGTCCTGTGCTAGACCCTAAGGAGACATAACTGAATTGCAAATTTTGCCTGATTTTCTAAATTAAAAAATTCTTATAATCAGTCGTATTGGCATAATTACAGTGTAGCAAAATAATAGTTTTCAGTGTAAGACATTAAAGAAAGTGAATGAAAATAAAATATTTTACTCTTTTTTTAGGCTAAAGAAGGATTTTCAGAGCTGAGTAGTTTCCTCCGTTCTCTCTTCATTTCATGTATAGCCATGGGCAAGGAACTCCCAATAAAGAATTTCTATTCCCACAACAGGTTGTAACTTCCTCTGGTACGGCATAAAACTTCATTTCATGTGCTCCAGGCAACACTATTTTCCAAAGCTCAAGCTAATTGTATGGGATTTATCTATGTGGAAACACAGGGATTAAGCAAGCAGGAAAAATAGGGAAAATGTATTTAGTGGCTGTCTTTAACACAGGATAATGAAAAAAAGGGTTGTACAAAACAAAATCTTCCTGAAGTAAATGCCTAACCAGTGAAGGAAGTCATGAGCATTCTGTTGGTACTTTCATCCTGGCCTAGCAGAAACTGCTACCAATAATACAGAAATGCTAAACAGACATTTTTGCTTTTAAGCCAGTACTGGGAACTCCATTAAACTTATCTCTTTGACATACTTGTTACTAAGCTTCCTGATTCTTATTTTTGGATTATTCTTTAGTAGAGCTGTCGCTAAAATACCTTATCATTGTGGTACGCTAATTTTTTGTGGAAAGCATAGTACTTAAAAAATACTTTTAACCTGCAAATGGTTACCTATAATTGTTTTGTCTGTAAGGCTTGATTTTTATTTGTCCAGCTTCACTGTGCCACCCCCTCCCTACCC
The DNA here is from genome assembly GCF_009873245.2 of Balaenoptera musculus. Taxonomy (NCBI): domain Eukaryota; kingdom Metazoa; phylum Chordata; class Mammalia; order Artiodactyla; family Balaenopteridae; genus Balaenoptera; species Balaenoptera musculus. The sequence goes on from NC_045787.1 coordinate 120,365,285, forward strand.
AGGACTACTTGTTTTCCTCTTATTGCCTAATTGCATATTATACCCCGTTCCAGTGTTCCTATTACACAATTAATTTATCTGTGTGTGTTGGGGGAGAGAGACTCCAGTGTTTTATTTCCCTTAATACAGAGTTTCAATTTTCTCAATTTGTAATCTTAATATTTCTCTTTTTCTTCATAGGCTTGTCTGTAATATTTATTATCTGTGATGACCCTAATCTTTCAAACATGGGACAATAATCTTGAAAGTGCCACATCATAGTCATCTATTATTTATTTGGATGATAGGCCTTTTGTAATAAATCAGGATAAAAAATGCCTGTTATTTGTTCAGGTTAAGGAAAATTACCATATTTTCAGAATTTAATTAGCACCAACCTCTTCATCTTTATTTACCATTCTTCTCCCAGAATAGCCAATTCCTCAAAGTAAAGACATTATTTCCACTTTGAAAAATAACTCCGCAGTGGATACAAGTATCATCCGAAAAGGACCCTGGGTGTCCTCTTGAGAGTTAGGGTTAAATCAGATCATACAGACCCCAGAATACTTTTCTTCCCCTGCAAGGCAACTGCTCTGAATAGCCAGTTATGGTGCAGTAGAAATATGACTATTGTTCTTTTGGGGTCTGAAGACCTGGGGTAGGTTCCTGGCCCTAAGATCACAGTGAGTGTCATTTCCAAGTCACTTAACCTCTCTTTGGTTTCCTGTAACTCTCCTCCGTAGCTTCTTTTTTTCTTACAGTTTCCTCATCTGTAAAATGTTTAAAAAAATATCTAAGAGGGTAGATTAGTAAGAAGAATGCAAAGAGAAGAAGAAAGATGGCAAGTTATATTTTTATGTCACTGTTATATAAACATTGACTAAGCATATGTTTAGTGAACTCTTTCAGTGTTGAATGTTGGAACTGTCAACAGTGCTGGATCCAGAATTTCTATAGAGACAGGTGCTCAGAAGATGGAATCTGACCGGAAGGAAAGCAGGACATGGTCTTGAGTTGCATTTGTATTATAAACACAGTTTTTACTTACATTATGATATGTTTGTGGGGGGTAGAACTCTGAACACCTCCAGACCCACTCTCCACTCTACTCCCCCCTGCCTGTGCCTCCCAAGCCAAGGTTGATCCCGGTAGATCACATCAAGAAGCTCCCTCGCAGTTTGAGATTGACATGTACGCACTGCTATATTTAGAAAGGACAACCAACAAGGACCTACTATATAGCACAGGGAACTCTGCTCAACATTATGTAACAACCTAAATGGGCAAAGAATTTGAAAAAGAATAGATTCACGTTAAAAAAAAAAACAACTTTGCATTTCTGAAATAAACCCTGTTTGGTTGTGGGGAAATAAAAAAGAAGAAGAAGCTCCGTTGTATTCTAGCCTCCTATTGGGTTTGACAGTAGTAGGCGCTGGCAGAGTATTGGAGGGAGGGAGAAGAGTGAAATTGGGATATGCTTCTCCTGGGTCCCTTCTTGCAGAGCCCCTCTAGCTTGGCTTATTTCTTGACCAAAGTCACAACTCCTAAAAGGCAACCTCTCCACTCAACTCTCCCTCTTTCTCTGAGTTCCATTACACTTGCTCTTCTTGCTCCTTCAGGACTAGTAGTACTTATTGTTCCTGATCTTGCTAATCCTAAGATACTGTCCTGTCATTTACAGGTTCCTTTTACCCATCAGGAGGCACTGCATTAGATTTCTCAAATTACCTCCTTGTGGTTTTGGGTGTTTTTTTGTTTTGTTTTTGCTGCCTGGACAGGGAGGATAAATGAAGGTAATTGGAGAGGGGAGTTTAATGTTATAAGTTAGGTCCGAAAATAGCTCAGGTATTTTTCTGTCTTCTAGACACTTCTTTGGGGAAAAATACAGGTATACAAATAAATATTTCCAAAAGATTCTGAAAGGCTCCAAAGTTGGGGCTGCACAGAGGCCCTAGCAGCCTGTAAGTCCCTAGGGTAAACTGTGATAATAATGATTTTTGTAACCTTGCAAAGAGGGGTCAGACCCCCTGTTGTCAGTTACCTGCACTATTGCAACAGCCTCCCAATTACTCTGTCTGCTGCCCTTCTGATAAAAACCACCCTTCTGTTTACATCATACAGTGAGGTTTCTCATTGGCCTTGGGATAAAATATGATGTCCTTGTCATGATAAATATAGTGTTCTTCTACATTTGGCTCTTGCTTACTGCCCTGGTCTCACCTTGAACCCTCACTTATATTTTTAGCAGTGCAGCAACACTGAAAGGTTAGTGATGCCCCAGGAATACTTTCTGCTGATTATCATCTGTATGTCTTTGCTGCTGCTATTTCCTCTGCTTGTTATTGAACTCCAGCCTGTCCGATGAATTTTTCCTCATCACATCATCACTCAAAACATCTACTTCAGGAAGACTTGTCTGAAAATTCCTTCCACTACCCTCCTACCTCACCTAACATAAATGCCCCTCTACTATGATCCGTAACATCCAGTGTACTCACTCTTTACATCTGACACACTGATTTGTATTTACCCAGTTAGGTCTATATTAAACTGCAAGTCAGTGAGTGCAAGTACCAGCCAGATACATTAAAACATCATCAGGACTGATCATTAATTAGTCTTTAATTGAATCAATTGATTAATGGAATTTTTCAGTGGACCATTTGTTATTAGATAATAGATTAGGTAACTGATTGATTGATTGACTTAATTAATTGAATTCTTTGCTTTTGATTGTCCAATCTCACCAAACACAAAACAGCTTGAGTATAGGAAAAAAAGTCAGGCACTAGAATGGAAAGTATTACGCAACAGCTCTATTGTGAAGCAGGGAGTTTCATTTTTTTGATGTTCTTTCAGTCCATACTCAGGTTCTATTTCCTTTGTTGTGGAGATGCTGGCCCAGACACATGCTATTCCATTGTGCATGGGCCCCGGAGCCAGACCCCCTGGCTGTACATCTTGTCCCCAACATTTACTAACTGTGGACACTGGCTGGGCTACCGAACCTCTAGGGTTGTTTCTGTACCAATTAATTCGGAATTATATTAGTATCTACCTCGTAAGTGTGCTCTGAGGATAGTAGTGTGTAAACTGGTGATGTAACAATTTTAAACGCATATGAAAATAAATAATATAGGATTAATAACTCATATTATATCCCCAAATGATTTCTATGTGGACTAAAGACTTAAGTATGCAAATCATACTTTAGTATTTTTAGGAAAAAAATATGGGAGACAATCTTTATGACCCCTAGATAGGAAATGACTTTAAAATAGACATAATAAGCACAAACCATAAAGTACGTTTATAAATTTGAATGTTTTCATCAAAAAGTATATTCAACAATTATTTTTTAAAAATCCAAAGACTGGAAGAAGATATTAACAATACAAATAGTTAACAAAAGATAAATGTCCAGACTAAAAACAACCCCAACATATTGATAAGAAAAATGTGGTAGCCTGATTACAAGAAGAACAAATGTAAGAACAGATATGTAAAGGAGGAAACAACTTGGATATCAAATAAATATGAGAAAAGGTACTCCATCTCACTAGTAATAAGTGAAATGACATTTAAATACAATTAAATTCTATTGTACACTCAACAGATTTGCAAAAATGTCAGAGTTTGATAATGTCAATCAAAGAGTATGTAGCATGAGAGAAACCCTTATACATTAGTGTACCTATTTTGGAGAACAATTTGGCAATACCTAGAAAAGTTGAAGAAGTGAAACATTTGGCAACAATAAGAGTGGTTGAAAACATACATTGCATACATAGCAATTCAATTCCTAGGTATAGGTTCTAGAGAACGTTCTGTACATTTATACATGGACCCTTGTGTAATATACAGAAAATAGAAAACTTATATGTAGTAGCGGGGATAAAAGTCTCAACAGGGAAAAAAATAGTTAGATGAAAACTGTGGTATTTTCTTAAAATTGAATAGATAAATAAAATGTGATGTTTTATGAAAATTGAGTAATATACAGTAGTGAAATTGAAGGAATTAGAGCTATGCATATCAAAATGGATAAATATTATAGTATATATTTCAGTGAAAAAAAATGTTTGAAGAACACATGAAGTTCAATGCCATATATGGAAGTGAAATACACTAAATACTGCTTTATATTGTTTGGGATAAATACATGTAAAAGTATTAAAAATGATGGAGATATTAAGCATTCAATTCTGAGTATTAGTTACTTGTGACAGTGGGTTGAGGAGAGGGACTTCATGGAGTTTTCAGCAGATCTTAATTCTGTTATCAATACATTTTTTCTTGAAGTGGATGTGTATACTGTCTTATTTGAAATAGGTGTAATGACTTCTTAAGAATTTAGCGAGAATTAATTGGACTGTACAGGCAAAACAATTAGCACCATGTTAAACACATGTAGAATAGTAATTAAGTTTCAGTTTCCTTCTCTTTCCTGTTTATCTTATAGGTAGAACTTATTTTTCTTCTGCATTTTTTTCCTATTCTTTCTATTTTGATAAGTGGGGAGCATGGGGATGAATGTACAGGCTGTAACATGTAGTGTTTGATGTCAGTCAAAACTGATCCTTCACCTGGGTTCGATTACTTGACCTCTTTGAGCCTTGATTTTTCTCCATCTGAACAAAGAAGAATTGTGTGTTCATATCAAAAATTTAATTTTATGTTAATTTAATCTAGATTAAAAATTTTAATATAGACTCTGGCCCCAAATAAGAATTCATTAATCTATTATTGTTATCAACCAGCAGAAATCACATTGCTGGTTAATGACATACTTAAGTCTACTAAGATTAAGAAGTAGCTTTTATGAGTGTTCATTATGTGTCATGCACTACGTGAAATTACATTTTTTGTATATTATCTCTTTTAATACTCACAACTTAGGAGTTAGATAATATCGTTATCCAGTTTACAGATACAAAAATGGAGGTCTAGGGTCTAAATGAACCCAGAGATAAAGCAGAATACTTCAGATACAAATTTGTCTGGTTGATTTCACAGCCCAGTATTTTAATCATTAACTCCCCTGTCTGCTAGTTTTATGCTCTTTCTTGGATGTCATCTTGCTGCCTTACAAATATATGTTAATTGTGGGAAATGAAATGCTGGCTCTATTAACAGACCAATGAAGTCATTGTCTTGTGAAAGAAATGGACCCTTTCTTTCTTTCCTCCTTCTATGAGCTAATGCTCATGTTGTCCCAAATTAGTACTACCTGTAGAAATTATTACTAATGTAGTCTTTGTCCACTGGAGTTTGAGTCAACCAGTTAATTCCAGCAGTATTTTTACATAGTGGTCTGTTTGGAACAAAAATCTGATGGAAGCCCTTTCAGAAGATACAGGTTATTTGGACAATTGAATCTGTTGCACATGGTCTGACTGGCAATTTGTTTGGATTTAACTGTTTGATTTTTTTTTTTTTAATAAAGTACTCTTTGGGGTTTGTATAAATACCTCAGCAAAGAAAAAAAAATCAATGAAACCAGTTTCTCGACATTGTGTCAGTAAATGGCCAGCTGATTTTTTTTTTAACTTTCAACCAGAGACTGTTCCATATAGACTATATATTTATTTTATGAAAAGGGCACCTTAGTTTGAAAAACAGAACACAGTTTTGCAGGAGACATGTGTATATTTGTGTGTTGGAAGGAGGGTATATTGTGACTGCATTCATCCAGAATTGCTGCAGTCAGCATTTCCAAAGTCATATTTCATCAGAGTTTGTAGAGATACTTGAAGCCACTGTCTGGAAGGTAAGCAGACTATCAATCTCTCCATCATCCCAGATTACACAGGTTCTATATCAGAAAAAAACAAAACCATTCTATATTTGGTTGCTTAGATTTGCTTTGAAATTCTGTAGGTCAGAGTTAAATAATGCCATGAATATTAATAGAAAAAGACTGTATATTCAGTCTATAGTAACTGTGAACTTAGTGCAGGGTGACTAGTTATGTTCAGGTTATTGCCAGTCTTTAGCTATGTGTAATGTTTTTAGTCGGCTAGGTTTCAACCAGAATGTTTTCGCCCCTTGGGTGTTCAAAGATATGTCATGTGACAACATTCTTTTTTTTTTGCCTTAGGCTGAAATACACTAAGTTGTTCTAGTCATCAATACCTGTTTTATATTTGCAGTCATTCTCTAACGATGCATGCCAATGGCATGAGTGCAGTTCTGCCAGCACATAAATCTCTGCCCCATCCCTGCACCATGTGGAGGTTTAAACATTTCATGATATGATACATTGCCATGCATCTTACTTATCTTCTTATATTTGTACTGTCATAGTCTCTGAATAATACGTTTTTACTCTATCTACAGATATAAATCTTTGAGTACATGTATTTTTAATGGTGTTCTTTTTTAGAAGCATTTTAGTTGCAATATGGTTTCACTGAATTTATGAATTAAGAGCACAATAGATTGTTGGTTATGTAGAATTTGTGAGTCTTTGTTGAACTTTAATTTGACTGAAGCTGACTACACAGTCATCTCTTTTCAAAGTTCCAATACTGGCTTTCTTATGCACAAATCTTAACAATGTGTTTGCTGTTGTTGGTTTGTTGTTGTGGTGCTTAATAATGAGAGTTTTACCAGAGAGTCACCACTTGGATCATTTATTCAACAACCTGTTATGTCCCCGACTATTGGCTGAGCAATGAAGATACAGCAACAGACACGATAAAGTCCTTGCAATTGTGAAACATATATTTGTAGAGAAAAAAAGACATCTGGCAAGTAATGACATTTATTTTCACTTAGCGGTGAGCCCACTGCTTTCCAAACATCAAAAGTTGCACTGCCTTTTATAATATGAATATGGAGTTTCCTTTCAGTGTATCTAAAAAGAGAAGATAAGCTTTACAGTTTCACAGCTAGTTGGTAGCATGCTGAAGTCATAATTAAGAAGGACTGGACTGTGTGTTGTCCATGGTCCTGAATGCATTCTATAGCTACAGAATAGATGGGGACATTGCTATTTATTTGACCGCTGGACTAAAGTTAATAAAACTTCCTGAGTTATTAACTGGATTCCAGAAATGTATGCCACAGTCTTGGCCCTCAAAAAGTTCGCAGTTTTGGTGAGAAAACTGCCATACCTCATTGTTAATTTTCAAACTTTTTTTTTTTAGTTCTGACCTAAGTATATGCTGCTTGAGAAGCTCAAGTGATACAATAAAACAAGCTATTGATTATGGACAAAAACCATCCTGATTGATTTTATTCATCTAACATTTTCACTATAAGTGAAAAGGGGTAAATGACTTAATGATAGGTAAGCTTACTTTCTTAACTGTTGAAGTGCAGTGGTATTGGATACCTATGTTACTTCAGGACTTTATGGGTAGGTAGGCTGCAACTTCATAGTGATATGAATTTTGTTTACTGCCATGGAATCAAGTATTAAATGTATTAGGAATCTGGATGCTAATATAATTTGAAAGTGATACTTTATAAATCTAAACTTAAATAACCATTTTCAATGCAGTATTATTTTATATTTGACACATCACAAGAGTTATTAAGATAGTCAAAACTTGTGTAGTGAACACATAAAATGATATAAGACAGTTAATAATGTAGAAATAATGAACACATATGCAAATCCAGGATGAAATTTTCACATTGGAGGAGATTTTCACAAGTCCTTGGGTCATAAAATCTTGATGTGACCTTTGAAATATTAATAGAGACAACTATAAAATTTTCTTAAAAGGAAGCAAATTTCCTGATTATATCAGAGGTTAATTTATTGAATATTTACAGATTTCTGATAGATGAATATTGATAAAAAGTAAATATTGATGAAAGGCAAAGTCACAACGTGCTTCCCTTTTGTTAGCACAGTATCAGCAATGTGTGAATGACTTATTTAATGGCAGACTATAGTTTTAATGTAGGAAATTGAAAGGAGTATTACTCTTCACTGTGTTGGTTGTGATTTTATGACAACAAAAGCATCTCAGAGAATATTAATACTCTTTTTTTAAAAATTAATTAATTAATTTATTTTTGGCTGTGTTGGGTCTTCGTTTCTGTGCGAGGGCTTTCTCTAGTTGCGGCAAGCGGGGGCCACTCTTCATCGCGGTGCGCGGGTCTTTCACTGTCTCCCTTGTTGTGGGGCACAAGCTCCAGACGCGCAGGCTCAGTAGTTGTGGCTCACGGGCTTAGTTGCTCCACGGCATGTGGGCTCCTCCCAGACCAGGGCTCGAACCCGTGTCCCCTGCATTGGCAGGCAGATCCTCAACCACTGCGCCATCAGGGAAGCCCATTAATACTCTTTATTGCAACATTCTCACAGTGGAAACTTCAGGACCACAATTCCACAAACCCAATGATTATCATCCTCATAGTTTCTTACCTAAATGAACAGAAATGAGTTTGAACATCTGCACTAGGAAAGATGTACGTTGTGCCTTTCTATTTCTTTATGGAAAAGAGATAACTGGGGCAGCATATTTCTCTTCATTCCTGTCCTCTTCCCTGTTTCTCTTTCTATTCATGCTTCAAGTATAAATACCTCCAAATCTTTGGATTGGAAGAAAAGAGAGCTTGAACTAATAGTGTTGTCTGTAAATGTATTTGTTGAGATTTTATTCCCCAGATTCTTCATCAGTGCCCCTCACAACCAAAATCACTAACATTGTGCCCATAAAAACTTCACTTATCAGGGATATAAGTATATTAAAGATATGTTTACTATGTAAATTAGAAACCATCAAAATGTTCAATGTTGATTTTCAACTATATAGACAATGTAGTTTAAAACATATGGCATAATATATGTGAAAAGTTTCTCAATTTACTTTTCCACTTTTTATATAATGATAGTTTTAAGTTTTATTTAGCACCTTGAGTACTATTTTTATGACTGTAGGGTATTCTATTATATGTATGTAGCATAATTTACCTAACCAATATCTTATTCCTGGGGATTTAGATATTTTCCAGTACTTTGTTACCATAAATTATCCTGCAGTGAAACAAAGTATGTAGTAAGTATACATTTTTATTCCTTCTCTGAGTCCATTTTTATCTCTGATATCATAGAAATCTCATACACGACAGTATAGCAGGATACGATGTCCAGGTCTCAGAATAATAGGTATAAAACTTAGATTTCTTTCTTATGTTTAACCAGTTTAGCTACATTTGTTCTTCTAAAAAGAAAATTTATTCTTGCATCCGTTCATTCACTTAAAAAATTATTCAATGCTTGTGATGTTACAGCCACTCTTTTAGGCACTTTGGATATATCAGTGAAGAAAAACAGATAAAAGTTCTTGCTGTCATGGAGGTGTTTTCTTTTCAGAGACTCCGGCCTTATAGGGTTTCCTGATGGCTAAATATGACATATGACCTCTGAACACACTCTAGGCCATATCACATATTTTTGTCAGGAGATGGTGTAATTCCGTTGCATTATGTTGTGATAGGAAGAAGGTAGTTGAAGAGATCTTCTTTGGCAGGTCACCAACAACTTGGAAGAAGATAATAGCAATTTAAAGGCTCTGCATACTCCATGTTTTAAAATTACTTTATACTCAGGATTGTAACTAAATATAATCCTCATATTCTATGAGCAGTACGTCAATGGGAATTTGCCTTCAAATGTAAAAAATTTGGGTCTTGCCATTTTACACTGAGCCAGTGCTTTGTGTAAATGGATTTTGTCCTGGAATGGCCACATAATACAAATTTAGATTTCAGATCCAAAGGTAAAGAATCATCTATAAAGATGAATCCTATTTTCTAGTGCTAGATCCTAGCTATAAAATCAGTATTGTTGCATTTGCTCTCTTTTTTTCACAATCCTAAACATGCAAAATCCTTTCAATGACTGAGTAATGTTTTGCAAATAATCTCTTTTAGATTCATTAGATGCCATTTTAAATCCTAACTGACCTAATATTTATTTCATGGGGGCGATACAAATAAAAATTAGAAACCTATTGTTTCAGGAATGACAATGTGTTAATTATAATAGAGAGCAAATATAATCTATAGGTATTTATTTGAAACCCAAGTACTATATGGCTGGAAAAATACACAGAAATATTAGTTCCTGTCTTCAAAACAACATTAACAGAGAATTGGTAAGGTATATTATAATGATATAAGAACTGAATAAAAATATAAAGATTAGATAATCATCTAACAGAAAATATTAAAGATATGTGATAAGTACACACTCACTATAGTAAGTAGTTTATGCAGCGTACTAACCAACAGTTTTTCACTGGCTAAGGAGATAAATTATATTCAAATTTGTTCACAGGCCAAGAAAACCCAGAGATGCATCCACCTTTAAGCATCGATGGACCCACACGTTCAATCAATGTCTTAAAGAAACTGTGTCTCTCCGTTTTTGGCTCAATGTTTTGCCATTTTTAAACTAAACCTCAGGCAAACTCTTTCCACACTGTGGTAAATGGCTACTAGTAACTTATGGTTTATATTCTACCACATTTATGGTAACAATTAGCAACTTCAGGAAAAAAGATAGCTCCTTTTCCCAGTAGTTCCAGCAGAAGTTCTAGAATTTCACTTATTGCTCCATCTTGGTGGTATATTTAACCTTGACCCATTTAATATGAATGATTTGCCTGGTTTCAAGCAAAGGCTTAATCACTTTTATGTGAACCACAGTTGGATGCTGGGGGAGGGCTGTCCACGATGGAACAAATTACTCTTAACCGCCAGAAAGGGGGAATAGATATTAAGCAGGGAAACACAGAAGCCTTCTACAGTATATTATCTCATTTAATCCTTATAACCACCCACTGAGCTAGTAATTATTTTTCTCACTTAGAGATAGATGGATGGTCAAAAGATGATAACTTTCACAAAGCTGTAACACCAATAGGTGGTGAATATGAGATTCAAATTCTGATTTCATAAGCCTATGCCTTAGCTGCTATATGACACTGCTTCCATTACATTTATTTTTACTTATTTTTTAGATACATCTTATTTATTAGCACAGTACTAGGTTCATAGCAAAACTGAGCAGGAGGTACAGAGATTTTATATATACCCCTTGCTCCCACATATGTATAGCCTCCCCCATTAACAACATCCTCCAGTACAGTGGTACATGTGTTACAATGCATGAACTTACATTGACACTTTATTATCACTGAAGGTCCATTGTTTACATTAGGATTCATTCCTGGTGTTGTGCCTTCTATGGGTTTTAACAAATGTATAATGACATGTATCCACCATTATAGCATCATACCAAGTAGTTTCACTGCCCTAAAAATCCTATGTGCTCCACATATTCACCCCTCCCTCCCTCCTAAACCTTGGCAACCACTGATCTTTTCACTGTCTCTGTAGTTTTGTCTTTTTCAGAATGTCATATTGTTGGAATCGTACAGCATATACCTTTTTAGATTGGCTTCTTTCATTTAGTAATATGCATTGAAGTTTCCTCCATGTCTTTTTTGGTTTAATAGCTCATTTCTTTTTAGTACTAAATAAGTTCCATTGTCTGGATATATCACAGTTTATTTATCCTTTCACCTGCTGAAGGACATCTTGGTTACTTCCAATTTTTGGCAATAATGAGTAAAGCTGCTATAAACATCCATGTGCAGGTTTTTGTGTGGACATAAGTTTTCAACTCCTTTGGGTAAATACCAAGAAGTGTGATTGCTGAATCATATGGTAAAAGTATGTTTAGTTTTGTAAGAAACTGTCAAACTGTCTTACAAAGTGACTGTACCATTTTGCATTCCCACCAGAAATGAGAGTTTCTGTAGCTCTCCATCTTTGCCAGCATTTAGTACTGTTAAGTGTTTTGGATTTGGCCATTCTAATAGGTGTGTAGTGATATCTCTTTGTTGTTCTACTTTTTGTATCAGTAACTGGTGAATAGAGGTGCAACCAGATGCTCTAAATCTCCTATTCAGCCTCAACTTTTCTGCAAAGGTTCGGGTCAGAGCACCTTTCCCTTATATTCCTTCATTCTGCTCATTTTATCCTGCCTTAGGGCTTTTCAGATTCTGTTTAGAATTTTGGTGTCCTGCAGTAAAAGCCAAGGCAATAGCATTCCAATATCAAGCAGCTTACCTTCTTGTTTTTGTCCTCAAAGTTAGCTCCTTGACTATGGATATCCTGAGCACAAAAATTTGCTTTGTTTGACCCTGCATTCCTAATGCCTAGGATAGTGCCTTATATTTGGTAGGCATCCCTCACTATGCTTAGAAAAAATAAAATTAAAACATTTCTGATTCCACGAGAGTAAAAGTTGTATTTCAAACCTGTGCATATCACACAGATAGACCTGATAAAAGTCTCACATCTACCTTTTGTTCCAATATGTCCTTGGTCAAGTGGCTAAAACTCTTTGGGGCCTTAATTCCTTATCTATAAAAGGGAGATAGATGTGTCTACTTTTGAGGACTATTTAGGAGAAATTGAGATGATATGTGTAGAGTCAAAGCAGGATTTCTGGCACACAGGAAACATGCAGTAAGTGGTGACTGTTATTAGTATAAATTACCCCATGGCTCATGGAATAGTGCTGGAAAAATATTTATATGTATTCCACAAAAAGTTAAGTAGAATTGGTTATTTAGCACTGCAGATACATATGAATGCAACACACACAAGATTTACCTGTTTGCGAGTCTTAATGCTGAAGTCAGCCAAATTTCCCCACAATTCAATCAATCTGTATATATAACAAACTGATTGGATAAGGGTAAAATCCTGAATCTATTTTGTAAACAAATTCTGTTTGTCAGTTCCCCTACAAAAAATTTTACTTGACTAAAAAACTTTATATTTTAAAACCCATTGCTTTGCATAGACCACTCATATAATTCTCACTGTTACATTAAGAAAAGCTGCTTTTGTTTCACAAATTATCTTTCACCATTACTATGATTCCTTCTCAAAAATAGTTCTCCATCGTGTATTAACATTAGATTTTTTTTTAATGTTACTGAATTACTGTGGTAAAAAAGTTTATCAAAATTTTATTCAACTATTATGTTAAGAGATTTTCAGTTGCAGGTGACAGAAACCAAATTGACACTGGCTTGGTGAGGGGAGGGGGGAGAGAGAGAGAGAATTTGGCTTATGTAATTGAAAAGTTCAAGCTTTTTGGCAAGGCTAGATCAAGGGATACAATCAGTTCCATCTCTCAGTTTTGCTTTCTTTCATATTTGCTTATTTTCAGGCAGGTTTTCCCTTTGGGATGGTAAAACAAATAGCATCATCTCCAGGTTTGCATTCTACCAGCTCAGTAATCCCAGTGGAAAGTGAGCTTCACTTAAACTTCCATAAGAAGTCCAGGGATAGAATGCCATTGGCCTATGTTGATCACTTGCCTGCCCAGAGCTAGTCTTGGGGGCTGGGGTTGGTACAATGTTCTGATAGGCCACACCTGGATCATTTTTCTCTTCTAGGAATAAGAGATACAGTCAACCTGAACTGAACCACATGGACCCAGAGTAGAGAATTGGTGGTCCCCAAACTGATAACACAGGTGCTGTTAGCTTAAGAAAACTGAATGGATGCTGGAGTAGCAAAACACACATATATATTATACACACTCTTAAATTTTTTCTCTCTACTTGAATGCAAAAGAAAAAATTAAAATAGTGTTTAGATGTAATACTAGCAAGAAGATTTAAAATCATTATAATTTCTGATACAACTCAGAACAGGATGCTTATATTATACCTATTTTTTCTTCACCCTAAGATGTAGGAAACAACCTAAAGCAAGAATTTTATATACAAATTTCAAATTCAAATACCATTGTAAAGTAATTTGAAGGTGAAAATTCAATCAAACTTTTATGACGTGTCACATAGCCTTAGATAGTAAATACATAGCAATTTACTACAGATAATCGATCATCATTTCTGAAGCTTTTGAAAAGGAGTCAGGTTGGTGACATTCCCCACTGAGATTAATATGACCTCTTTGCCAAACTCCCCCCAAACCACCTTGTTCTTCAACAGATGACAGGAGGTCACAAGCCAGAGACATTAAAACAGATTTGTTTAATGTGCAACATGGAAGAGGCTGGAAATGACAAATGGCAGGAAGGTTTTTCCATCCTGTTCACCTGAAAAGAATGTAGCCTGTGATAGATTTGATTCCTTTTCACTGAGAGGCAAGAGACTTTGAAACTATTGTCAGGTCATGGACCACCTGGGGGGCTCAGCTTTGGTCCAAAACTCCACTGTGTAGCATGAACACACAGGCAGTGGGGGGTGACTTAAGATCACAGAACACAGATATTAATAAATAATAAAAGATAAAGTTAGATCAAGGATGCTCGCAGAGCTGAAGTTCAACCGATTTAACCAGGGGAGGAGGAATGTATTTATAGTTTCATAGCTAATTCATATTTTTCTCAACAACAGTTACATTGTAGAGACATGGCTGGGAATCAAAGTGGCTTCTAATGCAAAGGGTAGCATGAATAACCCAACTGACCAGGTTACATAGAATTATATGTCATAACAGAAGACACATGAGGAAGTTCTGTACCAATTTCCATGTGCTGGAAAAAAGGGAAGATTTCTCCCTTCTCCCAACTCCCAAGAAATAATACCTAAACTTTGTTTTTTCTAAGTTGAATCTCAGACAAGAAATGCATCTTTCATGATCATGGTCATTAGGACATCATCATAATATTGTCTCTTCAAGTTTTAAAACAATATGAGGTATAAATTATGCATTTATTTTCAAATTTTTAATGTAATGGGAACTAATTTTCTAAAAAATATAATCATAACCCTTGTATATGGGTCAGATGAAAGAACAAATGCTTTGAGTGAAGATACCACTGAACTTAGAGATGCAAGATTTGGATTTGAATCCAGACTGTGGCTCTTTATAGCTGAGTAAAGTGGGGGCAGGCAACCTGTATTTCTCAATATCCATTTTCTCTGTAGTGGTAATTTCAATGTACTTACCTATTGAAAGGTAGGTACATTGAAAAACAAATAAGGTAACACATGTGACAGCATCACAAAAAAATGTCTGCTCTAGAATTATAGGAAATTACTCTTACTGGAAATTGTCCTAATAATCTGATCCATGCTCAGTGAATGAGGCAGGCAACCTTCAGCTTAGTTTAAGACTATCTTTTTATAAGTCTTTTAATAGAGGAGAGATCCAAAATTAACTAAAATATTGGATAGCCTCACTGAATTTTTGGAAAAATGAATTTTGATTGTGGAGGAAGGGAAGCATCTCAAATGTCTGTATGGAAGGAAGTAAGTGATGAAGAGATGGGTCAATTAGGTAAGAGAAGATACTGAAGACTTTAATGATAAGAATTCAAAAGACGTCAATTTTAATCATTAAAAAGTATGATTATGCCATATGACAACAAATAGATATTAAGAACATACTTCTAAATGACTGAGTTTTTCTTTATTTTCCCCAATGTTTAGGGGTCTTATAAAAATAAAATATGTTTGTGTGTATAGATAGATAATACAATAGATAAATATTATTAACTGTGTTGACATTATAAGGAAAAACAAAACAATATGCTTAAAAATTCTCAATATATATTCTAGTTTATAGGCATGCAAGATTTACCAGGACTTTTTCATTTACAGGTTACAAAAGTCCAGTTCAAACTTCTTTATGCAAAAAAGGATAAAGGGAGGGAGGTGGGGGAACTAATGGACATGATAGGGAAATCAAGGCAGTAGTTCTAGCTTTAGGCAATGTAGGATATGGAGGGTGAAATGATGCCATCGGTTTCTGCTCCTTTCTCTACTTCTGCCTAGGTTATTCTGTTCTTTAGATCTCGCATCACCACGGTATGGACATTATAAACTGCTCCAGACTTATAGTCTAACATGTCATAATCTCAAGAACCCTCTCCTTCCTGGTGGCTGCATCAATTATTTTAAAACGAACATTGATTGGACCTGTTTGGAGGATCAGTCCTTTTTTTTTTTTTTCCACTAACTGTTCTGGATTGGGTGTTCTAATTGATCAGTCTGGATTAGATGCCCATCTCTGTGGCTGGGAAGTAGGACCCTGGCTTGATAGCCTTATCAATAGCACATGGAGTGGAGGCGGGGGTGATTCTTGAAAGGACGCAAGGCCATTAAAGTAATAATAAGAGCTCCATATGTCCACTATCAGTGCTTTAACCAGTTTATAGAAGATATATTTTTAGAGGCATAAATACTGAGAGAGAGAAAACAACATCTTTACAATGATGGTATTGGTAAATTTGCCTTCTTTATTCAGGTTGGCCTCTCTTGAACTGTGATATTCCAGTTGGGATGTCAGAGTATGCCGACAGCAGCCCATGAACTGATGAGATGTGTGCTTCTGCTGGGATTATATAACAAGGTCAAAGCTGAAACAAACTCACAGTTTTGAAGTTAGGAAAATCAAACAATCCCTTTGACCCAGAAAGGCATTCATGGAGAGAACTCCTTTTGCAGAGCTCTGACCCTGCCCTGAATAGCAGGACTTCATATACCAGGAATGCACACAGGCTCACCCCATTATATACAGAGCCCACAGTGAGACAGCAGTACAGCCTGTAGTAACCTTTAAAATAGATTTTAGAAAACAAATGTGTTTTTGGATCTTCACAGCAATATCCTCTTGGAAGAGTCAAGTGCAGATAGAAACTATGAAAAAACAGTGTTAAGATTCATTAATATCAAGAAACAAGAACTGATTCCAGATATCTTAATAAAAAGTCAACTTAGAAGGCTATGGTACAGTCATGCAAATGAAGAATATCAGAAGATAAATTAAACCCAGGTAGCCCCAGGGATCCTGGTAGCAGGAAAGAATAAACTATTTCATCAGGAAGTTGCTGCTGAGGCAAATCAGCTGTAACCAAATGTTTTGTTCTTGAGTACAGAGAAACTGTATAGCCTAATGCTGAAGCACATTTGCTCTCAGTTCATATCTGGGTTTGAATTCTGTGTCTCCACTTAACGACTGGCTTCTTGATCTTGGAATATTTGCTTCAATTGTAAGGTGGGAATAATAATAACGTATAGTTTATTGACTTGTTGTGGGGCACCTAAAGGGCTTAGATTGATGCCTGTACACACTCAAAATTCTTAGGTAGTAGTAATATTATATGTAAGATCTGAAGTCCCAGAAGGTAAAGTCCAAGTGGTTGAGCATTGCATCTTGAATAATGAAGCTGTAACCGAGAAGGACCCTATGGGGCCTTCCTGGAACAGACACCTCTCCATTTCCTCCACCTGCCTCTTATCTGTAGAAGAACTTTAGCCTCCCAGGCCTTCCCCAAGTTCCAAAGAGTAAATTTAATCAGAGAAGTGAGAAAATGCAGAAAGAAAGGAAAACTGTCAAGCGAGATAAAATAATAATGGTTTAGCCACTAAACAAAGTCAAGAACCTTTAGTTCCTCCTCGAGGACTATAGATAATATTCTGAACCACGCCCTTTGAGCTGTTTTGTAGATACTGAAACCCCCACTAGGTGGAAGAAGTTAACTGTATGCTGCCCACAATCACGTAGACCCCAGACCGGTTGGAACTAGAAGGTTGGTAATGTTGACTCCCAGTTACCTCATCATCAACCAATCATAAGAATGTCCAGGAGCTGATCACACAACCCACAAACCCCCTCCCTCATCCTGTCTTTGAAAACCTTTCCCTGAAAGCCGTTGGGGAGTTCGGGCCATTTAAGCACTAGCTGCATGGACTCCCTGTTTGGTGCCCTGCAATAAATGCTGCAACTTTCTTCACCACAACCCAGTGTCAGTAGATTGGCTTTACTGCACACGGGCAAGCGAACCCAAGTTTGGTTCGGTAACAAAGTTATCAAGACCACACTGAAGGAGGAGATAAGTTTCCCCAAAGAGTATTAGAGTACATCAGCAGAAGAAGGGGGTAACGGAAGCTGGGAGGCAAAGCACAACAAATGTCCATGAGTGTTACCAACCCAGGGAATTTACAATTCCATTTGATTTCCTCATGTATTTCATTGGATGTGGGCTGCATAAGGACAGTGACTGTGTTTCATAAAGGAAATACTGAGAGTTTGGTGACCTGATGGTATATTGATATGGAAAAAGTCATCCCGGTATTCACAGCTACAAAAAGTACCAATTTACACAAATCCATTCTGATGCATGTAAGAAAACCAAACGGCACTTGTAGTGTAATGCAAGAGAACTTCTGTTAATTAATTCAAACTTCATTATATCTATCAAAGATGGGGCCTTGTTCGTCACTGGTCTCTGGTCCCAGTCAACATAGAAAAAGCTAAAAGGCACTGTGGGATATATTGCTTTGTGTCTAAACTTTACTTGTTCTTTGCTGATGTCTTGACTTTTTTGACATGTTAGTGAACGAAAACAAATAAATAAACAGTTGATTTTTCAGAGCTTACAAAGTTTGGTAAATACTTATTTAACATTTTGGCAGCTATGAGTAATAAATAAAGAAGCATCCTGAAATAAGATCTGTACAAAGCTTGCTTTGGTTTTGCTTACACAAAATCCCTAGGAAGGAATTGAAATATGTTTTGAAATATGTTTTTCTACCCTGAATTTTTTTTTCTTTTGTCATTGAGCACATTCATTTACACTTTTTTCTAGAGTTGTTCTGGACTGTTAGGTTGCTACTTTGATTTATTTTAGTTTTCATTTCATGCTGGAAGAAAAAATGAGCCATTAAGCACTTGGCTTTCGACAAAAGATCTCCCATGATACAATGAATGACATGCCTTTCCAAAACAGACTTGAGAAGGAAAGTTTAGTAGTTAGGTTTCAGCTATATTCTCTGAAGATACTGTGGAGTCATGGATCTTTGGAGATATGGAGTAAGGAGAAAGAGTTGTTCTAGTCCTCCCTTCTGTTCTGTCTAAACCAAGAAGATGTGTGGATCAGTGTCATGCACTGCTTTCAGGGCTCGGCATGTATTATCTCACTTATCATTTATCATTTACTCATTCATTTGACAAGTATTTTAGTTCAGGTGCTGTTCTAGGGGCCAAGGAATGCAATTAACAACAACAAAAAAAATCCCTGCCCTCATGGAGCTTATTGAAGGGCACAGATAATAAATAGGACAAGTAAGTAAAATACATTTACTAAATAGTGATAAGAGTTTAGGAGAAAAATCAAGCAGGAGTGTGGAATATGAACTGTTGGGGGTAACGTGGCTGATAGTTTAGAAAGATAGCTAAGTAAGGCTTCTCAGAGAGGTTTTGTTTGTGTGTGTGTGTGTGTGTGTGTGTGTGTGTGTGTGTGTGTGTGTGTTGCAGTAAAATGCTAAATGAAGTGAGAGGGACACCATTTATATATATAATAGGGGAGAGTTCATTGTGGAGGAAATGTCAAGTTCAGAGGCCCTGCAGCAGCTCCAGGCCAAGTGCATGGGAACAGCTAGGGAGCCAGTGTGCCTGGGTGGGTGAACAAATAGAAGAGTTGGAGGGGGGGTAATGAAGTCAGAGAGGTAAAGTGGGGGCAAGAGGGGTGATTATGTTGGCCTTTATAGGTCATAATAAGGGTTTAATTTTTACTATGAGTAAGATAATATTTCATTAGAGAGTTTCCAAGGGAGGATTGACATAATCTGAAAAATTAATCTAAAAATCTTATGTTTTATCAAGATCACCCTGCTTAGAATAGACAAGTAGGGTGCAAGAGCAGAACCAGAATAATAGCTGGAAGGATATTGCAATAATCCTGATGAAAGATGATCATGGCCTGAACCATCATGGAGGTGATAGTAGTGAAGAAAGTGGCTGAATTCTGAATATGTTTTGAAGGTAGAACAACAAGATTTGCTGATTGACCAAGGGATTAATTTTTTTTTAGAATGGGCACATAAGCAACTTCCCACCTTCTCTCTTAGAATGGGACTTCTTGCTTAATATTATTTCTATCTATTGATCAATCTATCATCTATCTGTAACTCTTATCTATGTCTGTCCATCCATCCATCCATCATCTCTTTTGTTGATATAGCTAGGGACTGCATAAGGGGAAAAACAAAATATTTATTATTGCCATATAGGTGTAAGTAGAGAATACTAATTAGAAATGGAAATTCAGAAGTGGACTTGAATATCATGGAGGAAGAAATAGCATCAAAGATAGCTGGAAATATAAAGGATTTAAATTAGTGCATTTGAGGAAAAATAAGGAGATTAACCCGACTCTGTTAGGAAAGAGAGAGAGAGAACAAAGAAGGAAAACAAGCAGAACGTTGGAGTGGCTTGCTTGCTTTTCATACAAAATTGGGGAGAGCCAGGGACATCGAAGTAATCTGGTGGAGTTTAAGATTTGAAAGGTCTGTCAAAACCACATCTAGAATAATGCCATTGTAATGAGAAAAATTGATTCAAACAAAATAAACAATAATGACATGTCCAGCTATATTTTGGGTGAGGTCTAGGGAAACGTTTGGAGAAGATTGGGTTTTAGACAATAAATTAATTCATAAAGATTGCAATTTATGTATAAAATAATTAACTTATACTTCCATGCTCAAGAGAACCTCCAGGTTCTGCTCTGTTCCTTCTCCTGACAGATAATGTCAAGTTGTCAAGTCGATATATAGGTAGAAAATAGTTTATTTGCATATCCATATTGTTTTACCCACTCTATTTCTGGCATTACTGCTAGTAAGGAACCATGGACTGAGAAAATGAGAAGACACATTGTCCCAGTTCCTTGTGTAATTTCTGCTGAGATGACACAACCCAGGCAGCCCAGTCTTAGACTGTACTCCCTGAGGTTTCCATCCCCCAGGAGAGTTGGATCCACCCAAACAATGGATTAAAACAGTGAGACAGCAATGTCCATGGGGAAGTGCATTTTACATTTTTATCTTTTAAAAAATATTTATTTAAAAAAGATTTAATTTTATATTGGAATATAGTTGATTTACAGCATTGTGTTAGTTTCAGGTGCACAGCAAAATGATTCAGTTATACATATATGTGTATCTATTCTTTTTCAGATTCTTTTTCCTTATAAGTTATTACAGAGTATTGAGAGTTCCTTGTGCTATACAGTAGGTCCTTGTTGATTATATTTTTTATTGGAGTATAGTTGCTTTACAATGTTAATTTCTGCCATACAGCAAAGTGAATCAGTTATATGTATACACATATACACTCTTTTTAGATTTCCTTCCCATTTAGGTCACCTTAGATCATTGAGTAGCGCTCCCTGTGCTATATGATAGGTTCTCATTAGTTATCTATTTTATACATAATAGTGTATATATGTCAATCCCAATCTCCCAGTTCGTCCCACCCCCTGCCCCCCTTGGTAACCATAAGTTTGTTCTCTACATCTGTGACTCTATTTCTGCTTTGCAGATAAGTTCGTCTGTACCATTTTTCTAGATTCCACATATGAGCGATATTATTTGTTTTTCCCTTTCTGACTTACTTCACTCTGTATGACAGTCCACGTCTCTGCAAATGGCACTCTTTCTTTCCTTTTTATGGCTGAGTAATAGTTCATTGTATATATGTACCACATCTTCTTTATCCATTCCTCTGTCGATGGACATTTAGGTTGCTTCCATGTCCTGGCTATTGTAAATAGTGCTGCAGTGAACACTGTGGTGCATGCATCCTTTCAAATTAGGGTTTTCTCTGGATATATGCTGAGGAGTGGGATTGCTACGTCATACGATAGCTCTATTTTTAGTTTTTTAAGGAACCTCTATACTGTTCTCCATAGTGGCTGTACCAGTTTACATTCCCACCAATAGTTTAGGAGGGTTCCCTTTACTACACACCCTCTCCAGTATTTATTGTTTGTAGGTTTCATGATGATGGCCATTCTGACCAGTGTGAGGTGATACCTCATTGTAGTTTTGATTTGCATTTCTCTAATAATTAGTGACATTGAACATCTTTTCATGTGCTTTTTAGCCATCTGTATGTCTTCTTTGGTGAAATGTCTATTTAGGTCTTCTGCCCATTTTTTGATTGGGTTGTTTGCTTTTTTGATACTGAGCTGCATGAGCTGTTTGTATATTTTAGAGATTTATCCCTTGTCAGTTGCTTTGTTTGCAAACATTTTCTCCCATTCTGAGGGCTATCTTTTCATTTTGTTTGTGGTTTCCTTTGCTGTGCAAAAGCTTTTAAGTTTAATTTGGTCCCATTTGTTTATTTTTGTTTTTATTTTCATTACCCTAGACAGTGGATCAAAAAAGATCTTGCTGTGATTTATGTCAAAGAGTGTACTGCCATACTGTCTATATTTTCCTCAAAGAGTTGTATAGTATCCAGCCTTACATTTAGGTCTTTAATCCATTTTGAGTTTATTTTTGTGTATGGTGTTAGGGAGTGTTCTAATTTCATTCTTTTACATGCAGCTGTCCAGTTTTCCCAGCACCGCTTATTAAAGAGACTGTCTTTTCTCCATTGTATATCCTTGCCTCCTTTGTCGTAGATTAGGTGGCCATAGGTGCGTGGGTTTATCTCTGGACTTTCTGTCCTGTTCCATTGATCTGTTGTTTCTCTTTTGGGGGACAGTGCATTTTAATATTTCTGTGTGAACCAGAATTACAACATGTCATGAGAGACTGAGTAGGGCAATATATGAGCATTTAATCAATAAATGAAATAATGGTAAAGAATCTTTTCTGTTATTGAAATGCAGGTGATGCCTGTAGTGTCCCTGGTTTAATATTTATTCAGTATACATAAGGTTAAGATTGTTCTGATAGACTAAGAAAATAATACACGTTGTATACCTTACATATCCTCAAGTGAGATATAAAAGTTACATCCTCAAGTGAGATATAAAAGTTACATGGCAGCGGAGGCCAAGAAGATGATGGGAGGAAGTGAAGCAATACGCAGTGATAAGAACTTGAGATGTATGTCTAGTTGAAAGTCACAGTGACAATGAGTTTTAGATAACTGTCTCCAAATAGGACTGTCACCCAAAGAGGTTAGATGTTCTGATTTTTTCCTAAGTTTTCAATGTGAGACTATTAAAAAAAAATCCGTATCAGACCAACAAAACATATCCATGGACTACCCTTTTGATGCATGTTTAAATTTTCAAACTGAAAAAGTTAGTGATTAGGAACCCAAACTGTTAAGAGAACCTAGTTTAAATCTCCCCTCACCTATTAACTGAGCAATCTTGGGAAGTTACTAAAATTCTCTGAGCCTTAATTACCTCAACTGTAAAAGAGTGTAATTCTAACTTTTAGCATTGTTGCGAAAATTGAGATGATATATGTAAAGTGCATAAATAGGTGATAGTGATGATAATAATAATGATTAACAAACGTAACTAGGATTCCTAGAGTTCTATCACAGGTTAACCCCATTGGTCTAAGTGTTTTAGTCTTTTTAAAAATTACTGGTGAAGATTACTCCATGAAGGGCATTGTACAGAGTCTTTCTACATGCATTTCATATGCATAATTTAATCCTCATAACCTTACAAGTAGGTATGATTATTATAGTTCCATTTCACAGATAAGGAAACTGAGGCTAGACTAAGCCATTTGCACAAGGTCACAAGATAAATGGAGGAACTGAAATTCAAACTAGGTCTGTCTAAATGTAAAACAGAACTCCTGATCATGACTTTGTCCATAAAATGTCGGCATACTTCAGTCTGTATCAAGGATGAACAAGAAGAAATGTGAAATTAGACAATTTATAAATGAGAGAAGGGTAAAAAGAGAAAGTAGCAGACACAAGCTATCAGAGTTATAGAACTTTCTGAAATGGCTATAAATACTCTTGACAAGCAGAGTGTTATGGGTACAATACAAATGAGTAAGTTGTTTTTAATATCCAAACTAAAAGTTTTAACTTCTTTTGGAGGCATTTTTTAAAATCCCTATGGAAATTTATCTTTCCATGTATCATAAAACTCAAGAATTTTTTTCTATAAAGAAATCCCTCTATAGCCAACTTATCCAACAGAAATATTTAGCAAACAAGGAAATACCGATATGAGCTAAAACCACAAGTCAGAGCATCCTTGTGGAAATGGAGGATAGCAAAGCAACTGAAGAAGAAGCAATCAAATGGAATATACTGTAAAATTGTGCACACTGTATCTGGTTGCATGTAGCATTATGATGTACAGAGATTCGAGAGCTAAATTCATGGAGCTCTGAATTCCTTGAAGAACTTGGCAGGATTAGGCTTAGCCATGGGTGTAAGTTAATTCACCAGAACAAGAACAGCAAACAGACCTTGGAGACAGTGACAGTCACTGAAAAGAGATTTTGATGGATGTCTCAGCTCTGGGTGTGCAGTGCTCTGCGGTACCCATGTGCCTCAGAAACAAAGTAGGGCCAGACACTGTTGTTATGTTGCAGGCACTACATGGGCATTCCCTGAAGAGAATATTTATTAGGAGTGGAAAAAGAAAGAGAGCTTGGAAAATCTGAAGGGAGAAGTTAAAAATGTGGTTTTTTTCTGTAATTATTGGATGAGGAGAAAAACACAACACACTGGTGTCTTCCTGTTGTAGTAGTGAATTCCTGTTCAGAGAGTGACCATCACATTGGTGGCACTTGGGGACAACCAACAGGACTTCCTGTCCTGTCTCCTCTTTGAGCCTGTTAAGATACCTAAACCTTTTCCTGTTATTTTTATTATTATCATTTGCTAATATTTAGCAAGATTTCTTAATGTGGCAAATGCTCTTCTAAGTACATCATATGCTTTACTTCAAATTTTTACACAAGCCCCATGAGCTACACGTGATTACTGACAAATTTAGATGAGAAAACAAAGGGTCACAAAGGTTGTGCTTTGGTCGGGGCACCCAAGTGGCAAACCTCAGAGTAAAACGGAGAACTGTCTGACTCCAAAGCTCATATTCTTTCTACTACTTTATGCTGTAATTTTCTCAAGACAAGAGATTTTCTCAAGACAAGAGAATTATCTCTTTCAAGTATGTGACATTGCCAGAAATAATATGTATTATAGAATGAGCATTGGACTGGGAAGCAGGAGATGGGGAAAGCATTATTTTCTTTCATTTAGTGCTTCCCTTATTTAGCTGTGAGAACTTGGGCTTCAATTTTCTCCTCTATAAAGGAGAGACTTAAAGTAAGTAATTTCTTCATTTATCCAGCTCTGTCTCTAGTCCTCTCCAAAGTGTATAAGTGTTAATAGATGGAGTTGAAATAAGGGGACACATTAATAAAAGGAAATTTACTGTTTTTCATCACTTAATATTAAAGGTGTTAAGTACCATTCTAGGCATGGTAAAATACTATTTCTTTTTAAGCCCATACATTTCCTGTGCAACAAGTTTTTTTTTTTTTTTTTAACATCTTTATTGGAGTATAATTGCTTTACAATGTTGTGTTAGTTTCTGCTGTACAACAAAGTGAATCAACTATATGTATACACATATCCCCATATCCCCGCCCTCTTGCATCTCCCTCCCTCCCACCCTCCCAATCCCACCCCTCTAGGTGAACACAAAGCACCGAGCTGATCTCCCTGTGCTGTGCGGCTGCTTCCCTCTAGCTATCTATTTTACATTTGGTAGTGTATATATGTCCATGCCACCCTTAGCCAATAAGGAAGCAGAGTCATAGGTTACCTGTCCCCAAGGCCATACTGGATAAAGCTGGAGCTCTCAGTCTTTCTGATTCTAAACTCCATTACCTTCAGTACCAAATGATAGCTTTCAGTGACTACCTTTAGGCATAAGCACTGAAGATCCTTTCAACCAATGGTTTTACACTCGCAAAAGTGCAAAATAGGTGCTGATGAATGTCCTCAATAATGTGAAAAAATACATTGTTTTCAGAACTTAAAGAATAAATCCAAATAAAAGGGAAAACTCAGTGTGGCATAATAGTGCACAGCCTTTTCACCAATAATTTGTAATTGTTTTGATTTTGTTGATTCCATTGTGTGGGACCAGAAAAGCAATATTATGGCCAATCATTGGGAAATCAATCGTTTCACAGCATGGTTAGTATGTTACTCTAAAACTTGCTCAGAATCGACCAGAACACAGTCGGTTTGATTGGTAACACAACAGCCAGAACTTGATTATGGCCTCTGTCTGTGGCAAAATAAATGGAGAGTCAGGCCATGGATACAGTGTTGGAGGCTTTTCCTAGCATCTGTTGGATCAACTGCTTATTACTAATTATTCCTAAATTATTACTTACCTTAATCTCTCTACAATCTCAAATTGTTTTTCAAAGGTGTTTGGTATATTGGGTTGCAGAGACTACATTAACTTGTGAAGCAGCTCATTCCATTTTTGGATAGACAATTGTGATGAATGTGGAGTTTTCCTGAAATTGAACTGAAAGCTATTTCTTTGTATCTACCTCTCATGGAGACCATATAGAGTCTTTTTTTTTAAAATTTAATTTAATTTAATTTTTTTATACAGCAGGTTCTTATTAGTTATCTATTTTATCACAGAGTCTTTACTTCACCTTTTCTTCTTCAGAAATGAGTTACAATTGTTCAGTGATTTTTTAAAATTATATTGGAAATTGAGGATATGCTGAATTGT
Organism: Balaenoptera musculus; assembly: GCF_009873245.2. Lineage (NCBI taxonomy): Eukaryota > Metazoa > Chordata > Mammalia > Artiodactyla > Balaenopteridae > Balaenoptera > Balaenoptera musculus. Next base: position 120,391,773 of record NC_045787.1, read on the forward strand.
AATTTTTATATTACTATGGACTCCCATTATTCCTTTTAGACCTAGGGCCTACACACATATAAATTAAGAAAACGGCTATTTAACTGTCTCAGCTAAAATATATGTGTGTTTTCACTTTCAGCCAGGCATTTCCTAGCACATTACAAGAATTTTCTTATGTAATATTCACAACATCCTTGTGATTTATTATTATTATTTGCTTTCTACAGGCAAATGAATGAAGATCGAGGGAGCTTACCTAGCCCAAGTCACACAGCTAATAATTTGACATTATGGCATCCAAATTCAAGTCCATAGAACTCCATAATGTGGGCTTTGTACTGTTGTGCTTCCTTCTAGACTGGGCCTCTTAGAGGCAGGATCTATGTTTTATTGACTATGGTATCCCAATGGTTAATAAAGTATCTGCTGTGTAATTGACACAAATGTCTATTTAATTACATCAGACTATAAATTTCAAAGAATATCCATTTGAATCCTATTTTTCTGATTCACTTTGTTATACAGCAGAAACTAACACAAGATTTTAAAGCAATTATACTCCAATAAAGATGTTAAAAAGAAAACGTTTGTCAGTAAAACCCTTCGGTGTTATCAGTGTTCAGCTTACCGATCTCTTACTTCTTTAATCTCCCTTTCCCTTTTTTGTTTTCCATGGAATATATTGGAATACTTTAGAATGTTTGGAATACATATTTATTTTGGAATATTTTGGAATAAATAAATATTTTGTAGTACTTGGGATTTTTTTTTTAACATCTTTATTGGAGTATAGTTGCTTTACAATGGTGTGTTAGTTTCTGCTTTATAACAAAGTGAATCAGCTATACATATACATATATACACTTGGGATATTTTTGCAAACCTGATATCATACAAGGTTATAGCTTCTTCTTACACATCACCTTCGTATATTTGTTCCTTTCTAGTCCTTTTCTAAAATTGGAATATATTGCACTTATGAACTGAAAAAGGAAATAAATGTACCCAAAAGTTTCCATAAAAGGATTTTAAGCATTGGCATTTTTCACCTGGAATTATTGTCATTTCACCAAAAGGCTTCATAAAGTGATGAAAAATTATCATCAAGAATAAATTTATTAAAATGGGAAACAAAAATCCATAGCACCAAGGTAGGCCACATAAAAAGGAATGATCTATTTTATTAAAAAATAATTTTGTGTTGTATAGGTATCATAAGAATTCTGATTGTGCTTCTTGCATTTTGAGGTAGATATTTTTTTTTAACAATGTGGTTTCCCTAACCAACATGTATGGGATATGATGATAGGCAAGTCCATTTTTACTAACCACAATCTCACCTCTCTTATTGATGTTTCAAAGCCATGACATAAATTCCTTTGTACTAATATTGATGATTCTTATTGGAAACCATTATAACATGTTTTTCCTTTTAATTAAGGCAAGTAGCACTCAGTACATTTTGTTTATATTCATTCATAAAAATTTAATCAATACCTACACTATGTCAGACAGTCTTGTAGGCATTGAAGACACCTGAGAGGAGGAACTTTGTCCTCAAGGAACCTGCAGCTTCGTGGGAAGACAGACATGTGAAGAAACACATTACAATTCAAAATGACACTTGCTAAAATATAGTCACTTATAAGATTAATGAAAATATAAGGATGATATACCTAAGTTTGGACAAGCTGAAAGAAGCTTCACAGACACAGTAGGGTTTGAATTAAGACACGAAGGTTTAAAAAACACAGTCAGTTGCTTAGAAGCATAAAGGAGTTTAGGATCTTTGAAAATCAGTAAATGAATTTGGTAATATTAGAATGCAAGAACAAGCAATGAGGTGAGAAAACTAGACAAGGGCCAAATCATGGAGGACCTGAACATCTTTCAGAGGAAAGTATATTTATTCCAGTGAGCAATGGGGAACAGGGGCAGAATTGTGAGCAGAAGAATGACATAATTGGATATGAATGCTCAATGCCACATTTATTTCAGAGGAGTGACAATTGTGCTATTGACAATAAGTCAATCCTAGCTCAACTCCAGTGATTTATATGGCTTACTGTCTGGTTTTCCTTGGTTCCGTGTCTTATTTGCTGTAACCAGCACTAGACTGATGAAAAGTCTTTTCTAGAGGTAAACATGACTGTCATCGTAGCTGTTACACAATATTATATGTGTTACTTCTTTTGACCTTCCATGAGCACATTCTACTTACATTGTCATGCAGTATGATTCAATTAGACTTTCCCTGAGCCTCAAGTCTCAGCTAATGTCTGTACATGGAGTCACAGATTCCTACCTATCATATATTCCATAGCAGGGTGCTGACATTTACAGATAAATAGAGAAGTAGACAGCTAATTCTCATCTTGCTCTGCCCAGAATCTTGATTACAGTTTGCTTTTAAGGTGACTGTCACCAGTGTCTGGGGGAGATATGTCACATGTGAAGCACCACTAATAAACTAAGGCAATATAACACTCCACATGTCAAAAGAACACACTGGATAAGTTTAAGAATGTCAAGACATATCTATAGTTTTATTTATACCCACAAACTTGAAGTGTCAATTTCAAGCTGATATCCAGTGGTCATTTTCCAAATGCTCTTTTTAAAAATTTTTTATTTTGAAATCATTTTAGACTCACAAGAGGTTGAAAAAATAGTATAGAAAGTCCCACGAACCCTTCCCCTGGGTCCTTTAATGATAACATATTTCATAATTATAAGACTTTATCAAGAAAACTGATGTTTCTATAACACTACTAACCATACTGCAGATCTTATTCAGATTTCTTCAGGATTTCAATCATCAAAATTCGTCCACATTTTTTTTTAACTTTTCAACTGCTTACTGATCTGTTCTGCTTTAAACATGCTGTTCCATCTGCCTTGGGCACTTATCCTTGTTTCAACGACTCAACTGTCATGCATATTGAATGCCCGTTCTAATTTAGCTATCTGCCTCCTCTTTCAGTTGTAGCTCGTATATCATTTCCTAAGGGAGGCTTTCCCAGGTGCCTCCCAAATAGGGTATATTTACCTACTTTGTACCGTCATAGCCCTCAGTCTTTGTCCTTCTTGTCATTTATTATATCTCAAACTATATAATTATCTAATTAGTTTCATGGCAGTATATGTGGATTGTAATGGTTAATTTTAGGTGTCAACTTGTCTCAGCTAAGGGGTGCCCAAATAGCTGGGAAGACATTATTTCTGTGTGTATCCATGAGGCTGCCTTTGAAGAGATTAGCATTTGAATCAGTAAACTGAGTAAAGAAGGTCATTCTCATCAATGTGGGTGGGCATCATACAATCCATTGAGGGCCTGAATAGAACAGAAAGTCAGAGGAAGTGTTAATTTGCTTTTTCTGCTTAAACTGAGACATTCATCTTCTTCTGTCCTTAGACATCAGTGCTCCTGGTTCTCTGGCCTTTGGACTTGGACCTATACAACCAACTCCCCTGGTTTTTAGGATTCAGACCCAGAGTGAATTACACCACCAGCTTACCTAGTTCTTCAGGTTGCAGATGGCAGATCACTGGACTTCTCAGCCTCCATAAAAAAATCAGGTAAGCCAATCTCTATAATAAATCTCCTCTTAAATATGTTTATATATATTCTATTGGTTCCATGTCTTTGGAGAGTCTTGACTAATACAGAGATGGAGAAATTAACTGTGAATTATTTTAGGGTCTTTCACTTTATCACAAAAGAATAAGATGTATTGTTTCCTTTCTCTCAAAGTAAGGTAGGCAGAACCTCCCTGGTACTTTCTGGTTTCAAGTCAGCATTTCCTTAAAAATCCATAAATGACATTGGGACACCATTGGATGAGCTATAGAGGTTGACTCAGAGTGTTTAATGTGTTTAGTAAAGGAAACATTTTATTACTTTCTTTGACCTGGGAGCCCCTTAAATACAGAGAAATTTCTCTTCATTCATCATTCAGAATTTCTGTAGCATTACTGGAGAATATGGAGTAAATGCACATGGAAGGGTATTTGTTCGCATTCAATTTTTGCTGATGAAGAGAAGGCAAGTGAATGTTATTAGCAAATGCATCATTCATTCTTCTATTCACCTATCTATCTGTATTCAACAAATCCTATTATAGCAAAAGTTCTGGTTTAGGTCCTCCAAGAAATAGATGAGTAAAGTTAAACACCTGGCCAGATAGAACTTCTAGCATAGAAGGGATGTGAAAAATCGTGTGGGGTGCTGGGGAGGAGGTGGGTAGAATAGAGACCAGGAGGAATTAAAAAGTACATGTTTAAAAGTTCTCATTACAAGAAAAAATAATTTTGTAACTATGTGTGGTGACAATGTTAACTAGGCTTGCTGTGGTGGTCATTTCACAACATATACAAATGCCTAATCAGTATGTTGTACACCTGAAACTAATACATGTCAATTATAACTAAGTAAAAACCAAACAAAGAACGAGATGATGGATACAGAGAACAGATTGGTAATTGCCAGAGGCGGGAGGTGGGAGAAATGAGTGAGGAGCATTAAAAAGTATAAACTTCCAGCCATAAAGTAAGGAACAACATGGCAAATATAGTTAATAATACTGTACTGTATATTTGAAAGTCCAAAGAGTAGGTTTTAAAAGTTTTTATCACAAGAAAAAAATTGTGTATCTATGTTAGTGATCGGTGTTAACTAGACTTATTGTAGTGATCATTTTGAAAAACATACAAATGTCAAATCATTGTACACCTGAAACGAATATAATGTTGTATATCAATTATATCTAATTTTTTTTAAAAAGGAGAAAAAAAGTACATGTTTAGGAGTTGAGCACAACATTTTACTTATCTCGACTCTGCCTATGTGACTTTAAACCAAACCCTCTAAGCTTCATTTTCTTCTTCTGCAGAAGGGATTTAACAATATAACTAAACTGTGGGGTTGTGAGGACCTGATGAGATAATGAATATAACGCTATTTTTAATGTGCCAGGCACATAGTAAGCACCCAGTATTCCTCTTGTTATTATCTTTTCTAAATCTCACTTCTATCAAACATTTTCTACAAACAGCCTTATATCACCAATTAATTACTATTTTATTTTTCACTAAAATATTCTTAGTTGTTTCAACAAAAATATAAATTTTGATCTCCTACAAATGGCAAACAAGGGCTATATTGAGGGGAGATGCTGGGCGATTATCCAGAGTATTGCACTGGCTGAGTCATTCAGTTTTTTACACCAGCTCAAGTGAGCGTTATTTAAATTCATACCACAACAATATGACAAATTATTCAAATTATGGCCCCCTCAGGGTCACCTAGGAAGAGCTGAAACTGGAAATGTTAAATTCACAAGGATGCCAAGGATCTGCTTGTATATAATAACTCAAGAAAGCAAGTGATAAATGCCAGTCAAGAGGACTGATCAGGTGCTTCGGGAAGTTATGGGGGAAAGAGTTCATTTTAAGGAGCTATTCAAGGTGTAGCAAGACTGTCCTTTTCACAAAGCACATATTTGTCAATTGTTTGATACCCAAACTCAGTTATAATGGAACTGGTTTAAATCCTCAGGACTGTATAAAATGGAAACTGGGTATGTGACGGGTGGTAATCCTTTTCTGAAATTAATAGTAAATAGTCATTGTGGATTACTGGCAAAACAATAATGATTGAGAGTTAACATGTTCTGGATACTTTCTATCACAGAGTATGGTATCCTCAGACTTGGATTACACAAACCAGTACAACTAAAATTACATAAATTAACGAGTCTCTCACAAAGAGCATTACCAACATTTTTTTAAATTTTATCACATAAATGTATAATCTTTAGAGCTAGAATTGTTATTACTGTCACTTAAAAACAGAATATGTTGAAGCTGAAACAAGCGGGAAGAACATAATCTATGTAAATAAAATTAAGTTGTTCTTTATCTCTTAATGCAGTTCAGATAAGTTATCATATGGCTTTTCAGAGTATTAAGAGTATATGTCTAGACAGTCTGATTTGAAGTATAGGCTGAGTGTCAACACATGAAATTCATGTTGGGAAACCTGGGTGGACCCCTAAAGCAGTAGACATCCTTCTTCCAGACTAGCTGAAACAGACTGGAAGAGACAACCTCTTGATGGTTGACCAAGAGATACAGGCAATGCATACTTAGATTGTCACATGCCTGTGTTAAAAACAAGAAAGAGCACTGATTTCAAATGTGAGCTCAGATTGAAGCCATAAGGGCAGATAGTCTAATTTACAGACTTCGATTACAATCTTGCTTCCTCTCAGGATGCATAGCCTGCTTCAAGCTGAGCTGTAGTGGCATTTTATTTACCTAATGGTGGTTAATGATTTTCTTAAGTACTGCAAGGGAGAATGGCTGCTTTCAGAATAAAGGACAGTCTTTATTAAAGGATCAAATTTAGGTTATGAAAATCCTGCTACTTTGACTTTACTTTTTTCACGGTATTGAGGATCCATGAAATACTTCTGAGACACTCTGCACTGGTCCTTGAAGGGAATTAGGTAACCAGTGAGGTTTTCCAAACTGCAGATGCCTGTAACCCAACCCTTAGAGAGTCTGATTTGAGCAGTTGTGAAAGGTGTCTGTGCCTCAGGATTTTTAATATGCTCTCCTAATGAATCTGCAATGCAGCCAGGGTCTATAGTTAACAAACGTTTTTCTCACTCTTTCACTGCCTCCAAAAACTGTTCACTGCTCAAAGCTATATCTTACATCAGTGCACATGGATGCTTCCTTTCACAAGTATCGTGGACGCTAATGCCAGACCATCTTAGGCACAAAGGATGTACTACAGAATAAACTCAGCAAAGTCTCTTTCCTGTTTGCCTGACTGTTTACTGAGGCAAGACAGAACTCCATATGGGACAATGGGGGATGCACTTCCAACACTGCCACCGAAGATGTTTCACTTCATTTTAACCCTAAAGGGTTAAAATATGTCCTAAATGACCAATGGTCATCCTCCCTTCAAAGCTGACAGTTGGAAGAGACTTAAAAGGCAGCCAAGGCAGAACATTTGCAGTAATTTAGAGCTCTCCATTTGAAAAAAGGATATTGGTGACAATGGGGTGAATTTGCTGAAAGAGTAACAACAACAAAAAAATTAACATCTGGCCTGTTTTTCAGAAGCCATAAAATAGAAACATCATTCCCAGAAAATACGATGGAGCTTGGCCCAGGTAAAGAGGGTGTAAAAAAAATCTGAAAGGGAGAAAATACGATAGAAGGTGAATCAGGAAAATGTAAATTGGCGTTAGTGGTGATGGTGGTGGTGGCGATGATATTAAAACAGCAATAAAGCCACCATTTATTCATTTCTGACAATGTACCAAGTATTTATTTTTATTTATTCAAGAATTTTTATAAAGAACTAATTTATGTGAGACAGTGTTTCTGGATGTAGGAATGCAGCAGGAAATAAAGATAAGCAAAATACTCAACTTCATGAAGCTTCTACTCCAGTAGGGGAAATTTCTAATTATATCCAATCCTTATGACAGAGCTGCAAAGTAGGAATTAGCTACCCCAAATTTACAGGAATTTAAAAATCAAGAAAATTAACTAACTCTAATTCATGAATACCTGTCAACTTAGTGAATCAGGATATGTCAGAGGAGTTATTATTTGCAACTTTATATTATGTCTATTTATTGCCAATATAACTGGGAGAGAGGACACGTGCTTCCTCATGGTTAAGGGGTCATTTGCTTGGGCACAGAAGACCTAGAATCAAATTTTTCCTTGGCCATTAATCCATGGTGTGATCTTGATCAGGTCCTTTCCTTCTCTGAGTTTTGGTTCTATGACTCTAAAGTGAAGCAGTTGAACTAGATGGGCAGTTCTCAAAGCCTGGAACTCAGGCAACCTCAGCTCCACCTGGGAACTTGTTTGAAATGCAGATTATCACAGCATACCCCACATCTACTGCCTCAGAAACTCTGGGTGGGGCCCAGCAATTTGTGTTTTAACAGGCCCTTTAGGTGTTTCTGATATGCACTGAATTTTGAGAATCACTGGACGAGATGATCAAGTATAATAATCAAGAGTTTAAGGGTCAGGGGACTGTCCAAGAGAGCAGCGTAAAAGACCCTGAACTAGCCACCTCCAATGGACACACCAAAGCTACAGCTACATATGGAAGAGTTACTACTCAGAAAGAACTGATAACAGCTGCTCCACACAAAGGATAAAATGGCCACACCAAGACAGGGAGGGGGGGCAGAGATGCAGTCTCAGCAAAAACCCCATCCCCAGCATGGCAGCCCACAATAGAAAGGGATCTCACAAGTCTTGAGGTACTCCCTGAGAGTGACAGGTTTGGGCCCCACATTGTGCACCCCAACCCTTGTGACCTGCACTGGAGAGATGAGGCCCCCAAAATGTCTGGCTTTGGAAACCAATGGGGCTTATATCTAGGAGACCCAGGGGGCTGTGGGAATCTGAGATATTCCTTTGGAGGAGGGGCTTACAAATGATCTCACTCAGCCTGGGATTCAGTGCAAAGGCAGCAACTAGGGAAGTGCCTGGACTATGTGGGAAGGACGTTCATTTGCTAATCTTAAAGCATTTGCCAGATGGTCAGGGACAAGTTGAGACTTTCTTCAGGGATGGAGGTGCTGGTGAGCACCATTTTTGTACTCTCCCTATACTTTGCTAATGCTGGTAGGTACGTGTGGACACAGCCTGGATAAAGCATTGCGCTAAAGCCACCACCCTTGATTTTCTCATATGTTACTCAAGCCACAGATGCACCCTGTCCCCAGTGCTCTTTCCTGGCTTCCTTAAAGCCATGGGTGTGTCTCACTCCCACTGCTTATCCCATGGCTCCTCACTGAAGTGGTGGGCATGTCCCAACCCTAGCACTCTTCCTCAGCCTTGCTAATGCCACAGACGTGTTCCACCCCCACTGGTTTTTCTTTTTTTTTTAATAGAGGAAAACTTTTTATTTATTTATTGTTTTTATAAGTTTTATTTTATATTGGAGTATAGTTGATTAACAATGCTGTGTTAGTTTCAGGTGTACAACAAAGTCATTCAGTTATACATATACCTGTATCTACTCTTTTTTAAATTCTTTTCCCATTTAGGTTATTACAGAGTATTGAGCCTGTGCTATACAGTAGGTCCTTGTTGGTTATCTATTTTATTTTATTTTTTTTAACATCTTTATTAGAGTATAATTGCTTTACAATGGCGTGTTAACGAAGTTGAGTTATTTGTTGTGAGGTGGATGGACCTAGAGACTGTCATACAGAGTGAAGTCAGGAAGAGAAAAACAAATACCATATGCTAACACATATATATGGAATCTAAAAAAAAAAAGGTTCTGAAGAACCTAGGGGCAAGACAGGAATAAAGATGCAGATGTAGAGAATGGACTTGAGGACATGGGGAGGGGGAAGGGTAAGCTGGGACAAAGTGAGAGAGTGGCATGGACATATATACACTACCAAATGTAAAACAGATAGCTAGTGGGAAGCAGCCACATAGCACAGGGAGATCAGCTCAGTGCTTTGTGTCCACCTAGAGGGGTGGGATAGGGAGGGTGGGAGGGAGACGCAAGAGGGAGGAGATATGGGGATATATGTATATGTATAGCTGATTCACTTTGTTATACAGCAGAAACCAACCCACTGTTCTTTACCTGCATTGCTAGAGCTGTGGACATGCCTTGCCCTCAGCACTGTCTTGCAGTATCACTAAAGCTGGCAGGTGAGTGCAGCCCACACAAGGGACAACCCTTAATCACCTGGCCCTATTGGCCAGAGGATCATGTGTTCCTGGGCTCTACAAGACTGTAACAATTGAAAAGACAGTCCCGGGCAGGCTACCACACCCAGGGTACTGAACAGACAGCAGACTAATACACACCCTCAATCCTCAGTCTGCCTGTGAAAAAGGCCCATTTACTTGTCCTGGAGCTTCAGCCTGAGGGACAGGCTTCAGGTTCACAGCACATCTAGAGGCTACAGAGGCACTCTCAGAATGTAAGCAGGAGACACCATCCTTCTACAATCCCTTGGCCTCATCACACCTCTCTGCTACCTCCCACAAAGGAACTTATACACTCAACTGAAACCCTGATTTTTGCAACTGAAACCTAGAGAACACTTCCAGATCTCCTGGTCTGGTGGTCAGCAGGGTTTACAATTATAGTCCCCGGGACCATATGTGTTTGCATCCTTTAAAAGTTGCTGCCTGAGAAGCTGGCTTCCAGTCAACTTGAAACTAGGTGCTGACTGAGATCCCTTCCACTGGAACACTGACAGGGCTTGACACACTCTTAACAAAAGGGACCTATCAAGAATAAATGATGCTACTTATACAATGGCAGGGGTTGGATAGACAACTGAGAGCTAGGGCAAGGTTGTACAGTAAAGTTCACCTCCTATGCAAGGTTACTCCTTCAAGACTGGGAGAGGCTAGCTGTCCCACCTATTAGAAACAAACTCTATTATATATATTATAATATAAACAAACTCTGTTATTATGTAACTTCTATTATATAGAGTCAAGCAAAATGAGGAAACAGAGGAATATGTTCCACACAAAAGAACAAGACGAATACCTCAGGAAAAGACCTTAATGAAACAGAGATAAGTAATGTACTGATAAAGAGTTCAAAGTCATGGTCATAAAAATGCTCAGCAAACTCAGGAGAAGAATGGATGAACACAATGAGAACTTCAACAAAGAGAGAAAATCTAAGAAAATATCAAACAGAAATCACAGAACTGAAGAATACAGTAACTGAACTGAAAAATACACTAGAGAGGTTCAACAGCAGACTAGATGAAACAGAAGAATGGATCAGCAACCTGGAACCCTGGGCAGTGGACCTTACCCAAACAGCAGCGAAAAGAGAAAAGAAATTTAAAGAGGGAAGATAGCAAGGGGACTAATAAACAAACTCAGTAAAGTTACAGGATACAAAATCAATGTACAGAAATCTGTTGTGTTGCTATACACTAATAATGAATTATTAGAAAAAGAAAATAACATTCGCATTTGCAAACTGCGTTTAAAAGAAAAAATACCTAAGTATAAATTTAATCAATGAGGGGAAAGAACTATATTCTGAAAACTGTAAGACACTGATGAATGAAGTTGACAATGACACAAATAAATGGAAAGATATTATGCTTGTGGATTAAAAGAATTAAAACTGATAAAATGTCTGTACTACACAAATAGATTTATGGATTCAAGGCAATCTGTATCATATTTCCAACGGCATTTTTCAGAAAAGTAGAAAAAATAATTCTAAAATTTGTATGGAACCACAAAAGACCATGAATAGCCAAAACAATCTTGAGAAAGAAGAACAAAACCAGATGTATTCCACTCCCTGATTACAAATTATACTACAAAGCTAGAGTAATCAAAACAGTATGGTATTGGCATAAAAATAGACACATAAATCAATGGAACAGAATAGAGAGCCCAGATATAAACCTACATATATAGTCAATTAATATTCAACAAATGAGCTAAGAATACACAACGGGGTAAGGAGAATATCTTCAATAAATGGTGTTGAGAAAACTGGACCACTGTCTTGTGTATCACCATACACAAAAAGTAACTCAAAGTGAAAATGAATGAATGAATAAATAAATAAATAAATATTAAAATGGATTACATACTTGAATGTAAGATCTGATTCCATAAAAAATTCCTAGGAGAAAAGATAGGCTGTAAGCTCCTCGACATTGGTCTTGGCATTGAATTTTTGGATCTAACTTCAAAAGCAAAGACAAGAAAAGCAAAAATAAATAAGTGGAACTACATCAAACTAAAAAGCCACTGTGCAGCAAAGGAAACCATCAAAAATAAAAAAAGCAACCTATTGAATGTGAGAAAATACTTCCAATCATACATCCCTAAGGAGTTAATGTCCAAAATATATAAGGGACTCAAACAACTCAATAGCAAAAACACAAACAATCCAAACAAAAAAATGGGCAGAGTATCTGAACAGATATTTTTCCAAAGAAGACATACAGATGGCCAACAGGTACATGAAAAGGTTCTCAGCATCACTAATCATCAGGGGAACGAAAATCAAACCACAGTGAGTTATCACCTCACACACCTCTTAGAATGGCTATTATTAAAAAGACAGAAATAAATCTTGGAGAGGATGTGAAGAAAAGAGAACCATCATACCCTGTTGGTGGGATTGTAAATTGATGCAGCTACTATGGAACATGTATGGAGGTTTCTCAAAAAATTGAAAATAGAACTACCATATGACCCAGCTATTCCACTTCTAAATATATACCTGAGGGAAATGAAATTACTGTCTCTGAAATTACTGTATCTGCATCCCATGTTTATTGCAGCATTATTTATAATAGCCAATGTATGGAAACAACCTAAGTGTTCATTGATAGATGAATGGATAAAGAAGATGTGGTATATATATTTACAAGGGACTACTACTCAGTCTTAAAAGAAGAAGGAAACCTTCCCATTTGCAACAATGTGAATGGACCTTAAGGGTATTATGCTAAATGAAATAAGTCAGACAGAAAAAGGCAAATGCCACTTGATCACTTATATGTGGAATCTAAAAAACAAAACAAATGAACAAATTAAACAAAACAAAACTCATAGATATAGAGAACAGATTGGTGGTTACCAGAGGAGAAGGGTACTAGGGGATAGGTGAAATGAGTGAAGGGGGTCAATTGTATAGTGATTGATGGTAACTAGACTTGCTGAGGTGCTCACTTTGTAGTGTATACAAGTATTACATTATTGCATTGTATACCTGAAACTAATATAATGTTATATATCAATTTTACCTCAGTAAATAAATAAATAAAATGATACAGACCACTTTGGGGGAAAAAGAGTTTAAGAGTCAAACAGACATGTATTTGATGCAAGCTTCACAACTCACTGGGTCTGTGAGTATTGGCAAATCACTAAACCACTCTGAGCCTCTATTTCCTGAACCATCAAATGGGAGCAGTAATAGTATCTTTCCTGTTGGTCTGTTATAAGTGAGATAATACATGTAAAATATACAAGCAAATGCTTGCCATTTAAGTATTTACCATCATCCTTACTTTCATGATCTAAAACATTTGAACACTCATTCGAAGGTTCTGTCATATTTGAAGATGACATTAAGAATGCTGATTAGTCCAAAACAATTCCCAAGTGATTAAAAAAAAAGAGTACCCTTTTTAACAACCTAAATGCAGACTAAAACTAGCAGATTGTAGCAGCAAATGGTGCTGCTGCAAGAAGTAGGAAGCATTATCACAAACAGTTGTTGCATGATGCACCCAGAGAATCAGCAAGCCATGTCCCTCTGTATCAGATCAGCCTGCCCTAATCATGAGATCTGTTGGCTTGCAAGTTTGCTGTCTAGTTGAATGGAGTTTTGGATGTAAATCCAAACATGTACTCGGCTGGTGATAACAAAGGAATCGAACAAAAGAAGGAAGAGCATCAATCCAATCAGCAAACAGAAGCTGAAGGGTTGATGCTATTTGAAATGTGTAGATAAGGCACCCCCTTTCTCCCCACTACCATTCTCTTGCATTCCCTCCACTGTGCAGGCAACAAGATCCAAAAGGAAACTCCAGGTTTCTCACAAAACATGTTAAACCACTAGAAAACAGCAAGAAACAGATATGAATGACCTGCCAATCACAAGTAATTGAAAGGTGGGTTTAATGTAGTATAAAGGAGTGAAGTTTAATTTCAGAAAAGTGAATTCCTCAAGGTATTTTATTTTCTGAGCAAGCCTAATTACAGTAGCTCAGTACAACCAAATATTTTAGAGATGATATACTGCAGTGTTAAGATCTCAGTCCTCAGAGGCAGGCAGCCAGGGCTTGAATCTCAACTCTGCCATTTACAAGCTGATCTTGGACAAATTTCTTAATATTTCTAAGCTGCATTTTTTATATGCAAAATTGGGGTAATACTAGTGTCTACCATGGAAAGTGGCTCTGAGGATCAAATGGTGTCATGCTTAGCATAATGTCTAATATAGTAAGTATTCAGGAAGTTAAAATCATAATTTTTAAAAAAATTTCTGAATTATTATGAGCATTTTGTAAGACCTAGGAAGGCACTTTTAAGGCAATTTTAGGAGGTCTCTTTAAAAGCTGCCACCCGGTGAATTTCTATCTGTCCTGTCCAAAACTTTTGTGAAAATCATCTGTGTTTCTATGGGTTGCAAGTAAAACTGTCTCAAATCAAGCTGTGAATTTACTAGCTCACAAGACTCAGAAGTCCTGAGGTGATTGTAGCTTCAGCCATGGCTGGCTTCAGAACGCAACGATTATCTTCAGGACTTGAATCCTGCCTGTTAGTTTTATCTCAGTTTCTAAGAAGCGGCACGGTATCTGTAGTACCTTAAGACTCTCACTGCAGCGCGAGACAGACCTTTTTTTCTCCTTGTGTTGGTAGTTCTGTAAATTTGTCTGACTGGACCTGCTTCGACCAGTTTGAACCAATCATAGCAAACAGCAGTATTCTGGTGCGCTGATTGGTTTGGACTTAAAACACATGATCACTCTGGAGGTGCGGTGGGGTGGAGTGCTCTGCAGAACCATGAACCGAGAGTGAGGGAATCACGGATTCTCGCTAGAAAAATGTATGCTTTTGCTGTGCAGACACACAATAAGTAGACCCTCCACTCCTTTCTTTTTATTTTTTTTCCTTCCTGTCAGTCCTTTTGTTATGCATGCATGTATAGACCCTGACTTCAAGGGGTTACGGATCTCCAGATCAAGCTTTCATAAAGATGTGTCTAGTGCACAGCTTAAGTCAGAATTTACGATAATGCTGGTTAAAATGGACTTGGACCTCTCTCCAGCGCAGAATCCCTGAGGATTAGGCCCCGTGGTCTGTATTTTTAACAAGTTATTCAGGTGATTCTTGGAAATGTGTACTAAAATTTGAGAACCACTGAGAAAGGTAATGATTAAAGATAATTTATCCTGTTATAAACCACTGATTTAGTATAATACATTTCACTGTCACTTGCCTATACCTGTCTGTAAAAGACAATAATATTTGACCTCAGCTACTTCAGAGAGCTCTCAGAGGACCAGTGATTTTATTTTAGTGTAAAATCTTTCCTGTTTCCTTAGAAATAATGGTAAAATAAGTTTTATTAATTTGGCAAGCTAGTGGATCTCTTAAATAGAGAAATGATATATATCATGTGGGTTTTTAAAAAATAATAGTACAGGGTAAGTTGATAAAATCTCTTTTTGTCTGAGTTTATTCATCTGTATAGAAGGAAAAGCCTCTATTGGGTTCTAATGAGAATTAATTCTTATAACATCCTTAGGATTTTGGCCCATTAGTAATTGCTCAAATGATAGTTACTCCTGCTAGGCACTTAACTATATGTAGTTCTCACTTAATTCTTATAAACCCTAATAGGCAGTTATTATTGCACCTCTTTTGCAAACGAGGGACCCAAGGCTCAGAGAGGTTAATTCACTTGCTCAAGGTCACAGAGCTAGTATGATAGTTGTGTCAAAATATAAATGAAATCCACAAGTGTTCATTGGGTGCCTTTTACACACTGTCCACTGATAATTCATGTTTTTTGAATGATGTATAGCTATTGTAATTTAAGTATGTGACACGGCCAGTTAACATTGCACTCCGGTTAGAATGACGACCATAAGAGTTTATCATGTCTGAGCATGTAATGCTATTACTATTTTTCTACTCTCCATCCTACCAGATTAAGAAAACAATACTGAAACTTCTGATTTATAATTTTGACAGGGTGTAAATGAGAATTATTAAGAATTTAGCTCTCTGGGTTAGGGAGTGAAAGTTACCTAATTAACTCCTGAGGGCTAATTTACACAACAGGAGGGTTAAGCTCAATATGTTGTTTATTTTTTGCAAGGGAGTTTATTCTCAGTTTTATTTTTTGCCAAGATTTATTTTAGACTGTTTCTATTTTTCACCAAACCAAAATTGCGGGCATGGATATATTTTGAAAACCAAGAGGTTTAAGTCCTTGATAAGCTTGAGATAACATTACTCTTAATAGCAATTTTTATTTGCATACTGCTGCACATTTTCATCAGTGTTCTAAGATATTCATTGATTCCATCTCACCATAAGCTCTCAACTTTATCCATATTGATCTCCTTATAGTCCTCTACACAAGTTCACTTCAAATATAAACTTGCTCATGTTGTTCCCCCTTCCTGGGATATTCGTTCTCCTCCATACACATGCTACCCCATCTCTCATGGCTCAGCTCAAGTCTGTCCGCGTATAGGATACTTTCTTTAACTGTTCCACCCTGAAGTGATGTCTCCTCTCTTTAAACTTCCACTTTTAGATTTTATAACTTATGGTTCTCCTGAGCAATTCTTTGGAATTCCACTGTGAATTGGGTAAACAAGCTGTTTCCTATGAATTAAATGCTAGGAAGTTTGTAACAAATTTCTAGGCTAGGCAGAGCAAGGGTAAAGACTTCACAGTCAGCATTTTTGTCTGAGCTTCATTTCTTTTTTGTTCTTGTATCAACTTTTTTTTTTTATTGGAGTATATTTGATCTACAGTGTTGTATTAGTTTCTGAGCTTCATTTCTGGCTCCATTTTATATCCAAATATTTCTACTTCTATACACACACACACACACACACACCTTTTCTTTATCATGCAGTTCTAATATAGGTTTCATTTTTGTATTCTGTGTAGAACTTTTAGTAGACCTTCTTGTGCATTTTATAGTGTGCAAGTTGAAACACAGATACAGGGATACAAGATATATCTGTCAGAGTCTTCATTTTGCAAGTGACAAAATATAACCCACCTTAAACTGGTTTAACCAACAAAGAAATTGTGTTGACTCATGTAGGAAAAAAAAAATCTAGAGGCTTTGGCTGAAGCTTGATCTGCAAGTTCAAATTATACCACCCAAAGCCTGGCTACATTGTAAGTGACTCTTCTCTGTCTTCTGCAGTCTCAGCTTTATTCTCAGACCTCACAAAAATGGCCCCTGGAGGTTCCAGCCTCTTTCCTTATGGTAGCAAAATGGAACCACACATTCAAAGCACCCACACCACTAAATTCACAGAAGAAGGAAGATTTCTTATTATTGTTTCTGTAGGATAGGCAAGATCATTTTCTCTCCAGAAATATATGTCTCTTATCTCATTGTTTCTAATAGGGTCATGTGTCTTTCTTAGAGCAAATCATTTAGCTGCAAGAGCGTGAGAAGTTTTACTACCATTGATTTTTTTTTTTTTTAAATATCTGGTTTAATATGGAGATTGGGTGATTTTAAAAGAAATTTTGGGTACTTTTAGTAAGTTGGAGTTAGAAGTTTGGTGGCTCAAAACTTAATCATTCTCTATGTAAGGAGTTTTGTACTTAATTGCTTTAACTTATTTCTAGTTGGTAGCAATTTCTCCGCAAGTAGATGGCAGGCTCTTCAAGTGAAGAATCAATCTTGGGCTTTCTTTGTAGGTTTCACAGTAGCCGGATACACTAGGCTCCCAACTGGTTCCCATCCTACCTACTTGTGGCTATTGCTGTAATTTATATGGTAGTTCACTTGTACAGCTGGACTTTAGACTATACCTCGTCACCATAAAAAGAGAACTCAAGAACTCCTCTCAGGGATTAATCTGTGCAGTGGCAGAACAGGTCTGCTATAGGGTTGACTGCTCAAGGGACATTTGGGTACTTACTGGCTGAAATCAGATAATTCACACCACGAGATCTGGGATGAAAGATAAACAATACCCTCCTTGTACTTTGTCATAATTGCACTAGGAATATTTTCTATGTCCACATATACCCAGGACCCTGGAATCAGGGATGGGAGTAGAATAACTGTGTTGTGAACTGCACTAGGGCTTCTTCATGCTGTCCTAGTACAGAGAGCCTACATAGCATGCATGACAGATAATGTTGCCAGATTTAGCAAATACAAATACAGCACACCCTGTTAAACTTGAATTTCAGATGAAAAACAATTTTTTAAAAATATAAGTATGGTATATGCAATATTTGTAGTAGTGATACTGGTACTATTGTATCAAGCAGTTTAGTCAAGGCTGTCATTGAATTTTTATAAATCTATGTTGTACTCTGGTTAACAGCTTTCATAATATTTCAGTCTTCATGGGAATCTGAAGTGAAATGGAATCCTGCTTCCATTGCTTACTAGCTATGTTGCCTTATGTAAATTCCCTAAATTCTTTGAGCTGTAGCTTTATTTTCCACAAAATAGAGGAAATAATAGCTCCTACCTCATAGGGTGATTGTGAGAATTAAGTCCTATACAGTATATAAAAGTTTAATTTAGGGCCTGGCATATAGTATGCTCTGAATAAATAATTGGTGTAAAGTATGAAGACAAATATTTGCAGCTATTCATAGAAGCCTTTTAAATTCTGTGTAATAATTCACTTCCTTTTCTCAGTGTAAGGTGGGAACAAAAAAAAAATCAAAGCTTAATGAGGAAACCTTTGACTAGTACTGAGTTATTCATTCCACAAGTATTTACTTAGGGTTCACTTAGCACACATCAGGCATGACTAGATGCTGGTGATGGGGGTAAAACTGTGTACCCTAGCTTTGGTTCACGTGGAACACATAACAGTGGAGGGAATATATGAAAAGACAGCTGGTGCCTATGGAATTTAAAGATTTCAGTCAGAGAATAAGTTCATATAAACCTTCATAGACAATCTCTCTCCAAATAAAATGAAAACTTCTGAGGGAGCATTTTATCTTTTAATGTCTTCCACAGTACAGGGTATATATTAGGTACTCCATAAATGTTTGCTAAAATAGAGGGAATATTAAATGGGAATTGTTTTCTATCCCTTATTGGAGGGAATTTTGTAGCTTCCAAAGAAAGTAGAAATCTATAGAGTAGGGGTTTATCTTCTGTCAAGAGGGTGGCCATGTAATTTTTCATCCAAACTGGGACACTTTTAGAAGAGTGAAAGAGAGTGCTAATAATAATTAGACAGACACAATGGGCAGATACTGGAGGTTTCACAGGCAAACAGGACATCTTAGCTGCGATCATCACCTGCCAGCCAGGGGCTGAAAAGTATGAAGCATTCCAGGTACAAATATGTATTTTCCCCTTGAACATACATAATTCTGATTTGAGCAGAGAATGAAGGGCTACAGGCATGGTTTTTGCCATGGTCTAGCCATGCCCACCACACCTGGAATTAGTATTTAATTGTTTTAGTTCTTTTCTGGTTGACAGTCACTAAATCATCTTCAGATTATACACTGGGACTGTACCATGTAATCTTAGACCATCAGTTCTAGAAACAGCCTAGAGGTCATAGGGTCTCATTCCCTCATTGTTGTCAATGATACAGTAGGCCAGAGGGAGGCAGCTGGGAAAGAGTGAAAAGAATGCTGGACTTCATCAAAAGACTGCATTCACTATTTGTCCACTACACCTCAGTAAAGCCGATAACACACAAAAAAGACTGCATTCAAATCTGATTCTCTGATCCAGATGCCCAACTATGGCCCAGGAGACAAATCCAGCCCAACACGTTTTGTAAGTAAAATTTTATTGGAACATGCCGATTCATTTATGTATTTTGTGTGGCTGCTTTCTAGCTACAATGGTGGAATTGAGTACTTGAGACAGAATGTATATTCTGTAAAACCTAAAATACTATCTGACCCTCTACAGTAAAAATTTTATAAATCACTGCCTTAATCTACTTATAGTGGCCATCTCTTCCACCTCCTTTTCTTCTAACTCCTGCCCCTCCTCCTCCTAGCTACTGGTCATTGAATACTGCACTGCAAACAGTAGACTAAGTGCCCCAGGTGCATGGTTTTGCTAAATTGTCACAAAACCCTGAAAAGGGAGAGGTAGTTTGTGTGGTGGTTATAATGCAGACTCTAGAAGCCAACTGTGTGTTTTGCATCCTGATTCCATCACCAGCCAGCTCCAAGAACCTTATCTAAACTTCCACAGCCCTAAGAAGTAGGCCCTTTAATTAACCCACACTTCACAGCTGATAAAATTGAGGCTTACAGAGGTTATATTTCAGAGTCAGCACTAGAACTCAAATAATTCTGCCTCCGGAGCATAAGCTCTTAAACAATATTATACTGTCAATGTGAAGGTAAAATGATACACTAGATATTAAATGCAGTTTGAAAAAAATATCAAACATGGTGCCAATATAAGGAGCCCACTCTGGTCATTCTTACATGATTATTATTTTTCTACGCTGTGCAATCAAGGAAGTCCCACATCTTGGGATTGATTCCAAACCAAATTAACTAGTAATCTTGGGTTATTGTTTACTGTTGCTCAATATTAAGTATTGGTGACAATAATGATCATTAGAGAGACTTGCCTCCAGATTATACTCTTCTTCCTGTCACCCTAATTTGGTTTTAGAATTTTCAAGTTGGCTTGCTGTCTGCATCTCTGTTGCTTTGCTGTGAGCCCCTTACTTGCCTGACTTGGATTTATTTCACTGAGTATAAAAAATAATCTTATTTACATTGCTTTAAATTGCATCTTTACCCAGGCCTTCGCACAGCGTTAGGACAACGCTAATTGGAAGAATTATTTATAATAAGAATGAACGTGGGGAAGCCACTGAGTGTGTTTACCTGTTGGAGAATAATTATGTCATTCACATTTCCTTAGACCACAGTTGGTGAATAATATGTGTCAGGGTCTTCATGATACCCTCTTTTTACTAAATAATTTGTAGTATTTTGGGCAGCGAGTTGTAGTTTACATTGGAAGTAAATCATTTGACACGTTGATCAATCATCTTCCCCCTGGGTGACTAAGAGCAGCTTTCTTTAATTGCAATATGCTTGCACACCTGAGGTGGAGGCTACATATTGCTTGCCTTCTGCTAGCAATCATCACTGAAATTAAAAATGGAAAAGTACCATACCATGCCTAATCACTTCATCTTTCCACTGGCTAAAACAACATGTTTCTGGAGGCCAATCTTCTGTTTCTTCCAGAACAAAGGAAACCACCGATTCAGTGGAAAAATAAACTCGCTGAGCATATGAAAACAGTCAACAAATTGAAATGATTTTATACTCTTCAACTCATCATTTTGGGTCAAGTAGTTATAACTCAGGGTTGAATCACCATTATGCCAAACACTTAATTAAGCAGAGGAATGCAGAGCGTATCCATAAAACAATTTTTCAGCTGGACTTTAGACCTGCATGTCTTAGTATTCAGAAAAAGACACAAGGTTATTCATTCCTATGCAGATTTATGCAGTTCTTTCCTTGTATAGTTACTTCCTCCTTGGAGTCTCAGCCTCTCTGAAGTTTTACCTCTTTGTTCTTAACTCAGCAAGATATCCCTGCTCTGCTTAAGATTCCTCTCCGTACATAAGGGTCAGGAAAGTGCTTCCAAGCAGAAATCCGACATGCTCGAAGGGTGTCCTTTATGTGTTTGCCTTCTTTCAGGGAATTTCTGATACATAATTTTTTAGCACAGTTATTTCATATATGTTGTCCATTTTTCTAGTTGTTTATGGTGGGAGGATAAAAAACTTAAGATCAGTATCACTCATAAACATAGAGGCAGAAATACTTTAAAAAATATTAGCAAATCAAGTTCATCAATACATGCAAAGGATATTATACCATGACCAAGAAACATTATCCCCAAAACGCAGGGTTGGTTTAACATACAAATATCAATCAATGTAATTGACTATATTTAGAGGATAATAGAGAAAAAGCTTTGAAGAAAATTTAATGCATTCTTATTTTTTGAAAACCTCAGATAATTAGGTATAGAAAGAACTTCCACAATTTGAAGAGGACAGTGCAAAAAACCAGACTTTAATATTATACTTAATGGTGAAAACAAGCAAGGTGGCCAATACTCATTTCTTATATCCACGTTTTATTGGATGCCTCACACAAAACAATAAGTCAAGAGGAAAATTTATAAAAATATAAAAGAAAGAGTGGGGGAAGGGAAGGGGGAAAGAGAGAGAGAATAAATGTATAACTATATATAGAGAGATGATGATGATCTTGGCTGAGTGTAGTTAGTGAGGTAGAACTGACTCACTTAGAGACAGTGACGTTAAAGGAGAAAATGCATAGAGAAATAAAATGATAAACAAGGAGAAGACTTTGAAGAATTCCTTAGAGTTGTAGAATTTGCCCAAATTAGAAAACTAGGAGTAATCCGTGCCTCTTCTTCTTGTTTCAGTCGTATAACTAATTATAATAGCAATGTCCTGACAATACCAATTTAAATCTCCCTAGTTGGAATTTCCATCTTATTTTGCCTTGAACATTGTAATAACAGCCTTCAGTATTAAATCATCTCCAGGTTCATTAGGGAAATGAACCCTAATCCATTATCTATTATCTATAATTCATCCTGATCCTGTTTCTAAAAAGCAAATATAATCATACTATTCTATTTTTAAAACTTATAATAGTTTCCGCTTCCCTTTAATAGGAACCAAACACCCTACATAATCTTTACAGCTCTTCAGAACTTGGTCTCGTCCTCACACTCAACCCACATCTCTTGCCAGTTTTCTGCAAGCATGTGAACTTCTATTCACTCTAACTTCTTAAATTCCTTAATACTGCCACGTACTCTAAAGAACACTGTCCCTCAAATCCCACAGTTCAGTTTACTTCCCAAATTTATCCTAATAATTGAAGTATCAAGTTAATGTTACTTCCTCTGGGACACCATCCCTAATGTCTCAAGTATAGCGCAGGCTTTCCTACCGTGTGTTCCCGTAACACTCTGTATACCCTTCTCTGAAGGTACTTTTCACACCACGATTGACTGTTTCATTGCTGTTTTCTCCACTCATTTCCTGTGAAGACAGGTATTTTCCTTCTTGTTCAGCACTGTGCTTGGCACAGAGAATGTACTAATTACGTAAATGTTACATATTGAGGGAATAAACATGAAGAGAAGTCAGTAAAGGACTGTTTGGGAAAATAGAACCTGAATCAGCAAAGTAAGAGAAGTTGCACTTTATAAAACTTGCACTTGTGAAATTCTTTAAAAATATATAAATTATTTTCCATGCTTCTTTTTTGATTTGCAGAGCATTTTCATCCTATGAAGTGGTTCGTGTTCACTATCCTCACTGTACAAGTTCTGGAACTAGTTTCGTAGCATAAATTAGGGCCAGGTATAGCAAAACCTCAGATTAGAAACATATTTTGATCCTAAATTCATATGTTTTAGTCAGGGTAAGTAACAATAGCTGCTGTACCAAACAACTCAAAAGCATGGTGGATTTATACAATAAAGGGTTATCTCACATTAGTGTTAGAGTCTGGTGTGCGTGGAGGGGATGGGGGTGGTTCTGCTACGTAGTCTTCAGTGACATGGATTCTTTCCATGCTGTGCCTCTTCCACCTTCAGTAAGTGGCTTCACGAATTTGACATCACATAGGTTATCATCCATTTGGCAGGGAGAAGGAAAAGGGAAGGAAGAGATCAAAGGGAAAGTAAATTGATCATAGCTTCTTGGACCAAACAGCAGAGTATCTATTCCCTTTACATTCCATTGATGAAAGCTAGTCATTTTATCGCTATATGAAAGGAAGTTTGGGAAATGAGGGTTAGCTGTGTGCTCAGGAAGAGAAAATGGGTTTTACGAGCATCTAGCCAGTCTCTGCCAAAACATATATGTTGATTAATCAGTTTCTTTAGTTTTTTGTTTATTAACACTTACTAAAACTGGAAACTATCTAAAATATGGAGAAACAATAGTGAATAAAACATAATCCCTGCTGTACACCAGAAACTAACACAACATGATAAATCAACTATACTTCAATTAAAAAAAAATCATAATCTCAGACTTGATGAAACTGATAGCCTAATGATGGCATGCAGATTAAAAAAGTAAAATAAAATTTTCTGTAGAGAAAAGAAAAGCAGTATAGAAGGATGGAGGTACTACGTCTATAGAAAGGCCAAGGAAAACATCTCTGATCAGATGATTTTGCAGAGAGAGCTGAAGGGAATAAAGGAACAAGGCATGTGAAAATGGGGGGTTTGGGTAAACATCCTGGCAGAGAATAACAGCTTCAGAGGCCTCATGTGCTTGATGTGTCTGAAGATCAGTAGGGTGGCTTCTCTAGCTGCAGCAGAGTGAAAGAGGAAGAGGCGGGTAGAAGATGAGGTCAACAAAGTGATGGGTTAGCATTTCAGGTAGAGCCTTGAAGATCATTGTGAAAACTGAGCTGGGAAGAGGTTGGAGGAGTAAAGTGATATGACATATTTTCACAGTGTCACTCAGAGGAAAACAGCTAGACATCTGTAGAACAGCTCACTAATTCTTTGAAGTATAGTGGATGATAACATCTCATCTATTTTACTTTTTTAAAAATTGAGGTATACTTTGCATAAAGTAGTATTCACTGTTTTTGGAGTAGAGTTCTGTGAGTTCGGACAAGCACATACGGTCATGTGGCCACCACTACAAGCATGATGGAAGACAGTTCCATCACTCCTTAAAATTCCCTTATACTGCTGCTGGTGGTAAACCTCTCCCCCATCCCCATGGCTTCATCTGTTTCGTCTTTCTTGTGTTACCTTTTCCAGAATATCATATCAAAGGAATCATAGAGTATGTAGACTTTTGAGTCTGACTTCTTTCACTTAGCATTATGAGTTTAAGATTCATCTGTGTTGTTGTTGTGCGTTTTGGTATTTGTTCCTTTTCATTGATGAATAGTATGCTGTTGAATGGATGTGCCACATTTTCTTTTTCCATTCACCAGAATTTGTTTTTTTTTTCCCAGTCTTCAGCTCTTTTGAGTAAAGCCTCTAAAAACATTCGTTTGTGTGTGTGTGAATGTTAAGTTTTTATTTGTCTTGGATAAATATCAGGAATGGAGAATTTTATTGATACTTTTAAAAATCCGATGCAGTTAGGCATTAAACTGCAGAGGAAAGCCATTTATGCATTAACTGACTACAAATGAAGACCATACCATGTGCAAGGAGTTAGAGCTACCACAGTGAACATACCACAAGGTCCTGTTCTCTGAGTAATATGGAGACATGCATATGCCAACTATATTCCAGGCACTCTTTTGGGCACTAGAAATAAAACAAAGGATAAAATAGAATTAGCTCTTTCTAGTATATAAGCAAATTAATAATCAAGAAAATATCAAGCCCTGATAAGTACAAAAAAATAATAAAATCGGTGCTGTGAAAGAGGAAGAGGGTAACTCTAGAGGCAGTGACCAGAGGAAATTTCTCTGAGAAAGGCACAAGTAGGCTGATGCTAGAGCCCTTACCTTAATATCTTGGACAAGGGTGTTTAGGATAAATGTCTTATTTTGGGAACAGGCAATGAATGTTCAATGAGGTGAAGTAATTGACAGTTATTGAGCAACTATATACCAGTCAACATGCTAAGTTATTAACCTATGTTCCAAGTTATAGCATATTCTTCATTTGAATAGAATACCTAAATTCCCAGTAAAACTGTTAAACTGTAAGATATGGAGTAATAATTAGACTTATAAGGAAGAACGTTCATGTATCTAAATATGAAGTGTATAATATCATGGTGATCACCACTGCTCTCCTAAGCTAGACATAAATTAAAGCTGAATGAGTAAGTAGGAGTGAGCTCACTCCCTGCACATACAGTGGGTATAATTTAACAGTGATGCCTCAGTGCCTTTCAAAATGGCATCTCACTTACTCTAAAAAAATGGAATAGATCACACGCCAGAGGTCTTAGGCAGTATGTCAAGATACTTTATAGAGACAAAGAAAGCTATAAAACAAAGCAAACCAACTAAGTATTCACTGACATATAAAAGAAATAGTCTGCTTTGAGCTGAATTTTCTCTGGTTCTCTGATTCAGTGTTCTTCTTTCCCAAATGTATATTCTTCTTGAGATATTAAAGCCTCATGGAGAGATGACAGCATTTTCATCTCAGCACCACTTTATTCCAGCCTTCATGATCTTTCATTATGTCTAATTTGTGCTTTACATAGATGTGGCAACTGTGGGTGTAACTTTGCAATAGTAGGTTAGAAAACTCCAGGTAGAACGAGAACTTGATTTTTGATCAATCACATTATCTAAGTGCTTGAAAACATAGGTGACAACAGTTAAAAATACTAATCTAAACATCGCCATGTTTCCTGCCATCTTAACTGCAATGTGATCAGAATACAAATTCTGTTTGATACATAGTGATACTTCAGAGTTGGAACCAACCTAAAAACAGGATTATCAGACAAATGTGGGGGTAGGACTTAGACCAAGGAATGTGTTCAAATATATGGCTGTTCATAGGGTTTGAAAGATGGCAAAAGTTGGGTATGAGGAGATTTATTGAAATTGAGAGGTGGGACTTTAGACTGTTGACAGGGATATAATAGCATGCTTAACATTATCACTTATTACACATGTAAATAGATGATGTAGAAATGGATGAAAAGACCTCTGGTCCAATGAAGTAGACTGAATGTACATGTTTGTGCTTGTTATTTCTCAAAAACACCAGTGGAAAAAAATGACAGTGAAAAAAATAGAGATATAAGTCTACAAAGAAAAAGAATGAGAGAGGAGAAGACCCCAGATGAGAGATAGCGTAGCATACAAAGGAAGGAAATGGATGGAAGAATGGCAACAGACTAGAAGAGCGAATGAAGCTGAAATTTACCTGCATAAAGTGAAAGAGCCAATTAGCAGCTAGCCAGAGTTAGCCACCGAACCTCAGAAAGGTTCAGGATTTGGAACTGTTGTGTAATTCTAAGGTAAATGGAGAGAGATGAGGCTGAATTGAGAGGACCCTTTGGAAAACTGTGTAAGATGTAGTTGCCCCACTAGCCCACCCCACGTTAGAGCTCCCCCATCACCCACCACTCCTCACACCTATGTGGCCACTCTTTGCTCACCCTCAGATGCTAAGAGTTTCACTGGATGGGGAAATTGAACCCGAGAACCTCTAGACCTGTACCAGACTGTATGACTACACCCTTCTATTACATTTAGTACTTGTACTTACTTATTTATTTTCATGACTGTTGATTATAATGCTAAATAGATGAGCCATACATGTGTTTTTTCAGTGTATGGTTATGAATACAAATATTCTAAGGTTTGAAATATTAGCTTTTACTTTAGTACCAGAGGCAAATTTAGTTTTACCTAAAATAACTCTTAGTGATCCTCTCCCTTTTTGCAGCTTTCCCCAACATAAGCACTTACCTCTTGAAGTGGTCCTGCGTATTAAATGAGAAAATGTGAACAAGCCTAGGTAAAGTGCACAGTAAATGCTACATAACTACTTGTCTCCATTCTTCTTTCTTTCAAATCATCTTCCTTCTCTCCCATATGGACATCTATTTTTTAAGGCATCCAATATCCATTCCCTCATTTTTATTGTATTAGAGCCTTCATTTTCCTTTGGGTAACTCTCTACTTAATTGCTACCACCTTGGTTTGGAAATAGCCGACTTCACTAAGCCACCTCCAAGGGATGGAGATGAGACCTAAACGTAGCGAATCCGTGGCCACGGTAAACGGTTATTGACCTGTATGTAGCACAAGCCAAGCTAATCACACCAATACACACAGTTTACAGGAACTAATAAGGAAGAGGAGCCCTTTCCACAGGGATCGCTAGACAATGAGGGTAAGCCTGGAGCCCTTGGTGACCAGCGTGACTGGGGAGTTTGCCTGAAGGCGAAGTCAACACAAAGAACATCAGTGCTGGAAATGCAGCTTGACTGAGTTCAGACTATGGCATGGAGCACCTTGACTCAGCTGTGTCTGAACTTCTCAGCTATGTTAGCCAATAAATCTCCCCCACTTTTTCTCCTAAGTTGTGTTGAAGTGAGTTTGGTATTTCCAAATATGAGTGTGTGACCCAATCATATTCGTGTATTCATTCCATCCTTTCAAGATGCGCTTCTCTATTAAATCTTTTTACTCAGTATTTCTTTACACGTTTTTCACTATCCTCACTTGTTTTTTTAACTGAATTATATATTGTATTCAGAAATTATTCATTTTTAAAAATGTTTATTTCCGTAGAACCACACATTGTTTAATGTAATCAATAAGGATAAGAAAAATTACTTGTTCTTTGACAAATCCTAGTTGTATGATTTGGGGAAAATTCTTAGTCATTCATAAATCCACTCTAATTAAATTTTTGCTTTGATCATTATAATGAAAATTCTCTTGTCAAGGTCACTGCTGTCAACCACATTGATATATTCAATGCTCGATTCCCAGTCCTCATCTACTTGACTTACCTGCACCGTTTGACAAATCTGATGACCTCCTCCTCATTGAAAGGCTTTTTTTTACTTGGCTTCTAGGACTCCACAGTCACCTGGTTTTCCCCCGGCCTCACTGGCCATTCCACCTGTTTCTTTCATGGTAACTCCTCATCTTTTGGCTCTAAATGTTGGAGGGCTTAGTTCTTGGACCACTTTCTCATCTTCGTTTCCTCCTTTGGTGTTCTCTGTGCATCTCATGGATGTAAGTGCCTCCGTAAACCTGGCCATAGCCACATTCGTTATCTCTTCTGAACCTAGGCTTGGTTACCTAACTGCCTATTTGACATCTCCTCTTGAAAATCTAATAAACTTCTCAAACTTAACCTATTCAAAACTGATCTCCTAATTGTCTCACCAAACTGTATCACCCAAATCTTCCCCATGTTAGATAAGAGCTACTCTTCCAGTTATCAGGCACAAATACTTGAAGTCATCCCACACTCCTTTCTCTCTCACATAAGCACACCCATGCCTCAGGGTCCTTGTACTTGGTGTCCCCTCTGCCTGGAATGCCATTTCCTAAGATATCTTCATGCCCCACTTTTTTACGTCATTTAAGTTTTCGTTCAAAAGTCAGTTTCTCAATATGGTCTTCCCTGACCATGATATTTAAAATGTGTGTCTCTAAAGCTGGACAGCCCAGATTTAAATGATGGCTCTGCCATTCCTTAGCCAACTCTCACCAGTAAGTTATTTAATACATCTTGGATTAATTTATTTATCTTTAACATAAGGCTAGTAATTCTACTCATATCATGGGGTTTTATGAGGACTAAATGAATTCACACATGTATAGTATTTAGAATGTAACTTATTGTTATTACTTTCCATGTAAAGTTAACAGGAAAATGATGTTATTAGAAAAGGAAACACAGTTTCTAGCAACATATATACCACAGGGTATAAGCAGAGGGATACGCATTTTTTTTTTTAAAGGCATGCAAGCCTTGTTTATTTATTTATTTATTTATTTATTTATTTATTTTTGGCGGTGTTGGGTCTTCATTTCTGTGTGAGGGCTTTCTCCAGTTGCGGCGAGCGGGGGCCACTCTTCATCGCGGTGCGCGGGCCTCTCACTATCGCGGCCTCTCTTGTTGCGGAGCAAGGGCTCCAGACGCGCAGGCTCAGTAATTGTGGCTCACGGACCCAGCTGCTTCGTGGCATGTGGGATCTTCCCAGACCAGGACTCGAACCTGCGTCCCCTGCATTGGCAGGCAGACTCTCAACCACTGCGCCACCAGGGAAGCCCGGGATACGCATTTTTATGTAAAGCAAAAATTCTTCACAAACCATGAGATCATCACACTCATTGGCTCTGCTCATAGGTAAATTTCTGATCAGTAGGGTGCCTGATTTCTCTTTCTAATTCAGTGAGCTAGGAGTGCTCCTATAGGAAAGGGATAAAATCAAAATTATCTTGTGATGTGATATGCAGCAAAGGTGACAACAGGTTCTTTTTCATCTTCCTGAAATAGATGCTGTAATAAAGAAAACTTCTGACGTAAAAGTGAGCTACTCAAGATGCTCAGGTTATTTATTTAAAGTGTAATTTTCTATCTGTCCCACAAGGCAACATACTGTGTTGCTTCTCACTAACATAGATGCTGTATATTTAAAACTCCAAAGCAAACATTGATAAAAGAAACAAAACCACTGGATTTTATTTCAGATTCAAGCAACAGCTTAGACAATTTCTCTTCACAAAATTGATTAAACTAGGTTATATTTCATTTTATTTTTATTTTTGACATTATAGAAACAAAAGGAAGGAGGGAAGGAGAAGACTTCAAAATAACTCTTAATTTCTATTTATTTTTTAAAATAATTTAAACTGTTAATACACACACATGCACGCGCGCACACACACACACACACACACACACACACACACATACATTTTGGAAAACTGTGTGAGAAGTTCACCATGAATGTATACTTAATTGTGAAAACTGAATTGTGTGGTCATATTGTTTTTATTATTTATTGACGACATAAAAGAAGTTAGGGGCAATGTTGATGAAAAAAGGAAATTCACATCAGAGCAGAAACCAATTTTTTAAATTTCAGTGTTGAACATAAGGGGAGATCAGAGCCATGAGGAAAGAGCAGGTGCTAACTCCAGTCACTAACCTAGATCCTTTATACTGTCCATCTATTTGACACAATTTGATTTATTTTATTTAGGATATGCATATGGTATCATGCTGGGGAGAAATTAATGGCTTCTCTAGGTTCTTTCTAAACCAGGAAGCCTATGTCCTCCTACTAACTGAGTTGTTTACCCAGGACCTCTCCAACCCACAGACTCCAAAACCATTGTCTCCTTAGAGCTACCAGAGAACCATGTCCTCTGCCTGCTGAATGCTATAATCTGGGGGGGGGGGGGGGGGGGGAGAACAGAAACCCTCACATGCTTAATGGCTTTTGTTTATTATTTAAAATATAGATGAAAAATGTCCTACGTAAGAAGAAAATAGCTCTTCCTAAAAGCTTATTTACACATGAGGCTTTATTTTACCCTTCTTTGTCCCTTAGCATTTATTTCACTTCTGGGAACTGTGTAGGTATTGCTCTCCCATCTAAAGATTAAGTGACAGAGGCGTTAAGTGATCAAATAGCAATTATGTCTTAAAGCCAATCTATGAAGTGTGTACTGCTGTCTCTCAATTTGTGTCCTTGTGAAAATTTTAATTTAAAAATTCTGAGAGGGTTGGAACTGCTTTTTACACTTCTTAAGAAAAGTCCCCTTACCTATCTGGCCTTGATGAATGCTTTCGGATGTAGTGAGTTTTGATGTCTAGTTTTCATTCCTTCACTTGTTTGATAAATACTATGTAAGCATCAACTTTGCGCAAGACACTGCTCAACAGAGAGAGGGAAGTTGGGACTGCGTTATAAAGCAATAGCACAAAAGCCCACATTAGCTGTTCTCCTTTTGGTGGTTTTATAATGTATGTGTGTGCTCATGTGTTTGTGCACACGTATGTGTTCAAATAGGGAGGCCCTGTTTGACTCAGGTTAGATTTAAATCCCTTATAATAGTAAGCTGTGATCATGGGTTTTATAGGCCTAGAAGGCAGGGTACACTCCATAAATCCTTTCACTTAACACATATTTATTAAGTACCTCCTACGTACCAGAATTCTAGACACAGATTTCAGCAGTAAAGAAACAAATAAAATGTCTAGCTTTTTGGATCTCACATCACAGTTTTCATGTTAGCTTTTACTCCAAACAAATCTAACCTGGAGTTTACACATGTAAGAGCCAGAGATGAACATTTACAAACCAAGAAGATCAATAAAGCTCAGCCACTTTTTTTCCCCACGGTCACTCACTTGTTCCTTTATTTAATACATCATTTAAACATATTATATGCCCAGGTGTTATGCTAGCTACTGGGGAAACTGAGATGCATAAAACACAGCCCTTTCCCTTAAGATGTTTACTGTAGAGTTTGTGAGACAGACCCTCATATCAGCCAATTACATAAAAAATAAAAGTTTTTTAAACATAAGAAAAAATTTCAACCTCATACACAATAAGATAAAATTGAAACTTACAACTACAGTGAAATATCATTCCTTAACTTTCATATTTACAAAGGCCCAAAAGTTCCAAAAGACACTTTATAGAAGATGCTATGAGGAAATACCCTTTCATCCATTGAAGCTCAGCCACTTTTTTTTTTTTTAACATCTTTATTGGAGTATAATTGCCTTACAATGGTGTGTTAATTTCTGCTTTATAACAAAGTGAATCAGCTATACATATACATATATCCCCATATCTCTTCCCTCTTGCGTCTCCCTCCCACCCTCCCTATCCGACCCCTCTAGGTGGTCACAAGGCACTGAGCTGATCTCCGTGTGCTATGCAGCTGCTTCCCACTAGCTATCTATTCTACATTTGGTAACGTATATATGTCCATGCCACTCTCTCACTTCATCCCAGCTTACTCTTACCCCTCCCCGTGTCCTCAAGTCCATTCTCTATGTCTGTGTCTTTGTTCCTGTCCTGCCACTAGGTTCTTCAGAACCTTTTTTTTTTTTAGATTCCATATATATGTGTTAGCATACGGTATTTGTTTTTCTCTTTTTGACTTACTTCACTCTGTATGACAGTCTCTAGGTCCATCCACCTCACTACAAATAACTCAATTTCGTTTCTTTTCATGGCTGAGTAATATTCCATTGTATATATGTGCCACATCTTTTTTTTTTCTTTTCACTTTTTTTTTTAACATCTTTATTGGAGTATAATTGCTTTACAATGGTGTGCTGCTTTCTGCTTTATAACAAAGTGAATCAGTTATACATATTCATATGTTCCCATATCTCTTCCCTCTTGTGTCTCCCTCCCACCCTCCCTATCCCACCCCTCTAGGTGGTCACAAGGCACTGAGCTGATCTCCGTGTGCTATGCGGCTGCTTCCCACTAGCTATCTATTTTACGTTTGGTAGTGTATATATGTCCATGCCACTATCTCACTTTGTCACAGTTTACCCTTCCCCCTCCCCATATCCTCAAGTCCATTCTATAGTAGGTCTGTGTCTTTATTCCCGTCTTGCCCCTAGGTTCTTCATGACCTTTTTTTTTTTCTTCTTAGATTCCATATATATGAGTTAGCATACGGTAGTTCTTTTTCTGTTTCTGACTTACTTCACTCTGTATGACAGACTCTAGGTCCATCCATCTCACTACAAATAACTCAATTTTGTTTCTTTTTATGGCTGAGTAATATTCCATTGTATATATGTGCCACATCTTCTTTATCCATTCATCTGTTGATGGACACATAGGTTGCTATTGGCTATTGTAAATGTCCTGGCTATTGTATTTTTTATTTTCTTTTTTTTTTTAATAGATCTTGAAAGCAGTTTTTTAAATTTATTTATTTATTTATGGCTGTGCTGGGTCTTCGTCTCCGTGCGAGGGCCCTCTCCAGTTGCGGCAAGCGGGGGCCACTCTTCATCGTGGTGCACGGGCCTCTCACTATCGCGGCCTCCCTTGTTGCGGAGCACAGGCTCCAGACGTGCAGGCTCAGCAATTGTGGCTCACGGGCCCAGCTGCTCCGCGGCACGCGGGATCTTCCCAGACCAGGGCTCGAACCCGTGTCCCCTGCACTGGCAGGCAGACCCCCAACCATTGCGCCACCAGGGAAGCCCCTGGCTATTGTAAATAGAAGCTTAGCCGCTTTTAACTCCAGTTTATGAACCCAAAATGTGCCTAAAAACCAAAATCTTCAGGTTTAATAGCTTCAAAAGTAATGGTAAAAAAAAATAATAATCAGGGTCTCAACTAGAACTTAATAAATCAGTTATGCCTGAGTATTGAATCTTAAAACACTTCCTCTTCTATCTTAAATATCATTTAATATGATAGTATACTGGATTCATTTCATAATCCGGTTTTTCATTTTGCTTGCAGAATTCCTCAAATATTTTGTAAAAGAGATTATAGTAGCTGAACTTGTGAATGTTAATGTTGCTCTTTCATTAGTAACATTTTAATTCCTTTCACTAAACTCACAAACTGAGCTTTGTTTAAGCAATGAAATGTGGAAGACCATACTGATAGGTGGTGAAACCTTGCCATGTTCCAGTATGATGCATTTTAGTCATCACAACAGCCCTATTAGGCGGATTCTCTTTTCAAATTCTATTTTTAAAATAAAGCAAAAAGAATGATCAGGTAATGTTTTCAACGTCTGACTGCTCCTAAGTGGAAAAGCTAGACCCAGCCCCACACCTTTCTGAAATTAGTAAAGAGGTGTATGCACTGAATACTTAGTATGTGCTCAGCACAGAGGTAAGATGCTTTGTATGAATTGACTTATTTAGTTATCACTATGATAACTCAAGAAAAGTAGCATTATTCTCCCAGTTTTATATTCTTACAAGCTAAAACTCAAAGAGATTAACTAGCTTGCCTAATCTTATATGTCTGATAAGCAGTAGTGGGTATTTGAACTTGGGCAGTCAGATGACAAAGTCCCTGCTTTCTTTTTTTTTAAATTTTATTGAGGTATAGTTAATTTACAATGTTGTGTTAATTTCTGCTGTACAGCAGAGTGACTCAATTATACATGTATATTTTCTTTTTCATATTCTTTTCCATTATGGTTTGCACAGGATATTGATTATAGTTCCTGTGCTATACAATAGGACCTTGTTGTTTATCCATCCTAATATATATATTATATTATATATGTATATAATAGTTTATATCTGCTAATCTCAAACTCCCAATACTTCCCTCCCCCACGCTCCCTCCCCCTTGGCAACCACAAGTCTGTTATCTATGTCTGTGAGTGTGTTTCTGTTTTGTAGATATGTTCATTTGTGTCGTATTTTACATTCCACATATAAGTGATATCATATGGTATTTGTATTTTTCTTTCTGACTTAACTTAGTATGATAATCTCTAGGTCCAGCCATGGTGCTGCAAATAGCATTATTTAATTCTTTTTAATTGCTGAATAATATTCCATTGCATAAATATACCATGTCTTCTTTATCCATTCATCTGCCAATGGACATTTAAGTTGTTTCCATGTCTTGGTATCTTTTCAAATTATAGTTTTGTCTGGGTATATGCCCAGGAGTGGAATTGCTGGATCATATGGCAACTTTATTTTTAGTTTTTTGAGGACCTTCATACTGTTTTCCATAGTGCCTGAACCAATTTACTTTCCCACCAACAGTGTGTAAGAGGGTTCCCTTTTCGCCACACCCTCTCCAACATTTATTATTTGTAGAATTTTTAATAATGGTCATCCTGACCACTGTGATGTGGTATGTCATTGTAGATTTGATTTGCATTTCTCTAATAATTAGTGGTGATGAGCACCTTTTCATGTGCCTCTTGCCATCTGTATGTTTTCTTTGGAGAAATGTCTATTTGGGTCTTCTGCCCATTTTTCAATTTGGTTGTTTGTTTTTTTGTTACTGAATTGTATAAGCTGTTTGTATATTTTGGAAATTAAGCTCTTATCAGTCACATCATTTGCAAATATTTTCTCCCAGTCTGTAGGTTGTCTTTTTGATTTGTTTATGGTTTCCTTTGCTGTGCAAAAGCTTATAAGCTTGATTAGGTCTCATTTGTTTATTTTTGCTTTTATTTCTATTGCTTTGGGAGACTGACCTAAGAAAACATTGGTACAATTTATGTCGGAGAATGTTTTGCCTATGTTCTCTTCTAGGAGTTTAATAGTGTCTTGTCTTATATTTGTCTTTAAGCCATTTTGAGTTTATTTTTGTGTATGGTGTGAGGGTGTATTCTAACTTTATTGATTTCCATGTGGCTGTCCAGCTTTCCCAACACTACTTGCTGAAGAGACTCTCTTTTCTTCATTGTATATTCTTGCCTTCTTTGTCAAAGATTAATTGACTGTAGGTGTGTGGGTTTATTTCTGGGCTCTCTATTCTATTCCATTGATCTGTATATCCGTTTTTGTGCCAGTACCATGCTGTTTTGATTACTGTAGCTTTGTAGAATTGTCTGAAGTCTGGGAGGGTTGTGCCTCCTGCTTTGTTCTTTTTCCTCATGATCCTTTTGTCAATTCTGGGTCTTTTATGGTTCCATATAAATTTAGGATTATTTGTTCTAGTTCTGTGAAAAATGTCATGGATAATTTGATAGGGATTGCATTAAATCTTAGATTGCTTTGTGTAGTATGGCCATTTTAACAATATTAATTCTTCCAATTCAAAAGCATGGGACATTTTTCCATTTCCCAAAGTCCCTGCTTTCAAACATTATGATATGCTGAATCTAGTAGCTACTGAGAAATATATCTGGGCCCAGAAATAAACAGTATGTGGTCCCAGTCAGCTATAAATATTGGTATTACAAATGAGAGCAGATTTTTTTTTTTAATACATAGTAGTACTCATGAGTTAGTAAAGGAGGGGAACCAATTTTGTGGGGGACGATCATGAAGTCAAGTTGAGATGTGATGAATGAGAAGTAACTGGGTGACACCCAGTGCTGATGGTGGATAGGAAGTTGGATGGATGGGATGTAACCCATAGGAAGGGACTGTTCTGGAGATATCTATGTGAGAAATGTCCTTAGAAATGAAGCCAAGCTCATGAGTTGTAACACCTAGGAAAAGAGTTAGGAGTAATAAGAGGAGAAATTCAGGAGAAAGCCTTAAAGACAGTCCACTTTTTTTTTTTTTTTATTGAAGTACAGTTGGCTTACAATGTTGTGTTAGTTTCAGGTGTACAGCAAAGTGATTCAATTATGCATTTATATATATATATATATATATTTTCAGATTCTTTTCTCTTATAGGTTATTACAAAATACTGAGTATAGTTCCCTGTGCTATACAGTAGGTCCTTATTGGCTATCTATTTTATATATAGTACCATGTATATGTTACTCCCAATCTCCTAATTTATCCCTCCCTGCCCCTTTCCCCTTTTGTAACCATAAGTTTGTTTTCTATGTCTGTGGATCTATTTCTGTTTTGTATATAAGTTCATTTGTATTTTTTTAAGATTCCACATATAAGTGATAGCATATGACATTTGTCTTTCTCTGACTGCTTACATCACTTAGTATGATAATCTCTAGGTCCATCCATGTTGCTGCAAATGGCATTATTTCATTCTTTTTTTATGGCTAATATTTTATTGTATAAATATACCACATCTTCTTTATCCATTCATCATGGATATTTAGGTTGCTTCCATGTCTTGGCTATTGTAAATAGTGCTGCAATGAACATTGAGGTGCATCTATCTTTTTTGAAATATGGTTTTCTCTAGTTATATGCCCAGGAGTGGGATTGCTGGATCATATGGTAGTTCTATTTTTAGTTTTTTAAGGAACCTCCATACTGTTCTCCATAGTGGCTGACCCAACTTAAATTCCCACCAGCAGTATGGGGGGGTCCCTTTTTCCACACCCTTTCCATCATTTATTATTTGTAGACTTTTTGATGATGGCCATTCTGACTGGTGTGAAGTGATACCTCATTGTTGTTTTGATTTGCATTTCTCTAATAATTAGCAGTGTTATGCATTTTTTCACATGCCTTTTGATCAGATGACCAAAAGACAGTTCACATTTAAAGCCCTGGGAGAGAAGGCTGAACCAGCAGTGTCTATGGGCCCTATCATGAAAATTGGTTCCCCATGATGAATAAAATAGGAAAGAAGGAAGGAGGGAGGGAGGGGAAGGGAAGGAAGAGTTTGCCAAACCAAATGCATCCTACCTAGTTCTGATATTTATATTCTCAGTAACATTTTCACCCTATTTTAGTTATGCACAGTAGTCATTTAAAACAATTCAGAGCAAAAAGTTGGATACAGAAAGCTATCTTTTCATACGTATAGACCTGGAAACAGAGTTTTCTATTACAGTCTTGGGTAAGTGATTTAACCTTTTCAAATCTTGACTTTTTTCACTTTTAGAAAAATTAGACCAGAAAACAGAAGTCTCATATAACTTACTCTGGAATCTTCTCTATTGGCCTGTAAATATCAAGTGTTTTAGAAATACTGAATTATAAATGAGCAATTTTTATGTTCATGGTAAAATAACATGTTCATTATGCTTTTTTGTTTGTTTGTTTGTTTGTGATAGTACTGCTAATTCTCTGCAAAAGGGAGAAGAGTTGAAGAGTTTCAGTAATTAATAAAATCCTATTTGTCAAATAGTTTTCCTTGTGTATAAATTCAAGAGTAGTATAGAACGAGGAGGAGCCAAGGGTACTAAAAGAGGAATAAATAAGAATTCCAGCATCAGCTCTCCAATTAATCAACTGAGTGACCTCAGACTCTTAAGGCTAGGCAGTCCTGGAAAATTAGTTACAGGAAGGATATTAGCCGATTATATTTATTTAGCACTTTATTACGAGCCAGGTTCTGGCTTATACTTTTTCCATATATTATTTCTATTTCCATCTCACAATATCCCTGCAAGATTGGAATTATTATCCTCACTTCAAAGATAAGACAACTGAGGTTCAGAGAGTTGAAGTTATTTTCCTGTTGTGAGAGCTAGTAAGTGTTTAAGATAGAATTGTGATCCAGCACTTTTATGTTTAAAGCATATACTACTTCTAATAAATCACTCAAAAATAGGTAGCATGTAAAAGTGCTTTATAAGCTGCCAAAAGCTATAGAAATACAGGTTGTGATTGCAATAAATTAGTTATTTTAACCAAAGCCTATAAAGTTGATGTTATCTTTACCTCCCTACTATAATGTTACAATGGAAGTGTAATATAACGTTGAAGTAAAATCAACTGCAGACAGTAGTTTAGCAAACAGATCCTGTTTCTGCATCTGGGTTCATTTGTTACCATAACCCACTGAGACACTTCCCTCCTTGTCAACTAATAGGCTTTTGATGAGACCATTTTAGATCCATCTAGAGATACATTATAAATCTTAATTTGCTCTATTTATTTAATGAAAGTTGTTGAGACTAATCCTTGTTTTTCTTGCAAGTGTAAAAAAATGATTTCCATTTAATTAAAATTAATGACCTTCACACTGACAAAGATTTTTTTAGTTCATAGAATGAAATTTAAGACAGTGCAAAAGGGGAGCCTGGCACAAATGTAATAAATTGGAAGAAGCCTTCTTTGGCACATGTGATGACAATTTCCTTTGCAACATTCAATTCCCTCATCTCCAAAATCAGTGAGGAGAAATTGCAGTGTGCTAATAGAATGTTGGACTCTGTAACAAGCGACACTGCTTTAGTTTTGGTCTCCTGTCTCATTTATGCCGAAATATTGTATTTTACTTAATTTGAAAATTTTTCCTTAATATGAATGGGCAAAAGAGGAGTGTAAATGGAATTTAAATACCATAAAAGTCACCCTTAATATTGTGTTATTTTGTGCACAGTCGAGCTTTGGATATTAATGGGAAAATTAAAGGTTTTAACATAAAACCAGAAGATTAGGCAAACAGCAAAATACATTTTGTTGTGCATGCGTATTGAGTATACTCCTCATGTAAAGCCTCCCTAGCATACTTTAAGCTGTATGTGTAATTTATTAGAAAAGTAAAAGTAAAATCCCCTCATGCTAAATTGCAGAAGTTACTTTTCCTTAAAGTCAATGGACATAGTAAGATATTTTTTAACAGCTGAGATTCAAGGACAGATCCGTTTAAGCCTCTTTTTTAATCTAAAGTCAAATTTCACTTAGCAGATATTGTGAAAATTAAAGGGCAAGAAAAATGAAAGCAGCCATGGTTTCTTCCTAAAACCACAAGTTGTTTCGTATGCAGATTGCGCCTCAGTCAACAGTTCTGGTTCAAGTCCAGTGTGACTATTTTCTTTACTCTTCCTGCAAAGGAGAGACTGGGGAAAATATCCACAACATGTCACAGGCCATATTCCTAAGACGTTTATTCAGTGGGCCCTTAGGTGCTTTGAAAATAAGAAAAAAAGTTGAGTTGTCCCGGGAATGCAGGGAGAATGGTTAGAAATGGTCTGTTGAAAAAACATTATACCTGTTAAATCATGAAATACTGCTCTAAGTGGACTGTCTGTGGCAATCACCTGGGATGAGTAGATGATTTATTGCTCCCGAGGGAAGAAAGAAGAAAAAGGGCAGTTTCTGTTCAGACTTGTCTATCAGTAACAGTATTTGAGAGTCATTCTTTTGGAACCAGTGGTGGCATTTGACGAGAACAGCGAGGGATAGGTTAGCCAAAGACTGACTGGATTTATTCATAATGAAAGGCAAGGAAGAGAGGGGCTGAAGGCAGCAAATTTTACTTAAAAGAATTTGTTTTTAAAATAACATCTGAGATAATGCTTCCTCGGGGGCTGTGCTGAAAATAATCAAATGCCAAAGCTGCCAGCATTTAGGAAGCTCTGCAATGGGACCTGACAAGCCGACAACAGTATCCTGGTTTGTTTTGATCTTCCAGGACTCATCAGGCTTTGCAGCTGTTCTTTCTCAAAAATGCTCGGACAGGAAGAGAATAATTCATTTACCCTGAGCACATTAGTCAGGTTCAGAAAGCAACATCAGAAAGGCCAAGGGCAGGGCTCATGGGTTGGTAGATCCTCCCATTCTGCCCCAGCTGCCTCTTTCAGAGCTCTGCAGGCTGGGTGACCAGAATGCAAGTGGAAAAAAGTGATGCTACTGGGTGTACCCAGAATGTCTGTGAAAAGTGTGCGCTCAATGGCTATTAAAGCTCTAGCTGATATTCACATTGTTCTTAATCCTGCCTTTCTCTAGAGTATGTAAGGAGTATATAGAGAGTTATTTCATATATTTCAGAATATAGGAAATATGTAGTCATTTCATTGAAAACAAGTCTTTTACTCAATGTCTACTAAGTGCCAGGCACCATGCTAAGCATTGGGGACATAAAAATAAATAAATATGTGAAGTTCTTGCCCTTGATAAGCTTACTTTAGTGTCATAGGCAAGGCATCACACAATTATATCTGGGTATGTATAAATAAACACAAAATATGATATGGCTTCTGAACAGAAAGTATAGGGTGCAATGATTGATTATTGAGGGGATAGCTGATCTAGCTGAGGATATGTCATTTTAATGGAGACCAAAAGAAATAAGGAAGATTTAACAAGGTATGGAATGTAGAGAATAGTCCAGGTATTATGAAGAGCCTAAGGAGAGGGAAATCCTTTTGAGCTCTAGAACTAAGAGAAAGCAGAGGCTACATAAGAGCAAGAAGTTAAAAGGAAAGGTGAGAAGACATTAGGGTGGTTCATGGGTACCAGTGATGAAATATAGGTCAGAAAGGGGGTTGCCTTGAGAGGAATCAATATGAACACATCTCCTCAAATCCCCCTTTTCTGTGACATGTAAACAAAGGAGAGGACTCATACTCACTGGTGCAGTTAGCAGACCAGGGAAAACACAGACCACATCCATTGATGCCAAAGGAGCTCCGGTTTTTAAAAAGGAGAGTTGAGCTGATTCCCCATGAGAATTTACCTGGTATGGCAGTTCTATGTCTTTGTGACCTGAATTGACATTTAGGCAACACAGTTAAACAATCAGTAGAAGTATTTTTAATCTATGTGCCTTCATCTTGGACCTACCTATCCTAAATCACTTGAGTGCATCTCACAGTTGAGTGCTTTAGACCCTGGTTCCAAATGATCCCTCTGATACACAAATCAAATAGAACTTATGGTTTATTGTGATAACTTAAGACGACGCATTCTCACCAGAGCATGGCATAGAACATCAGGGCAATGAGTAGGAAAGGTTTTTGGAGTTTCCCAGTTCCTCATGGAAGATGCTCTTGGTATTCTTCCAGTCTAGGGTGAAGTGTTGCCAGGTCAAAGGAGGCTCTAAGAGGGACTTACCAAGCCTCTTAAACTCATGGTCACACGTCCCTGAAATTCAGGCATGATTACCTTATTTTGTAACTCACCTTTTGCACGATATTAATTAGATCTAACAGTTGGGTTCTTGGCAAAATTTTGTACAGAGCCACAAGCATATTTTTAACATTGATTCAATTACATTGTAACATACCATAAACAGATGCCATAAATTCCTCACAAGGCCTGGGAAGGGCTGAATATGGCAGACCAGGCTGGGGCCTACCATGGTCACTTACCACGGCAAAAGACAGAAAAATGTACCCAATGAGCTTTTTAAAAAGTCTTTATTTGCACACCTAATTGAAAAACTTACAAGCTGGTTTTAGGTATTGCTTGATTCCAAACTCAAACTTTACTACCATATCTCAACTATGTTCTCTCTAACATGGCTTTATCAATGTGGTAGGAAAAGAACAGTAGCAGTGTCAAACCTTCCATTATTCTTCCACTAAGCGCTGAGGAATATAGAGAAGCTTGTCTTTTGTAACCCCTAAGGGATAGAGAAGAAATTTTGCTTTCCCAGGATTCTCAGTGTTTCTTCTATATTATTATTTTTTCAGCTTTAGTGAGATATATCTGAAGTATAACACTGTGTAAGTTTAAGATGTGCAATGTGATATATAGAGATATAGATATATTTACCATAATAAGGTTTGTTAACACATCTGTCATCTCACATAATTACCTTTTGTGTGTGTGTGTTGAGAACTTTTAAGATCTACTTTCCTGGGAACGTTCAAGTAATCAAGTAACTATAGTCACCCTGCTGTACCTTATAAGAATTTATTCATCTTATAACTAATAATTTGTATGCTTTGACCACATTTACCCGATTTCCTCTCTACCCCATCCCCACCTCCCATCCCTGGCAGCCACCAATCTACTCTCTGTTTCTGTGATTTCAGTTTCTTTGATTCCACATATAAGTGAGATTATAATGTCCTCCATGTTTATTCATGTTGTCACAAAGAGCAGGAATTTCTTCTTTTTTATGGCTGAATATTTCTGTGTGTGTATGTATGTGTGTGTATCACATACCCATTCATCTATTGATGGACACTTAGGTTGTTTCCATATCTTGCTATTGTAAATGATGCTTCAGTGAACATGAGGGTAAAGCTATCTCTTTGAGATAGTGATTTCATTTCCTTTGGATATATGCTTAAAATTGGAACTGTTGGATCATATGGTAGTTCTGTTTATAATTTTTGAGGAAACTCCATCCTATTTCCATAATGGTTGTACCAATTTACACCCCCACCAACAGTGCACAAGGATTTTCTTTTCTCCACATCCCCACCAACATTTATTAGATCTTACTTTTTGATAATAATCATTCTGATATGTGTGATGTGTAGCTCATTGTAGTTTTGACTTGCATTTCCCTGATGATTAGTGATGTTGAGCACCTTCTCATGTGCCTGTTGGCCAGTTGTATACTTTGGAAAAATGTCTATTCAGATTCTTTGCTGATTTTTAAATTAGATTAGCTGGTTTTTCAATATTGAGTTGTATAAGTTCCTTGTATATTTTGGATATTAAAACCTTATCAGAGATATGATTTGCAAATATTTTCACTCATTCTGTAGATTGCCTTTTCATTTTGTTGATTATTTCTTTTGCTGGTAGAAGCTTTTTAGTTTGATGTAGTCCCACTTTATTTTTGCTTTTGTTGCTTTTGCTTTTGGTGTCATATCCAAAAAGTCATCACAAAGACCCAAGTCAAAAAGGTTTTTTCCTATGTTTTCTTCTAGAAATTAGTGTTTCTTTGGTAATTGTTTTGAGGGTGTTCCATACTAATCCATTAAACAATTAGTGTGACCAGTGGATTGCCATAGAATGATTGCCTTAAGGATGATGTCAATTTCATTCAAGCCCCATGGCTGAAACAGGAAAAGAGTAAACTACTATAAAACTGGTGTGAGAAGGACAAGGGGAGGTGGAAACAGGAGAAAAGTAGAGAGGGAAGACAGGAGGTGAGGAGAGGAGAGGAGCGCAGAGTCTTGGTAAATCCAAATTCACCTTGGCTGGCTGGGAAGCTGGAGAACCAGGGATGAGCTGCATTTAGAGTCCAAAAGCTGTCTGCTGGCAGACGTTCATCTTACTTAGAGGAGGATTTACATGAGGAAAAAATGAAAACATATTGACCTGTAAAGCCATGTGGGTGACAGGGTCTTGGTGCTCTGGCCGGGTGTCAGGCCTGGGCCTCTGAGGTGGGAGAGCTGAGTTCAGGACATTGGTCCACCAGAGACCTCTCGGCTCCACGTAATATCAAACAGCAAAAGCTCTCCCAAATATCACCATCTCAATGTCAAGACCCAGCTCCACTCAACAACCAGCAAGCTACAGTGCTGGACACCCTATGCCAAACAGCTAGCAAGACAGTAACACAACCCCACCCATTAGCAGAGAGGCTGCCTAAAATCATAATAAGGTCACAGACACCCCAAAACACACCACGGGATGTAGTCCAGCCCACCAGAAAGGTAAGATCCAGCCACATCCACCAGAACACAGGAACTAATCCCCTCCACCGGGAAGCCTATGCAACCTACTGAACCAAACTTAGCCACTGGGGGCAGACACCAGAAACAACCGGAACAATGAACCTGCAGCCTGTGAAAAGGAGACCCCCAAACACTGTAAGTTAAGCAAAATGAGAAGACACAGAAACACACAGCACATGAAGGAGCAAGTTAAAAACCCACCAAACCAAACAAATGAAGAGGAAATAGGCAGTCTACCTGAAAAAGAATTCAGAGTAATGATAGTAAAGATAATCCACAATCTTGGAAATAGAATGGAGAAAATACGAGAAATGTTTAACAAGGACCTAGAAGAACTAAAGAGCAAACAAACAGTGATGAACAGCACAATAAATGAAATTAAAAATTCTCTAGAAGGAATCAATAGCAGAATAACTGAGGCAGAA
Source organism: Balaenoptera musculus (assembly GCF_009873245.2). Lineage (NCBI taxonomy): Eukaryota > Metazoa > Chordata > Mammalia > Artiodactyla > Balaenopteridae > Balaenoptera > Balaenoptera musculus. Next base: position 120,436,358 of record NC_045787.1, read on the forward strand.
AAACGGATAAGTGACCTGGAAGATAAAATAGTGGATATAATTACCACAGAGCAGAATAAAGAAAGAATTGAGGACAGTCTCAAAGACCTCTGGAACAACATTAAATGCACTAACATTCAAATTATAGGGGTCCCAGAAGAAGAAGAGAAAAAGAGAGGGACTGAGAAATATTTGAAGAGATATAGTTGAAAACTTCCCTAATATGGGAAAGGAAATAGTCTATCAAGTCCAGGAAACACAGAGAGTCCCATACAGGATAAATCCAAGGAGAAACACACCAAGACACATATTAATCAAACTCTCATACATTAAATACAAAGAAAAAATATTAAAACCAGCAAGGGAATGACAACAAATAACATACAAGGGAATCCCCGTAAGGATAATAACTGATCTTTCAGCAGAAACTCTGCAAGCCAGAAGGGAGTGGCAGGACATATTTAAAGTGGTGAAAGGGAAAAACCTACAACCAAGATTATTCTACCCAGCAAGGACCTCATTCAGATTTGACGGAGAAATTAAAAGCATTACAGACAAGCAAAAGCTAAGAGAATTCTGCACCACCAAACCAGCTTTACGATAAATGCTAAAGGAACTTCTCTAGGCAGGAAACACAAGAGAAGGAAAAGACCTACAAAAACGAACCCAAAACAATTAAGAAAATGGTAATAGGAACATACATATCAATAACTACCTTTAATGTAAATGGATTAAATGCTCCAACCAAAAGACATAGACTGGCTGAATGGATACAAAAACAAGACCATATATATGCTGTCTATGAGATACCCACTTCAGACCTAGGGAGACATACAGACTGAAAATGAGGGGATGGTAAAAGATATTCCTTGCAAATGGAAATCAAAAGAAAGCTGGAGTAGAAATATTCATATCAGAGAAAATCGACTTTAAAATAAAGACTATTACAATAGACAAAGAAGGACACTACATAATGATCAAGGGATCAATCCAAGAAGACGATATAACAACTAAATATTTATGCACCCAACATAGGAGCACCTCAATACATAAGGCAAATGCTAACAGCCATAAAAGAGGAAATCACCAGTAACACAATCATAGTAGGGGACTTTAACACCCCACGTCCACCAATGGACAGATCATCCAAAATGAAAATAAATAAGGAAACACAAGCCTTAAATGATACATTAAACAAGATGGACTTAATTGACATTTATAGGACATTCCATCCTAAAACAACAGAATACACTTTCTTCTCAAGCACTCATGGAACATTCTCCAGGATAGATCATATCTTGGGTCACAAATCAGGCCTTGGTAAATTTAAGAAAATTGAAATCATATCAAGTACTTTTTCCGACCACAACACTATGAGACTAGTTATCAATTACAGGAAAAAATCTGTAAAAAATACAAACACATGGAGGCTAAACAGTACATTACTGAATAAAAAAGAGATCACTGAAGAAATAAAAAGAGGAAATCAAAAAATTCCTAGAAACAAATGACAATGAAAATACGACAACCAAAACCTATGGGATGCAGCAAAAGGCGAGTTCTAAATGGGAAGTTTATAGCAATACAATCCTACCTCAAAGAACACGAAACATCTCAAATAAACAACCTAGACGTGTCACCCAAAGCAATTAGAAAAAGAAGAAACAAAAAGCCCCCAAAATTAGCAGAAGGAAAGACCTTATAAAGAGTCAAATCAGAATAAATGAAAAAAGAATGAAGGAAACGACAGCAAAGAAAAATAAAACTAAAGCTGGTTCTTGAGAGATAAACAAAATTGATAAACCATTAGCCAGAAGCATCAAGAAAAAAAGGGAGATGATTCACATCTATAGAATTAAAATGAAAAAGAAGTAGCAACTGACACTGCAGAAATAAAAAGGATCATGAGAGATTACTACAAGCAACTATATGCCAATAAAACAGACAACCGAGAAGAAATGGACAAATTCTTAGAAAAACACAACATTCCGAGACTGAACCAGGAAGAAATAGAAAATATAAATACACCAATCACAAGCCCGGAAATTGAGACTGTGATTAAAAATCTTCCAACAAACAAAAGCCCAGGACCAGATGGCTTCACAGGTGAATTCTATCAAACATTTAGAGAAGAGCTAACACCTATCCTTCTCAAACTCTTCCAAAATATAGCAGAGGGAGGAACACTCCCAAACTCATTCTACAAGGCCACCATCACCCTGATAACAAAACCAGACAAAGATGTCAGAACAAAAGAAAACTACAGGCCAGTATCACTGATGAACATAGATGCAAAAATCCTCAACAAAATACTAGCAAACAGAATCCAATGGCACATTAAAAGGATCATACACCATGATCAAGTGGGGTTTATCCCAGAAGGCAAGGATTCTTCAATATACACAAATCAATCAATGTGATACACAATATTAACAAATTGAAGGAGAAAAACCATATGATCATCTCAATAGATGTAGAAAAAGCTTTTGACAAAATTCAACCCCCATTTATGATAAAAACCCTCCAAAAAGTAGGCATAGAGGGAACTTACCTCAACATAATAAAAGCCATATATGACAAACCCAGAGCCAACATCGTTCTCAATGGTGAATAACTGAAACCATTTCCTCTAGGATCAGGAACAAGACAAGGTTGTCGACACTCACCACTATTATTCAACATAGTTTTGGAAGTTTTACCAACAGCAATCAGAGAAGAAAAGAATAAAAGGAATCCAAATCAGAAAAGAAGAAGTAAAGCTGTCAGTGTTTGCAGATGGCATGATACTATACATAGAGAATCCTAAAGATGCTACCAGAAAACTACTAGAGCTAATCAATGAATTTGGTGAAGTAGGAGGATACAAAATTAATGCACAGAAATCTCTTGCATTCCTATACACTAATCATGAAAAATCTGAAAGAGAAATTAAGGAAACACTCCCATTTACCATTGCAACAAAAAGAATAAAATACCTAGGAATAAACCTAACTAAGGAGACAAAAGACCTGTATGCAGAAAACTAAGACACCGGTGAAAGAAATTAAAGATGATACAAACAGATGGAGAGATATACCATGGTCTTGGATTGGAAGAATCAACATTTTGAAAATTACTGTACTACCCAAAGCACTCTACAGATTCAATGCAATCCCTATCAAACTACCAATGCATTTTTCACAGAACTAGAACAAAATGTTCACAATTTGTATGGAAAAAGCAAAAGACTCCTAATAGCCAAAGCAATCTTGAGAAAGAAAAACAGAGCTGGAGGAATCAGACTCCCTAGCTTCAGACTATACTACAAAGCCACAATAATCAAGACAGTATGGTGCTGGCACAAAAACAGAAATATAGATCAATGGAACAGTATAGAAAGCCCAGAGATAAACCCACACACATATGGTCACCTTATTTTTAATAAAGGAAGCAAGAATATACAATGGAGAACAGACAGCCTCTTCAATAAGTGGTGCTGGGATAACTGGACAGCTGCATGTAAAAGAATGAAATTAGAACACTCTCTAACACCATACACAAAAATAAACTCAAAATGGATTAAAGACCTAAATGTGAAGGCCAGACACTATAAAACTCTTAGAGGAAAACATAAGCAGAACACTCTATGACATAAATCACAGCAAGATTCTTTTTGACCCACCTCCTTGAGAAATGGAAATAAAGACAAAAATAAACAAATGGGACCTAATGAAACTTAAAAGCTTTGCACAGCAAAGGAAACCATATACAAGGTGAAAACACAACCCACAGAATAGGAGAAAATATTTGCAAGTGAAGCAACTGACAAAGGATTACTCTCCAAATTTACAAGCAGCTCAATATCATAAAACAATCAACCTAATACAAAAATGGGCAGAAAACCTAAATAGACATTTGTCCAAAAAGATATACAGATTGCCAACAAAGACATGAAAGGATGCTCAACATCACTAATCATTAGAGAAATGCAAATCAAAACTACAATGAGGTATCACCTCACACTAGTCAGAATGGCCATCATCAAAAAATCTACAAACAATAAATGCTGGAGAGGGTGTGGAGAAAAGAGAACCGTCTTGCACAGTTGGTGGGAATGTAAATTGATACAGCCACTATGGAGAACAGTGTGGAGGTTCCTTAAAAAACTAAAAATAGAACTACCATACGACCCAGCAATCCCACTACTGGGCATATACCCTGAGAAAACCATAATTCAAAAAGAGTCATGTACCACAATGTTCATTGCAGCTCTGTTTACAATAGCCAGGACATGGAATCAACCTAAGTGTGCATCAACAGATGAATGAATAAAGAAGATGTGGCACATGTATACAATGGAATATTACTCAGCCATAAAAAGAAACGAAATTCAGTTATTTGTAGTGAGATGGATGGACCTAGAGTCCGTCATACAGAGTGAAGTAAGTCAGAAAAAGAAAAGCAAATACTGTATGCTAACACATATATGTGGAATTAAAAAAAAAGAAAAAAACAAAAATGATTCTGAAGAACCTAGGGGCAGGACAGGAATAAAGACCACAGACATAGATAATGGACTTGAGGACACGGGGAGGGGTAAGGGTAAGCTGGGACAAAGTAAGAGAGTGGCATGGATTTATATATACTACCAAATGTAAAATAGATAGGTAGTGGGAAGTAGCTGCATAGCACAGGGAGATCAGCTCAGTGCTTTGTGACCACCTAGAGTGGTGGGATAGGGAGGGTGGTAGGGAGATGCAAGAGGGAGGAGATATTGGGATATATGTATATGTATAGCTGATTCACTTTGTTATAAAGCAGAAACTAACACATCATTGTAAAGCAATTATACTCCAATAAAGATGTTAAAAAAAAACAAAAACTGGTTCTGTTGGGGAGATAAATGATGGAGAAGCAACAATAAATGTCTGTTTCACTTCTCCTCTAAGTTGCTTTTTATGGTTTGCTGAGAACAATTTTAACCATTTTAACTGTTAGAGAAACAGAGGGGATTAGACTTGATTATTTTATATGTATTCTGAGGATATAAATTATAGCAGAGGCTCTGTATGGAGTAAAATTCATTCTGCTACTTTCTAGTCTGAAATTTGAGCTCCCTCAAATGTTTCCTTTTCTCTCTCCCTGCTGCGTGGTCTGTTCTCTTATGGATATGTGACCCTCCAGAAGGCAGCTCAGAACAGAAATCAGAAGTTAGATCTTGGGATTTCCCTGGCAGTCCAGTGGTTAAGACTGAGTGCTTTCACTGCTGGGGCAGGGTTCAATCCCTTATGGGGAACTAGGATCACAAAAGCTGTGGGGCGTGGCCAAAAAAAAAAAAAAAGATAGATCTCCACTAGCAGAATGATATACTGATCTACTTCCTGACCCTGGTCAAGACTCCAAAAGTCCCTTTGTATGACTCAGTCTAGCTAGTTACCCCCACTCAAAATGACCCCCAGCCTTTTTTATCCATTGTATGCTTTGGGTGGGTAATTACATCAGAGATTGGCTAGGGTGATAGAGAAACTGCTTCCTGACTCTGCATAGTGGCACCAGCCTGCCTGAGAATATTTTGGGAGATTCAGGTGAGGAGAGATATCCTTAGGGATCAGTAATTTCTAAGGGAACAACTTACCTTATTTCTTATCTCCTCTGAGACAACTCTTCTCTTAGGGACATGCTTAAGGGCTACGAACCAAGTGCTTTTCTCCGGTTAGAAAATCCAGTAACTAAACAAAGGGAAAGGTGAATATCTTAAACTTGAATAATTTGCCCTAACCCTATCTTCTACTAATTCCTGATACAGTATCCACTTGTGTTCCCCAAAGATGTCCTACAATATTCTGAATCTGTGTCTTTGTACAAACATTTCTCCCGCCATAAAACTACCATTTTTAACTCTCTAATTCCAACTAATTCTTCAAGGACAAAATCAACTTCTCCTTCTTCCTGGATTCTATTAGTAATAATGAATCTCTCCTTATAGGCTAGACAATAGACAGCAAAACGATGTGAAGTTCAGACTCTGCAGTCAAATTGACTATGGTTTCGATCGTTTTTACCAGCTTACGGACTCATACCCTTGGGCACATTACTTAATGTTCCTGAGCTTCACCTTTTTCATCCATAAATGGAAATAATAGTAAGCTCCTCATCAAAGGACTGTGGTGAGTGTTTAAATAGATTTATGTAAAGTCTAGTTTATAGGAAATGCTCAAAATATGCTAGCTGTTTTTAATAGTGAATTTTGTATCTTCACCTGCATCAAGGATAAGACTAGAACAATAAATATATGCTGGATTTTCCAGAACCAAGTAAGGGACCATGTAGGTATACAGATATTTGAAATAGTATGGAAGGAAAGCATTAAGAAGCAACTAAGCCACTGTACTCAAACAACATGTTTTTTTTTTTAAAAGAAGGATATTTATTTTACTTTTTTTTTAAAGGAATTCCTTTATTTTATTTATTTATTTATTTATTTATTTATTTATTTATTTATTTATTTATTTATTTATTTTTGGCTGTGTTGAGTCTTCGTTTCTGTGCGAGGGCTTTCTCTAGTTGTGGCAAGCGGGGGCCACTCTTCATCGCGGTGCGCGGGCCTCTCACTATCGCGGCCTCTCTTGTTGCGGAGCACAGGCTCCAGAAGCGCAGGCTCAGTAGTTGTGGCTCACGGGCCTAGTTGCTCCGCGGCATGGGGGATCTTCCCAGACCAGGGCTCGAACCCGTGTCCCCTGCATTGGCAGGCAGATTCTCAACCACTGCGCCACCAGGGAAGCCCAAACATGTTTTAAAGAAGCTGTGTCCCTAGAGAAACCTCCACATCATACTCACCTCTTCATGGTGAAGTGTCTTCACTTCTCGCTGCTCCCTTGACTGGCTCCCTCCCCTTCTCTGCAGTAGTTTCTTTGAACTCTTATGAAATCTCTGCGCGTTTGTCTTTTCTATATAAATTTGCTAACTTTCTTTGAATAAAGCCCATTCTCATTTGCTTGTTTCCCATTCATTTGACAGAGTAATCCATAGAACTTTGTGGCTCAACTATGATATCTTTTTAACATTTTTAAATATTTTTATCATCGGTTATTAGAATAATGAAAGAGTGGTAAGTGTGGATTGTACAATCTTTATTCTCTAGTTACTAGAAAGAAGACAACTAGGAACAAATAGAAAATTTCCTTAGACTCACCCGGCTGCCACTCAGAATCCACACTGGCTACCTGCCCTTGTGTTCACTATTCTTGGGGGTGAGGAGATTTCTCAGCCCTTGCCAATTGCCCTATCCTGTTCTGGCAGCCACCAGCTTTATAAAATTGTATGAAATTCTAAAGCCAAATAAAGGGGAGAGGGGGAGAGAGAGAGAGATCCAACAAACTTTTATTTCCGCATTTCTTCTACTCTGGAAGCTTATTTTATTTGGACTTCAGTTACACCAGTTTTCATTTTTAATTGCTTTGTTGAACAGAGTCATTTTTTTTCATGGTCCAGCTGATAAATCTTCACAGCATGTTAGGTTTTGCAAAGTTGTAAATGGCTAATTTATTTTACATTTATTTTTCTGCCAAGGTTGAAAGGGCATAGCTGACTCTTAACATGAATTTTTAGCACCTTTTCAACTACAGCATTTATTCTCCTGAATGATGTTGACTCCATCAGAAATCTCATGAATCATCTAAGGTAGACAGCACTTGGTAGTTGAGTTTATCTTCCTGTTTTGTAGTACATGCAGGGGTTCACGTCCCCAGCCCTCTCTCAGAACTAAAGATCTTCCCGCAGCTGCTGAGAATACTGGTGGCTAACAGCACTTAGCAGAGTCCCTCTCTGGGTAATGCTTTCCGCCAAAGAGTTTCTTCAAAGCCCAAGGATAAGCCCCCTATCTAGGGTCTGGATACACCCTGCCCTGATCAATACAGGGTTATGAAAGCTGGGCCCCTTGCCTCAAAGGGAATCACATGGAAGGGTCATCCCACTTTTTCCCATTTCTGTGGGGTTGACTGAAGCCTTCCTTGAGACAAAATCATAGGTAAATCTTCTCTCTTCCCAACTTTATTTCCATCTCTTCTTCAAATGTGTTTATCTTGAGAGCATTCCTCAAAGAACTGCTGTTTTTTTGTTGTTGTGTGTGTGTGTGTGTGTGTGTTTTGCCACACCATGTGGCTTGCGGAGTCTCAGTTCCCCAACCAGAGATTGAACCCAGGGCCACGGCAGTGAAAGCCTGGAATCCTAACCACTAGGCCACCAAGGAACTCCCAAAGAACTGCTGTTTTAAGATAGGTTTTATTATGATTTAGGCATGGTAAGGCCAACAATCAGGAACTGATTACCATTGGAAAGATAGTTTGTTACCTACAAGCTTAGTATTGGCTATCTTGTGACAATTTCACTGGGCTCTGGGGCATAGAGGCTGACCTTAGTTATCTGTTGCCTGACCCTGGGGTGGTTAGGACAAGTGGCTGGGGGTATGGGTTCTGGATTGTTAGGTTTGCACTTAAAAAGCCTACTGGTGAGCAAATTGTTTACTATCTTTAAGAATTGGGTGGCCCCTCCAGTGTTGACAAGTCCCCAGATGTCAAAGCATCAAAATACAAAAAATTAAAGACATGGTTAATACAACTTCCTACATAAAAATCTTCATCTCAGTCTGTCTCCCTGGGACCCAGACCAAATTCTATCTCAACATCCACAGTGCATAGTGTTTTAGACTCATAATCCTCCAGATGTTGTACTGGTAAATCTTTAACAGCTGATTTTCCAAAAGAAAAAAATCCCTGGTCTATAGCATTTGCCAATTTCCATGGTGTAATGCCCACATCATGACTGATTTCAAGCTATCAATGTGATGTCACTGAAAGTGAAGTTGGGAAGAATGCACACACATCAGCACATTGCTGCGTCCTCCTTAGGGAGAATAAAGTCATTTTTGTAAAGCACGTTTGCCAACTGCAGTACAATAAAATGCTACATAACTAGAATTTAATCAATGAACCTGCCCTACTAATCCCTTTCCCAACATTACCCACATGTTGCAGGTTTGCAACCTGATTTTCTCCAAACTTCCACAGGATGGGAAATGGACTCAAACTGGCAATAATAATCTATACTCCAATACTCTTGTAAATACTTCCTTAGGATATTTAGAACATTGCATAGTTTCCTTAGTATTTTTAGAAACTCTATGTGGTGAATTAGACCTGCTTAAGAACTAATTGGCTCTTGCAGGATGATGTCAGCTAGATGGCAGAATAAGTAAGAAGCTTTGGACTCCCCTTCACACATAAACATACTGATTCAACAACAATTCAGAGAAAAATTCCCTTGGTGAGAAATCCAGAAGCTAGTTGAGAGGCTCCTACACCTTGGGCAAGTGTGAAACCAGACACATTGAAACCAGTAGGGAAATTCAAGACACCTTCTTGCCAGAATCCCTACCTCTGGTATAGTGCCGTACGATCAGAAGGAAACACTGCAGCTCCTAGCTTCTCACTGGAGAAGGAAAGAGTTAGACTGCAGTCCATTGCTCCAACTTTTCCAGGAGCTCCCCAAAGGACTAGCTTCTGTTTTACCGGTCATGTAACACTACTGGGACCTGAGGTCCTCTAGACACCAGAAGGAAACCAAGATGGTGCTTTGGGCTGGCACTCTGCATAACCCCTCTTCCTGGCTTAGCACAAAGTGAAGGCATGAAAAACTCCAGCTCTCAGCTTCTCCCTGGGGAGGGAAAGAGAGTTGGACCGCATGGCAAATGCACCAACTTTTAGAAGAGCTGCTCAAGGACTGGCTTTTGTCTTGTTTGTCTCAGTGTGCTAACAGAACCCAGCATATTCTAGCCACCTGAGGACTAGTAAGAACAAAGACAGTGGTTTGATCTAGTATGTAGCTCATCACCGCAGCCCTTCTCCTGGTTTAAGCACAGAGCAAATAGGTGAAAAGCCTCAGTTCCCAGCTTCTCCCTGGAGAGGTAAAGAATTGGAGAGAACATCCAATGGTCCAACATTCCTGGGGGCTGCCTGAAGAACCATCTTTGGTCTCACTTGTTTCAGAGCACTTCCAGGATCTCTCATACTCTAAATGCCTGGAGGCTAGTAAGAATGAAGAGGTGTCAGCAAGGCCATGCTCCCCCTGAAACATGTAGGAGAATCCTTCCTAGACCTTCCTACCTTTTGATGGTTTTATGACCATCTTTGACATTCCTTGGCTTGTAGATGCATCACTCCAATCCTCTGTATCACATGGTGTTCTCCTTGTATGTCTTCACATTGTCTTCCCTCTGTGCATACTTGTCTCTGTGTCCAAATTTCTCCTCTTTAAAAAGATATCAGTCATATTGGATTAGGGCCCACCTCATTTTAATTATTACCTCTGTAAAGGACTTATTTCCAAATAAGGTCACATTCTGAGTTACTGAAGGTTAGGACTTCCAGTTGTCTATTCTGGGGGGACAAAATTTTACCTATAACAATCACAATAAAAACTAATTATATGAAATACTTATAACAAACAAGAAATATAAAAGAACCTAAACCAAGGTACATTTTAATCAAATTGCTTGAAACTAGTGAAGAAAGAAAATCTTCAAATCAGCCAATGCAAATAGACATGGTATATACAGGGGAACAAAGATAGGTTCTTTCATGTTTCTCATGCTTGGGGTTTGTTGAGATTCTTGAATCTGTGGGTGTATAGTTGTCATCAACTTTGCAAAATTTTCAGCCACTTTTTAAAAATATATGTATATTTTCCCCTTTCTTCTCCTCTGGGGAGAGTAATTCTAAATGTTTATAGATGAAGCCACATCAAGTTGTCCCACCGCTCACTGATTTCATTTTTTTCCCAGTACTTTTTCTCTATTTTATTTTGAATAATTTCTATTGCTATACCTTCAAGCTCACTAATCTTTTTTTTTTTACAATTTTATATCTAATTTAATTTTTTTAAAACTTAATGAAAAGTATAACAGGATCAAAACATTTAAATTAAGTACACTTATTAATCCGTCCAGTAATTCATTTTAGTCATATCAAATATAGGATATGAAAAATAAATTCAGAAGTGCAATTACTTTAAAATACATTCCTTCCACTTTTGTCAAAGTTTATACTTATGTACATAATCTATAGTGGAAGCAGTATTTCTCTCTAAAACATATTATCTCCTTAAACTCTCAAGGTGCATGTTAGAGCCACAAGTAATTTCTTTTATGTAAAATTGTAGTACAGGCCTTTCAAATTTGACATTTCATTGGTATGATACCACAACTAACATATAATCACTGTATAGTGCCTTGGCATTCCATTAACAACCATTATTTTCTTTAATATAGAATGATTAATATATATTCTATAAGGGGCATTGAGGTTAGTAATTCTATAGGGTATATCCTGACATAATTTTCAAACTGTATAATGACACAAACAACTTTGTTAAGGCCATATTTTATTTGCTGATTAATGGACAACAGGGAGTGTAATTTCATTTTCTTAAAAGTCTGCATTCCTAAAAATCATGAAAAGTTGGAAAGATGGTTAAATCATTAAAACTTTAAATATATCTTACACAATCTTGTTTATACAAAAATATAAGTTAAATATAAACATGAAGCAATCATGATATTTTATGCAAATCTATTTTATGATCTTCAGTTATATAAAAAATTTCTCAGTTCTGTTACTCGTGAAAAGATCAATACCAGACTGAATTACTGTCTATTGGCAAAAGGCCCAAAAAGCTTATTTTAGCATTAATCTTTTACATGATTAAATGTATTTCCTACTTTGAGATCACCTAAACATTGGGGGAAAAAAGAAAAAAAAATGAAAGGGCAGTATATTCATAAACCAGCAAATAATTTCACTGAAATGTACCATAAAACACAAAGAACCCCCATATGCCTGTCTGAAAAACATGGTGCATTACATACTCACACACAGATCTATGCATACATGCATGTGTATATACTCACACACATATCCAGTCATAAAACAAAGCCTATTGAGATGCTGCCATATCCAGCTGGAGACGTTCCATATCCAGTTTTGCATTTTTTCTTACTACATCAATTAAATAGCTTTTTGTCATCATCCCATTCTTGAAGAGTGTATGGAGAAAATCATAACCTTATTCTTCAAGGTATTTTTCAAATGCAACAAAATTGCCTGCTGGTATCCTATGTAAAGATAATCAGCCCTTCCTGGGCCTTTTCTTGGGATCAGCAACGAAGTCCTTAAAGACATTAATCCCAAGGCCAGTAATTACAACATGACTATACTTGAAGGAAAAGTTCAAGAGATACCTTGTTAATAGCTGTAGAAAAGCTTCCACCAGAACCAAAAGAAACATTTTCAACGCTCCATTTTTGTTTTTTGCTTCACACCTTCCACAATCTCTTTTAAGGTGTTACATCCGCAACACCCCCTTGACTAACTCTAAGGTAAGGGGGCAGCAACTTGCAGTTCATTGAGTTCTCAGTAGCAGGGAAATTCTTACCTAAAATATCGTAGTCTTTAATACAGTATTAAGAAGATTTCAAGAAACTGGTATGATTATTAATGGTGCCTCTGCACACTTTGGATACACTAAATGTCTTAGATCCTTACCCTCTATTATCTCTCACACATTATAAATGTTATACTTATTGCAGACTACAAATCCAGGCGCTGATAAAAACTGGGTTTCTTTATGTTCAAACATCTTTTTTATGGTCTTCACCTCAAGTTGTTATGGTACTGTGTTCTGCCACTAGAACAGAACAGGCTAGAACAGGATCTTTTGTTCCATAGCATTTTCTTTTTAAACATCTTTATTGGAGTATAATTACTTTACAATGCTTTGTTAGTTTCTGCTTTATAACAAAGGGAATCATATATACATATACATATATCCCTATATCTCCTCTCTCTTGCGTCTCCCTCCCACCCTCCATATCCCACCCCTCTAGGTGGACACAAAGGACCGAGTTGATCTCACTGGGCTATGCGGCTGCTTCCCACTCGCTAACTGTTTTACATTTGGTGGTGTATATATGTCCATGCCACTCTCTCACTTCATCCCAGCTTACCATTCCCCCTCCCTGTGTCCTCAAGTCCATTCTCTACGTCTGCGTCTTTATTCCTGTCCTGCCCCTAGGTTTTTCAGAACCTTTTTTTTTAGATTCAGTATGTATGTGTTAGCATATGGTATTTGTTTTTCTCTTTCTGACTTAACTTCACTCTGTATGACAGTCTCTAGGTCCATTCACCTCAAAACAAATAACTCAATTTCGTTTCTTTTTATGACTGAGTAATATTTCATTGTATATACGTGCCACATCTTCTTTACCCATTCATCTGTCGATGGACACTTAGGTTGCTTCCATGTCCTGGCTATTGTAATTAGAGCTGCAATGAACATTGTGGTACATGACTCTTTTTGAATTATGGTTTTCTCAGGGTATATACCCAGTAGTGGGATTGTATGGTAGTTCTATTTTCAGTTTTTTAAGGCACCTCCATACTGTTCTTCATAGTGGCTGTACCAATTTACATTCCCTCCAACAGTGAAAGAGGGTTCCCTTTTCTCCACACCGCCTCCAGAATTTATTGTTTGTATATATTTTTTTATAGTAATCTTTTTGTTTATTTATTTATTTTTGGCTGTGTTGGGTCTTCGTTTCTGTGCGAGGGCTCCCTCTAGTTGTGGTGAGTGGGGGCCACTCTTCATCTCAGTGCATGGGCCTCTTCACTATCATGGCCTCTCTTGTTGCGGAGCACAGGCTCCATACGCGCAGGCTCAGTAGTTGTGGCTCACCGGCCCAGTTGCTCCGTGGCATGTGGGATCTTCCCAGACCGGGGCTCGAACCCGTGTCCCCTGCATTGGCAGGCAGACTCTCAACCACTGCGCCACCAGGGAAGCCCTTGTTTGTATATTTTTTGATGATGGCCATACTGACTGGTGTGAGGAGATACCTCACTGTAGTTCTGATTTACATTTCTCTAATGATTAGTGACCTTGAGCATCCTTTCATGTATTTGTTGGCAATCTGTATATCTTTGGAGAAATGTCTATTTAGGTCTTCTGCCCATTTTTGGATTGGGTTGGTTGTTTTTTTGATATTGAGCTGCATGAGCTGCTTGTAAATTTTGGAGATGAATCCTTTGTCAGTTGCTTCGTTTGCAAATATTTTCTCCCGTTGTGTGTGTTGTATTTTCGTCTTGTATACGGTTTCCTTTGCTGTGCAAAAGCTTTTAAGTTTCATTGGGTCCCATTAGTTTATTTTTGTTTTTATTTCCATTTCTCTAGGAGGTGGCTCATAAAGGATCTTGCTGTGATTTATGTCCTAGAGTGTTCTGCCTATGTTTTCCTCTAAGAGTTTTATAGTGTCTGGCCTTCACATTTAGGTCTTTAATCCATTTTGAGTTTATTTTTGTATATGGTGTTAGGGAGTGTTCTAATTTCATTCTTTTACATGTAGCTGCCCAGTTTTCCCAGCACCACTTATTGAAGAGGCTGTCTTTTCTCCATTGTATATTCTTGCTTCCTTTATTAAAAATAAGGTTACCATAGCTGCATGGGTTTATTTCTGGGCTTTCTATCCTGTTCCATTGATCTATATTTCTGTTTTTGTGCCAGTACCATACTGTCTTGATTACTGTAGCTTTGTAGTATAGTCTGAAGTCCAGGAGCCTGATTCCTCCAGCTCCGTTTTTCTTTCTCAAGATTGCTTTGGCTATTTGGGGTCTTTTGTGTTTCCATACAAATTGTGAAATTCTTTGCTCTTGTTCTGTGAAAAATTCCATTGGTAGTTTGATAGGGATTGCATTGAATCTGTAGATTGCTTTGGGTAGTATAGTCATTTTCTTAATGTTGATTCTTAGAATCCAAGAACATGGTATATCTCTCCATCTATTTGTATCATCTTTAATTTCTTTCATCCGTGTCTTATATTTTTCTGCATACAGGTCTTTTGTCTCCCTAGGTAGGTTTATTCCTAGGTATTTTATTCTTTTTGTTGCAGTGGTAAATGGGATTATTTCCTTAATTTCTCTTTCAGATTTGTCATCCTTAGTGTATAGGAATGCAAGAGATTACTGTGCGTTAATTTTGTATCCTCCTACTTCACCAAATTCATTGATCAGCTCTAGTAGTTTTCTGGTAGCATCTTTAGGATTCTCTATGTATAGTATCATGTCATCTGCAAACAGTGACAGCTTTACTTGTTCTTTTCCGATTTGGATTGCTTTTATTTCTTTTTCTTCTATGATTGTTGTGGCTGAAACTTCCAAAACTATGTTAAATAATAGTGGTGAGAGTGGACAACCTTGTCTTGTTCCTGATCTTAGTGGAAATGGTTTCAGTTTTTCACCATTGTGAATGATGTTGGCTGTGGGTTTTTCTTATATGGCCTTTATTATGTTGAGGTAAGTTCCCTCTATCCCTACTTTCTGCAGGGTTTTTATCATAAATGGGTGTTGAATTTTGTCAAAAGCTTTTTCTGCATCTATTGAGATGATCGTATGGTTTTTCTCCTTCAATTTGTTAATATGTTTTATCTCCTTGATTGATTTGCATATATTGAAGAATCCTTGCATTCTTGGGATAAATCCCACTTGATCATGGTGTATGATCCTTTTAATATGTTGTTGGATTCTATTTGCTAGTATTCTGTTGAGAATTTTTGCATCTATGTTCGTCAGTGATATTGGCCTGTAGTTTTATTTTTTGTGACATCTTTGTCCAGTTTTGGTATCAGGGTGATGTTGGCCTCGTAGAATCTTTGTCCAGTTTTGGTATCAGGGTGATGTTGGCCTCGTAGAAAGAGTTTGGGAGTGTTCCTCCCTCTGCTATACTTTGGAAGAGTTTGAGAAGGATAGGTGTCAGCTCTTCTCTAAATGTTTGGTAGAATTCGCCGGTGAATCCATCTGGTGTTGGGCTTTTGTTTGTTGAAAGGTATTTAATCACAGTCTCAATTTCAGTTCTTGTGATTGGTCTGTTTATATTTTCTGTTTCTTCCTGGTTCAGTCTCAGAAGGTTGTGCTTTTATAAGAATTTGTCCATTTCTTCCAGGTTGTCCATTTCATTGGCATACAGTTGCTTGTAGTAATCTCTCATGATCCTTTGTATTTCTGCAGTGTCAGTAGTTACATCTCCTTTTTCATTTCTAATTCAATTGATTTGATTCTTCTCACTTTTTTTCTTGATGGGTGTGGCTAATATTTATCAATTTTGTTTATCTTCTCATAGAACCAGCTTTTAGTTTTATTGATCTTTGCTATTGTTTCCTTTATTTCTTTTTCATTTATTTCTGATCTGATCTTTAAGATTTCATTCCTT
Organism: Balaenoptera musculus; assembly: GCF_009873245.2. Taxonomy (NCBI): domain Eukaryota; kingdom Metazoa; phylum Chordata; class Mammalia; order Artiodactyla; family Balaenopteridae; genus Balaenoptera; species Balaenoptera musculus. The sequence goes on from NC_045787.1 coordinate 120,452,624, forward strand.
CTGCTAATTTTGGGGTTTTTTGGTTCTTCTTTCTCTAATTGCCTTAAGTGTAAGGTTAGGTTGTTTATTTGAGATGTTTCTTGTTTCTTGAGGTCAGCTTGTATAGCTGTAAACTTCCCTCTTAGAACTGCTTTTGCTGCATCCTATACATTTTGGGTCTTTGTGTTTTCATTGTCATTTGTTTCTAAGTATTTTTTGATTTCCACTTTGATTTCTTCAGTGGTCTATTGGTTATTTAGTAGTGTATTGTTTAGCGTCCATGTGTTTGTATTTTTTTACAGATTTTTTCCTGTAATTGATATCTAGTCTCATAATGTTGTGGTCAGAAAACATACTTGATACGACTTCAATTTTCTTAAATTTACCAAGGCTTCATTTGTGACCCAAGATATGATGTATCCTGGAGAATGTTCCATGAGCACTTGAAAAGAAAGTGTATTCTGTTGTTTTTGGATGGAATGTCCTATAAATATCAATTAACTCCATCTTGTTTAATGTATCATTTAAAGCTTGTGTTTCCTTACTTATTTTCATTTTGGATGATCTGTCCATTGGTAAAAGTGGGGTGTTAAAATCCCCTACTATGATTGTGATACTGTCGATTTCCCCTTTTATGCCTGTTAGCATTTTCCTTATTGAAGTGCTCCTATGTCAGGTGCATAAATATTTACAATTGTTATATCTTCTTCTTGGATTGATCCCTTGATCATTATATAGTGTCCTTATTTGTCTCTTGTAATAGTCTGTATTATAAAGTGTATTTTATCTGATATGAGAATTGGTATTCTAGCTTTCTTTTGATTTCCATTTGCATGGAATATCTTTTCTCCATCCCCTCACTTTCAGTCTGTATGTGTCCCTAGGTCGGATGTTGGTCTGTTGTAGACAACATATATATGGGTCTTATTTCTATATCCATTCCTCCAGTCTATGTCTTTTGGTTGGAGTATTTAATCCATTTACATTTAAGGTAGTTATCGGTATGTATGTTCCTATTACCATTTTCCTAATTGTTTTGGGTTTGTTATTGTAGGTCTTATCCTTCTCTTGTGATTCCTGCCTAGAGAAGTTCCTTTAGCATTTGTTGTAAAGCTGGTTTGTTGATGTGAATTATCTTAGCTTTTGCTTCTCTGTAAAGCCGTAAATTTCTCCGTCGAATCTGAATGAGATCCTTGCTGGGTAAAGTAATCTTGGTTGTAGGTTTTTCCCTTTCATCACTCTAAATATGTCCTGCCACTCCCTTCTGGCTTGCAGAGTTTCTGCTGAAATATCAGCCGTTAAACTTATAGGGATTCCCTTGTATGTTATTTGTTGTTTTTCCCTTGCTGCTTTTAATATTTTTCTTTGTATTTAATTTTTGATAGTTTGATAATATGTGTTTTGGCGTGTTTCTCCTTGGATTTATCCTGTATGGGACTCTCTGCACTTACTGCGCTTGATTGACTGTTTCTTTTCCCATGTTAGGGAAGTTTTCAACCATAATCTCTTCAAATATTTTCTCAGTCCCTTTTTTTTTCTCTTCTTCTTCTGAGACCCCTATGATTTGAATGTTGCTGCATTTAATGTTGTCCCAGATGTCTCTGAGAGTGTTCTCAATTCTTTTCATTCTTTTTTCTTTATTCTGCTCTGTGGTAGTTATTTCCACTATTTTATCTTCCTTTATCTTAAGGTCACTTATCCATTCTTCTGCCTCAGTTATTCTGGTATTGATTCCTTCTAGAGAATTTTTAATTTCATTTGTCATGCTGTTCATCATTGTTTGTTTGCTCTTTAGTTCTTCTAGGTCCTTTTTAAACGTTTCTTTTATTTTCTCTATTCTATTTCCAAGATTTTGGATCATCTTTACTATCATAACTCTTATTTCTTTCAGGTAGGCTGCCTATTTCCTCTTCCTTTGTTTGTTTTGGTGAGTTTTTACCTTGTTCCTTCATCTGCTGTGTGTTTCTCTGTCTTCTCATTTTGCTTAACTTACTGTGTTTGGGGTTCTCCTTTTCACAGGCTGCAGGTTCATAGTTCCAGTTGTTTTTGGTGTCTTCCCCCAGTGACTAAGTTTGGTTCAGTGGGTTGTGTAAGCATCCTGGTGGAGGGGACTGGTGCCTGTGTTCTGGTGGATGAGGGTGGATCTTGGCTTTCTGGTGGGCAGGACCGTGTCCTGTGGTGTGTTTTGGGGTGTCTGTGACCTTATTATGATTTTAGGCAGCCTCTCTGCTAATGGGTGGGGTTGTGTTCCTGTCTTGCTAGTTGTTTGGCCAATGGTGTCCAGCACTGTAGCTTGCTGCTCATTGAGTGGAGCTGGGTCTTTGCGCTGAGATGGAAGTCTTGGGAGAGCTTTTGCCATTTGATATTACATGGGGCCAGGAGGTCTCTCGTGGAGCAATGTCCTGAACTCAGCTCTCCCACCACCTCAGAGGCTCAGGCCTGACACCTGGCTGGAGCCCCAAGACCCTGTCAGCCACACAGCTGAGAATGAAAGGGAAAAAAAAAAGAAAGAAAGAAAAAAGAAGAAAAATAAAATGAAATAAAATAAAATAAATATTAAAAATAAATAAATTAAAAAATAATTTTAAAAAAAGGAAAGAAAGAAGAGAGTAACCAATCCAAAAAACAAATTCACCAGTGATACAAGCACTAAAAACTATACCAAAAAAAAAAAAAAAGATGGACAGACAGAACCCCAGGTAATTGGTAAAAGCAATGCTATACAGACAAAATCACACAAAGAAGCATACACATACACACTCACAAAAGGAGAAAAAGGAAAGAAAAAAATATATAGAGAGATATATTTTAAAAAAGGAAGAGAGCAACAAAATCAATAAACAAATCTACCAATGATAATAAGCTCTAAATACTAAACTAAGATAAACATAAAACCATAAACAAATTAGATGCAGAAAGCAAACCCCAAGTCTACAGTTGCTCCCAAAGTCCACCGCCTCAATTTTGGGATGATTCCTTGTCTATTCAGGCATTCTAGAGATGCAGGGTACATCAAGTTGATTGTGGAGATTTAATCCACTGCTCCTGAGGTTGCTGGGAGAGATTTCCCTTTCTCTTCTTTGTTCGCACAGCTCCTGGGGTTCAGCTTTGGATTTGGCCCTGCCTCTGCGTGTAGGTCACCCTCTGGCATCTCTTCTTTGCTCAGACAGGAGGGGGTTAAAGAGCACCTCATTAGGGGGCTCTGGCTCGCTCAGGCTGGGGGAGAGGATGGGGTATGGAGTGCGGTGCGAGCCTGCAGTGGCAGAGGCTGACATGACATTGCAACAGCCTGAGGGCTGCTGTGTGTTCTCCCAGGGAAGTTGTCCCTGGATCACGGAACCCTGGCAGTGGCGGCCTGCAGAGGCTCCCGGGAGAGGAGGTGTGGATTGTGACCTGTGCTTGCACACAGGCTTCTTGGTGGCGGCAGCAGCAGCCTTAGCGGTTCATGCCCATCTTTGGTGTCTGTGCTGATAGTCACGGCTTGCGCCCGTCTCTGGAGCTTGTTTGGGCAGTGCTCTGAATCCCCTCTCCTCTAGCACTCCAAAACAATGTTCTCTTGTCTCTTAGGCAGTTCCAGACTTTTTCCTGGACTCCCTCCCGGCTAGCTGTGGCACACTAACCCCCTTCAGGCTGTGTTCACGCAGCCAACCCCAGTTCTCTCCCTGGGATCTGACCTCCGAAATTCGAGCCTCAGCTCCCAGCCCCCACATTCCCTTCGGGTGAGCAGAGAAGCCTCTCATGCTGGTCAGTGCTGGTCAGCACCAGTCCTCTCTGTGGGACTATCTCCGCTTTGCCCTCTGCACCCCTGTTGCTGCGCTCTCCTCTGTGGCTCTGAAGCTTCCCCTCCCCACCCACCCCCCATCTCCGCCAGTGAAGGGGCTTCGTAGTGTGTGGAAACTTTTCCTCCTTCACAGTTCCCTCCCATAGGTGCAGGTCCCATCCCTATTCTTTTGTCTCTGTTTTTACTTTTTTCTTTTCCCCTACCCAGGTATGTGGGGAGTTTCTTGCTTTTTGGAAAGTCTGAGGTCTTCTGTCAGCATTCAGTGGGTGTTCTGTAGGAGTTGTTCCCCATGTAGATGTAATTTTGATGTATTTTTGGGGAAGATAGTGATCTCCACGTCTTACTCCTGTGCCATCTTGAAGGTCTCCCTCCGTAGTATTTTTAGTTAAACCAATTTCTGCTACTCTATCTTTTCCTTTGAAATTAAGCAAGTGAGCAGAGGCTCCAATGCCAGCAGTCTCTTAAAAAGAGACTCCTCTGTAGCCAAAATCATGTAACTTACATACAGGACCATCTAGGTTATTGGAAGTTTCTAATAAATATTTGGCCAATATTTTCTTCTGCTCTTTAGCATTTGTGACCACTGTGATTGGATATTAGGCCTGAACAAGAATAGTCTCAATCCAGTTTGTTAGCAAGTAACACTCTGAATCTGTGTTTTCTACTGTGAAGAGAAACTTCCTCTGAGAATGACAGAGCCTGCAGGAGCAGCTTTTATTTCTATTGGAAGATGTCCATCATATTTCTCAAGAACATAGTTCTATCCCTTTTCATGAAAGACATCATCTGGAAAGTTCTTTGATCATTTATTCTGCAATGTCTATTCTGCTATTCATCCTATCTAGTGAATTTTTTATTTAAGTGCTTGTAATTTTCATCTTTATAAGTTTGATTTGGGTCTTTTTTATATCTTCCATGCTTCTACTTAGCACACCCAGTCTTTCTTCCAATGTGCTAAATCTATGGAGTATCTGGAGTGCTGGCAATGTTCTATTTCTTAACCTGGCTGGGAGATACTTGGTGTTTGCTTTACATTATTTGGTAAATTTTACATTGATGTTTTTCCTACTTTTCTACATGTAAATTATATTTCAAAATGAAAATTAGATGGTCCAAGAAATCATATTAGCTCCACAAACATTCAATATCCAACCAGTTACCACAAACTTCACCACTATTACCCTGATCCATGCCTCCATCATTCATAAACTTGTTAATAGCAAAACCCAACCCACCAGACTTCCTTCTTCTGCCCTTGTCCGCTATAGTGTAGTTTCAGCTCAATGGGTGATGGCTCTGTTTTAAAATACAAGTTCAGTGATGTCATCCTCTGCTCAAATCCCAATGGCTTCCTATCTTAATCAGAGTCAAAGTCAAACTTTTTATGGTTTACAAAGCCTTAGATGATCAGGCATCCTCTTATCTCTCTGACTCCTTTCTTAAAATTTGTTTCCTCTATGTTAGCCATCCATTCTTCTAACTTACTGGGCACTCACCTGCTTCAGAAATATTGCACTTACAATTTTCTCTGCCTACAATGCTCTTTGCACTGATACCCCCGTGGCTCACTTCTTTATCTTCATCAAATCTACATTCAGATTGTATCTTCTCGGTTGGACTTTCCTGATCTTATTTAAGTCAGTCTCCTTTCACCAGCACCTCTGTTCCCTTCTCCCTTCCTTCCTTTCTTTCTCTCTTTCTTTCTTTCTCTCTTTCATAGTACTCATCACCATCTATCATACTTCATATTCATTTAATCTTTGTCTGTCTTCCTCAAACTAAACGTGAACTCTGCAAGGGAAATAATTTTTAACACTTTTTTAAAAAAATTCATTGCTTGAAGCGTCAGTGCCTCTATCAGTATCTCATATACATGAAGTATGTACTCAATAAATATTTATTGAATAAACACTCTTAAACCATTATTCTCTACTTTCAGGTAATTTTTCCTCCTTGAAATTAAAAAAAAAAAACCTCCGTTGTTTATTTCAGTGGTGCATATGTAACGTGCAATGATAGCTGTTTGTTGAATGAACAACTCTGTGCCTTGCTAAGGGTAGTGTAGTCCTGTTATCCTAATGGTTACAGATGGGGTGTAGGAGTTTGCACTCTGACAGTCTATTCTTGGCTCTTTCTCTGATTGCATTCAACATACATGAATATTCATTAACTGTTTATTTTGGGACCCAAATATCAAACACCCATCTAGTAAACATGTTTGTATGGAAAACACTGGACAAGCCACTGCAGATTAAAATAAAGACCATGTTTTCTTCCAGGCTCCCAAAATATGCCTGCAAAATGAAATGTGTCCCTGCATTCTATGGTGTGCTGCTAAACTTGCATTTGCATATGCAGATGCCAGATTCTGCCAACAGATCAGTTTATTGCCAATACAAAGCAGCCACTGAGGACATATTTACTTCTCTTGTAAAGGCCAGTACATTTGTGTGAGCCACAAATGACATGCATGCTGTTAGATTTGCAGGAATGGTTTCGGAGATTGGAAATGATTACCTCTTAGCTCAAATAGATTAGGGAGCTGTTGCTGTCAGTTCTAAAAGTCCCTGCTTTTCTCAAATAGGAAATATCACTTGTTTTCCATGAAAATATGCTGCTGGTCAGAAGAAATCTACTTCTCTGCCTCAACCCTGGCATGTTTGGAATGGCAGCCCTCACTCACCCATCTTTAATTAAACCTAGAAGAGTGTTGAAGGCCAGGGAAGGACCCACATGCTCTTGCCTGGCTGTGGTGCTGGCCAGTCTTGACTCTACTCCAGAAAGTGAAAGTCTCTCTGAAATACAGTGGCCGGCCCTGCAAACAGGACTTATGAGTAGACTGATCAATGCAGAGCGTAACAGAACTAATATTTCCCATGTTGTGGGGGTCTATTTAAATTATTTGCAAAATGTTATAGTAGACATCTGATCTAATATCACCACTTTACAGATGGGATAATACAGGCCCAGAAAGGTGAGGTAACTTGTCCAAAGTCACAGAACTTATTACTTGCAGGGTGGAATTAAGACCCAGGTCACCCGACTTCTGATACCACGGTCTTTCTACTGTATTATTCCCACAGTCATGAGCCTCCTGTTAACCGCACTTGATCTCAAATACTGGCATTTTTGAAAAGTCACGCTTGGAGCAAATTGAAAATGTAGATCTTTGGGACCTGTTTTCCAGAGATTCTAATTTGGAAAGTGAATAAAAGAGCATAGGAATTGTGTTTTAGCACATACAAGGTGAATCTGATAGAGATAGCATCAGGCCACAACTTGAGAAATTCTGGTATCTGTCAGGGATCATTAGGGAGAATGTATAGTATATAGATTAGCATCATCACTGCAGAGCCAAAAGACCTGTATATTTAATCTCAGCTTTGCCACTTACTAACCATGTACATTTGAATGAGTTCATTATTCAGTCCTCTCTGAGTGTCAGTTATCCTACCTGTGAAATCGGAACTCACTGGGCTATTGTGAGAATTATATACATATAATTGTATGCATCTGTGTAGCACAGGGTGTCTGGTACATAGTAAGTGCTTAATAAATGTTGGCTGTGGTTATTAATAAAGTGCTGGTCATATACTTTATGCTTTTAAATATTCCTTAAGCAGTGCATGGTATTATTGGTATTTTGAGAGAGCAACTAAGTCATTTCCCAATTTCATATATACATATATATATATATACACACACACACACACACATACATACAAAAATATAATATGTATATGTAAATATATACATACTATATATAACATACTGTGCGTAAAACTATATTTTTTCTTTGGCTGTACCCTAGTCTCCTTATTGCTTCTGTCTCAGTCCCACCAAATCTATAATAGAAAATGCCTGTCTGAGGGATCAGGTGTGATATCAATGAGATTATTCATCTATACTTTAAAATGTTATTTTCCCTTTCCTTCCAATGGGCCTTAACTAAAATGGCCAATTGCATTCAACAAGCCTGGTGAGAACTCAAATTTCTGATTGAGAGGAAATATGTTTAAGTAATTTAGACCTTTCAGCATGCTTATTCCCACCTGGGCTAGAGGTCTTTTGGTCCAGTGAGCTTGTCAAGTGCAGTGAAAATATACTCAACCCAGGTTGTCATTTATATGTATAAGCTTACAGGCTGCTGAAAAAGTCTACCAAGAGATAAAATAAATAAGGCCTCAAATCATCCAAAATGGTGACTTGAGTGGTAGTTTATCATCAATTGTCTAAAATAACTGGATTGCAGAGATTCTGAGGATAGATAGTGGAAATAAACTCAAGTGTGACGTGACAGCTATGTCAAGAAAAATGGAGATGGATGTCAGAGAATTCCAAGTGGCTTTTGGGCTAGCTGAGTGCTTTAGAGAGCACACGTCATCTAGGAACCTCACACTCTGTGACTGACTTTAAGCTGTTGTCATTAAAATGTATTGGGAGTGGCAAACAGTTAGCTTGGCTACAGTGATGCGTCCTATTATTGAAAATGGCCCTAAACATCACATTCTAGTTGGTGGTGATAGTGGTAGTGATTCCAATGTTAGTAGTGGTGTGGAGGGTCGCTGTTTTTTTTTCTTCTAAAAATCTAGATAGTTAGCATAGCACACTGGATGAAAGTGGAAACTTAGAGTTGAATGAGACCACGGTTTGAATCCAATTTGGTACTTCCTAGCTGTGTGATGTTGGACAAGTTGTTTGGAATCTTTGAATTTCAGTTTTCTCATCTATCACACAAGAACAAATCACTGACCTTAAAGGGTTGCTTATATAATTACATTAATTTATATAAATATATGTGAAATATTTAATATGTAATCTAATTAGGTAAAGTACCCGAATCATAGAAGATCAATAAATGCTTTCTCCTTCATAGTACCATTAGTGGTAATAAAAGTATTAGAAGGAGTAGGGTGTTTTTGAGTGATGTAGCCTAATTCTAGTTTAATCTGCTGTCTAAACCTAATATTTAGGTTGTTTGAATGACATCCTACTCAAAAATGAATTTTCCCAATGGAAATGAATAAATGATGAAAAAGTCTAAGAAGAAGGAAGAGATTCAGAATAGTCCAAGTTATTTTAAACGTATAATGAAGACAAACAGAATTAACATGCCAGAGCCTAGGCAATATAGGAATGTATCTTAGATCCGTATTTATTATTACACATTTAGGGTAGTAGGAGACAAAGCGTCCATCTGAATCTGCTTAAAAACAAATAATAAACTGCAAACATGTTTATCCATTGTTAAAAGTGTTAAATGCCAAGACCTTGAGCAGAGTTCTAAGATTACTAAATTGCATCAACTTCTCCTTAGATTGGTAAAATGTGAAAAGGCACAGGTTCCCACAGGTAGGGTAAGCCTTCAGGAGTGAACTCACCTTCCTCTTGGGGGTCCTCTTGTCCTGTGATGCAGCCTCATTTGTATCCATAAAACTTAGGTTTCTGGAGGTTTCTGGAATGAGCTTATTTAAACTGAAATGTAAATGACTATTATTGCTTTGTAAATTCTCTTCTCAAGGAAATATTTTTGCAGGATTGAAGAGGAATGAATCCCTAGTTTTAGGATGCCAAATATTAGCAAGTAGATGAGGGACAAAGGAATAGGTGTCTTTTTGGTTACAGTAATTATATTTTTAAATTAGTTCTTTGCTATATCTATGGAAAATCACATTCATTGAGAAGAATTTGGAACATACAAAAAAGCCACAAAAATGAAAATGTATCACCTGTATATTTAACACTCAGACTTAAGAATTGTCTTATTAAGTATTCAGTGCATACAATTTCAAACTTTTTTTATAGTCATTTTCACATGCATGCGCAGAAGTGGTATTCCATATATGTATTTACAAAATGTTCTTATATAGTGACTATTTCCATTTCATTATATTTTGACATCCTGATTTTAATAGCTGCAAGTTATTTCATCATATAGATGGACCTTACCATTTTTAACCTGTGTTCTATGGTTCTAAGTTTTTGCTTCTCAGAGCCAAATAGAGATTAATATTCTTGTGGATTAAACCTTTCAAAATTTCATGATTAATTTCTTAAAGTTCTAGAAATAAAATTGCTGGATCAAACTGTATGCAAATTTTTGAGCTATAATGATATATTAATAAAGTTACAGAGAGTTATTATCAAATTTAAAGAGAATCAGCACTTTCCCCTGCTCTCACTATCACTGGTATCATTATTAAAAGCAATAGAGTACACATACAGAATTGCAGCACATATTTCACTTAAGTGTATGAACAACCCACCCCAATTATGGGATATCATTGCTTACTCTTTTGAAAAATTATTCTAGTCCCCTATTTTGTTTCCAGCTATGTCCATTTCATAGCTAGAGTTAACAGCTGTGAACATCTGAAGGCTTGATAAGAGAACCATAAGAGGGTGGTGAAGTAAGCATGCTTATATTTTCTCTCCACACTAACAAAGACATAATTTAACAATTACTGAGGGCCAATGCAATGACACAACCCAGTGGGTTTCCTTTAAAAAGGAAATAGCACATGTATGTATCTTTCTGTTTTAACAGAGGCAATAAACGCGTACAAATAATGTCATGATGGTGCTAGAATTGGAATGATTCAAAGATAGTGCCTGTACCAAATGTCCGTATGTACAAAAAAATCCAATCATTGTCATAATCAGATAAGGCCTCTTTCTCCCTATGGACAGTAGGTTGTTTTTAAAGATACAAAACAACCTGCTTTTTTTTTAAGCTATGGAAAGCAAAATCAATTCTTGCTTTATTTTTATCTAAAATACTTAAGAAATAAATTTTCCCCTTCTGTAATCTGAAGTGAAAAAACCAAACTGCAATTGCTTTTTTTTTTTTTTTAATGAAAACACATATGATTAAAATTGCTCAAGGTTGTACTGTAACTTGGAGATGTGTGGTTTGTTTCAAAGGCCTCAATTTTTTAGAAAAGTGATTTGTCAGGAGAAATTGGATACAAACTCTAGCATCATTTCCTTATAAAATAATAGGAAAATTTTAAAAATCAAATAAATGTAGTTAATTAGCTCTCCATTCTAGGCCTTTGTCTCTCCCTACTTTGTACCCTTTTTTGTAACAATCTCAACCACATGCAAAGCTCTAATCACCATCTATTTGCTAATGACCCTCAAATTTATATCTCAGACTTCACTTTTTGAGCTCCCTATACATTCAATTGCCTTTTTGATTTCTCAACTTGCAGCTCCCCAATGCCCATAAAACATGAGCAGTGTGAAATCCATAAACATCTCCCTCAAAATGGATCTTCTTCTAGCTACCCTAACTGAGTGAAGGCAAAAAGAAATAGCCACGGTCACCTCTACTCCTCCCAGCAGCAAATCTTATCCTTTTCTCTTCCTAAATATGTCTCACAAGTATCCTTTTCTACTTCCCTGGCCCTTTTCTGGATTCAGCTGGCCTTCTCTCCCACCTTTCTGAGCCTCCTACCTACACGCCATTGCACTCAGTCTCCTTGAGTCCAGATCTTCCTCCCCTGCCCCTGGTCTGAGCACTTTCCAACATGTTCTCCCAAAAAGAGTGAGAGTAGTCTTTCACAACTCAAATATGATTATATCACCTGCAACTTATAACTCTTTAAGGGATCCTCAGTGATCGTGATACTGAAAGATGTCTTTAACAAGGCCTGCAAAGGCGTGGCTGTTCTGCCTATTTTACGAGCCGTATTTTGCACTACTGCCCCTCCCATTCCCTGTGCTAAAAGCACACTTCCTTTGTTTTGGTTTCTCAGTTGCGTTGCATGTCAGCTGACGAAGGCCTTTGCACATGCTGTCCCCACCCCACAACCTCCCCCGACTTGGGACGTGCTTGTCTTGCTTTTCATTCTGTTTACTCCTCATCACTCTTCATTGCTCACCTCAAGCATCATTTTCTTATGGAAACTTTCTGTGACCCACCAGCCTAGGAAAGATTCCTTTAGTCTCTGCTCTCACAGAATTGTATTGCTTTGCTTCATATTCCTTAGTTCAATTTTGTAATTATATCCCTCTTATTTGGAATTATTTGATTACTGTCTGGCTGATAAGCTCTATGAATAAGGACTATATTAGTTTACTAGGGGTACCACAAAATCAGTGGCTTAAACAACAGAAATGTACTGTCTCACTGTTCTGGAGGCTAGAAGTCTGAAATCAAGGTGTTGGCAGGGTTGGTTCCTTTTGAGGACTGTGAGGGAAGAATCTGTTCCAGGCCTTGCTCCTTGGCTTGTAGTCGGCCGTCTTCTCCGTGTCTCTTCACATCATCTTCCCTCTGTGCATATCTGTCTGTGTCCACATTTCTCCTCTTTATAGGGATACCTGTCATGTTGGGTTAAGGCTCATCCTTATGACCTCATCTTAACTAATTACATATGCAATGACCCTATTTCCAAATAAGGTCACATTCTGATGGACTGAGGATTAGGACTTCACCATATAAATTTGGGGGGGGGAAGTAACTCAACCTATAACATGTACCATATCTGTTTTGTCCCCCAGTGTGTTTCCAGTACTAAGCAGTATCAGAGCCATCAATAAATAAATAGACAAATGGTTGCTTCTTAGCATTCATTTAGCCATCTTACCAGGAGCAGGGACTAGCTCCTTAACATGGCTGGGTTATTCCTGTATTATTTATTCTCTTCCATATTAACCATAATGTTTTTTCCTTCTTCTAAAAAAAAAGAGTAGGGATACATTAAAATAGAATTTTTTAGTACAACAATGTGTGACTGAGACCATTATCTGAATTCAAGGATGTGACTATAACAGAGAGGCTATCCCTTTGTGGAAACTCAATAAATTTTGATGGAAGAGAAACAGGGAGGGGAAATGGCAGAAACAGAGAAGAAACACCATTCCCAAAGGCTTTAAGGATTTGAAAACACAATCTGGAATATGAATAGAGAGTAGGACTGTTGTTCTCCATGCCTGAGACACCAAATGTGGCATATTGCATTTTCCAAAGATAATTGCAATAGCTCCCGTCCCAATGCTCTTCGGCAGTGTGGTTTTGTCACTCCCCCACAAAAAAACAAGAGTCTACCACTCTGCACCCTTGAATCTGAGCAGACCCTGGGACCCCTTTGAATGATAGAATACAGCCAAATCGACACTGTGCCAGTTTTGAGGGGAGCTTTCAACTGGCCCAGCAGTTTCCATTCTTTTCTCTTGGAAGTCAAACACCGTGGAAGAAGTGTGACTATCCTAAGACCACCGTGGTGTCCGAAGACCAAGCCATGTGGAGAGGCCCATAGAAGAGGTGAGACCATGTGGAGAGAAGGAAGGAGGACAAGGAACCCTGGGGGGACAGATCTGTGAGGGAAGAATCCTTCTTGGATCCCAGCCTAGATGAGCCTCCTGGTGGCTCCAGACCCTGCTGCTATCCGAGTGCAACCTTGTGAGAGACCTTTGGTGAGAACAGCCCAGCTGAGCTTAGTCAGCTCTCAGGACTGTGAGAGATAATAATACATTGTTGTTTTCAGACATTCAGTTTTAGGGTTGTTTTCTACGCAGCAGAGTAACCAGAACCACCCAGTAAATGTTCTATAAATGCCAAGCATATAGCAGATGTGAAATGTCTTGCTGCTGTAGAATGGATAAATTTATCTCCAGGGTCCAAAGGGAATGAACATAAAGAACTCAGAGAAATTGATCTTAGGTGCAAGATGTGAAAAGTCCCCTCTTACATGTTTCTGTCAGAATGCTTTTTCTTGAAAGCCTCCACTGGAAGGCTTTCAAGGCACCATAGAGCTGACCTTAAATGTCAGGTCAGGCAACCAGCTCAGACCTCAGGAACCACGGAGGCTTTAGGGAGGGAGTTCCTGATACTGAGAACTAGAGGTGTGAAATAACTCCTTGGTTGGCAGCTGCGAGCTGAGAATTTTATTCCTAGAAAGTGTTAAGATTTGAAAAGACATTTAGCCACTTCAGTTCAATAGCTTGTTAAAGTGTTACCTACTTCATTTCCCTGCACCCCCTGCCCCAAACCAAACCCCAGTCTGAATTATTTGACTAAATACAATGTTTTTATACAACTAATCTGAGTGGTGAACAAACTTTAGTTGGAAATTGACTACTGGCAAATTAATCAACTTCTAATTGCCTTACTTTTCACTTGTTTAAGAGACTAGAGTGATAAGAGAGATAGTTATTTTTTTATTGATCAACTTTGCATAGGATTAAAAGAGCTTTATGCATCAGAACAAACTTACTTGCAAAATAAGCAAATCTCAGATCTTTAAAAAAATTAAAAAACACTTCTCACACTTTAATGCATAGTTGTCCAAGTACAGGAAAAGTCTTTATGTTAAAGTTCTCAAAAGTATAATTCTGATGCTTACATGTGTATAGGCACATATACACCTACACTTTTGTTGTACCTTACTCATATACTGTGCATGCACACACAAACACACACACACACACACAGAAATACACACATACACATCTTCTCAGAGGTTAGACCTCAGCTTTTCCAGCGATACATTATCCAATTTCAAACTATTTTATTTGTTTTAAAAATTAAACCAACGTGCTTATTTGCATTCAAGAGCCACGTAAGTTATACTATTTATTCCCACTCTGGGTAGTTTTCAAAGAAGTGCACCAAACTTGTATTTATAAGATTATCTCCTGAGAAGGGTAGAATAGCATATAACTTCCCACGCATGCATTTTTGCTTTTCCAAAATTGTTAGACTGAGCATAAGCTAGACAACTTAAACAATAGTTATTTATAATCAAAGTCTCATTGTCAGCCAGGCCATTTTATTATTATTGTTTGCATCTTAGAAATCATCAATGTGCAAGTGTCTAATCTAGGAAAATATTTAGAATTGTCTTGTGTTTCTTCAGTACAAATACGTAACCCTTTAGTCTTTTTTAGACCAGTGGAGCACTGAGGCCCAATAGAAGGAATTTTGTCATACCACACTTGAAAAACAAACACTAAGCTTATTTCAAAGAAATGATGAGTATTAGTGGGCAAAGGAATACAACTTTCATAAGCAGATATTCTGTAAATTCCCATGTACATGTTTTTATGACTGAATACCTTTCTAACTAGACAACTTAAAGAAGTTCTTAAACCATTTTCTATTTTAACTCATCATCCTTGGGATATAGTCAGTAAAATGACCAAAGGAGAGTTACAAAGAGACCAGCAAAGTCTGACTTTGAATCTAAACTAACCAGTCTATGTAGACTCCACTTATACAAGGAATGCTCAGTTGGTAACAAAGATACTCAATATTTCAGAGAGCAAACCCAAAAGTGACAAATCATAGGAGCTTAAAATTCTGATGTAAAGCATTATGTGATACTGAATTTCTCATTTCTCTCTCTGCTGAAGGCATTCAGAAGAGTAGCAAGGAATGTGGTTTTTAGAGAGGAACTATACAGGGGAAATATTTTTTGGACCACTTGTATAGAGAAGATATTCTCTTTACTATAAACAATATATTGGCAAAAGAATATTTCTATCAGTCAGAATGCAATTGTCATTGCAGCACATTCTTGACACTTTTAGACACTCCGTGTCTCATGTTGCCAAGCTTTAGAAAGACTCTGTCTTCATACTTGACAAATATTGTGATTCCCAACTCAAAGGAGTATAAGGAGTAACCGAGAAGAACTGCTATAGAAATGCTAGACATTAAAATAGACCAATCTGGGAGAGCTTCCTTCTAAGGTTGTCAGGTGGTAGTCAACCACATTTCCTTACATTACAGAGCCCTGTAAACTAACCTGGGCTCCACCATGCATTCTAAATGACTGTATGCCTAGGCAGACTCCTTTTAAACTTGGCATTGTCTACATAAATAAGCTATATTGGAATTGAGGGTCAAGGAGAAGACTTATGACTTAGCTGCTTAAAATCAAACCTTTCTTTAGAGGCTCCCAACCGGTTACAGAAAATGGACTTCCTTAAGGACTTAGGTGTTCCTAAAGAGAGTGAAAGTCAAAGGGTGGTCTGGTCTGAGAATGTGACAATGCAGTACAGTTCAGCATCCCCAGGCCTCTGGGAGGAGAATGGGATGCCTTGTGCAGATATGATGCTCTGTAGCTTCATCATTTCCATCAAGAAAACAGATCTGACGGCTGCAGACCTGAACAAACAGGAATTCTTATCCCTTCTCTATTAAGCATGCTTCTCATTCTGACTATTTGGTAACTCTACCAAGTTTATCCAAAAGAAGTAAAAGAAATTTACTTGAATTCTGGAAAAATTTTCTTGGTTTGGCACTTGTTAACTTTATATTGGACTTGGTTTAATAGGATAGTAGAGGTGAGGCCATGAGCTTTGATGTCAGATAGATTAAGGTTTGATTCTCAGCTGTGCCCTATTTGTAAAATATGGATAATAACATTTTCCCTAAAGTAACATGCTTTGGATTGAACGTGATAATTTACAGAGGGCTTAGCATATACTAAGTCAATCAAGTATTACAGTTGTTGATTTTCATTGCCATTATCATTATTGTAGACTTGTAAAGTTCTTCTATGAGAAGAAAATAGTTCTGTGGTGTCAACGATACCAAATTATCTATGAAAACATAGAACAATTTTAGTAGGAAGTGAAATTATTCAAAAATAATCTATAACATTTTCCTGAAGTAGAAAAAGTCAATTATATTGTTTTCTAATTATAAGGTTAATATATGCTTGTGGTAAAATGTAGAATGACAAAAAGTTAATATGGTAGAAAGCAAACCCTTCTTGTAATTTTTTACCTCCAAGATTTGGGGTTATTCTTTCAGATTTATTTAAATGTATACTCACATATATAGATACAGGCATGTAAATATGTATTTTTAATCTTCACCTGATTAAATTTAGTTCAACAATATGAGCTAGAGATTTTTATACAGAGAACTCATTATTCTTAAATTCTACACAGTGTTCCATTACTTTAATAAACTATAATTTTAAACATTATAATGCTGGACATTAAGACTGTTTCAAATTTCTAGCAATCACAAATAAATAGACGCTACATGCTAGAGAATGGTTGCCAATTTTTCTAATCTTTAAACAGAATTAGTAAAGGATTTTTAGCTGGGTTGGTATTATAATTCTTTTTATATTAATAATGAACAGATAGCATTTAAAACATCTTAAAGCCACTTAAATGCTAGTACATATCTTAAAGGCCAGAGTGTTCTTTGCCCACATCACAGCAAAAGTTTAAGCACATATTTGCAGGATATATCTTGAAAGAGAGAAACGTGTCAAAATGAGATATTTCAATGACATTTACCATCAGATGAAGTAGACATGACAGTGGATGTAGGAAAAATGGAAGCACTCAAGGCATATATTTTTGGAATTTAAGGCAAAAAAGTGACTCTAGTCAGTCTTCATGATACTCATAAGATGAATATGGTATGAGAAGGTTGCAAGGAAAAATGAATTCTATTTTGATAGGTGGCTTTGTTTTAATTCTCACAAATAGTGAAATACATTTCAGAATGCATGAGAAATATTACAAAATAGACAAGTTATCAGAATTTGAATGTAGATTAATATTGTGCCAGTTTTCTTTTAAAAAAAAAAAACATGATTTCAAAATTTATAAACCAACAAACCTGATTCTGATCACAAAGAAAAAGTCACAAGTAGCTTATTTACTGCTAGGCTTGTGAGTGTACAGAAAAGACAACAGTACCCACTAGATACCCATGGAGATCCACTCTGAACAAATCATATCTTATTAACAGTCTGATTTTCAAGTTGTTTTTCCAAACTTGCAAATGATATGAATTTCATCAACATAGTCTAGCAGAAAAATCAGCTAAAAATTTTGACAAAATCATTCTTGCTCTGGCTGTGGGTAAGACGATGTGTGAATTACCAGTTTTTAAAAATTCATTAGAAGAATGTCTCTAAGGTCATTCTTTAATGATTTTTCTTTATAAAGATTTTATCAATTGCTTGGGCGAACTTTATGTTTTTCAGATGGCTCAGCACTAGGGAGGACAAATGAGTACAGAATCAAAACCTTTTCAGACTAATATGAAACATTAATAGAAATTTTAAAAATCACAAACTTGAAATCTCACAGAGTTTTCTATTGTGACCAGAGTCATTTTGCTGCCATCATGCAGGCACATTCAATGAATGAAACAGTTCCTTCCAGATATTGCACATAATTTGAAATAACTGGACTGAAGTTTTAAACCCATCAAAAATAGACTGTTCAACTCTGGGCAAATTAACTAATTGTTTATCTTGGAAAAAAGATTAAATTTTTACTGATACTGTTTATATAAAGGTAAAGTAAGATACTCTCTGCTCTTCTTCATTTTTCCTCTCCCTCATTCCTATCATGAAGTATGTATTCATGAAAAGCCAGCTAGATGCTTTAGGAATTTTTAAAAAATAAGTTTTAAAAGTGCCCTATCATCAAAAGGTTTATAATTACATAATTGTGGTCATGTGGTATAGTATACAGAGTAAAGACTTCAGGATAAAAAAAAAAATTCAGGCTCAAATTTCAATTTTCCATTCCCAACTGAGGCCTTTTAGGCAAGTTACTGAAACTTTTTGAGTCCCCTTTCCATCATCTGTGAAATGGAGACAGTAATGTGTATTCCATAATGTTGTTATGAGAATTACATACAATAATATATGGAATCATTAGTAGTAAGTATTTAATAAAGGGTAACTATTTACACAAGAGGTTTGGATAAAAATATTCATAATAAAAAGGAGTGAACAATGAGAAAGTTGAGCTTGAAGTATTGTTGGTGCTAAGAGTGATTATTTTTACTTGATTAATCTCTGCTCTTATCTTTTATTTACAACTTTATATCATGGAAACTTTCAAACATATACATAAATAGACAAGCAGCACAATAAACCCTTATGTACCCCTTATATGCCTTCAAGAATTATCAACATGGTTTGCTCATAAGTAATTATTCTTGCTTTTCTTACTTTGCTTATATTATCATTATTTTCTCCTCTAAATACTATTGTGCCCTTAATTCCTTCTTTAATCCCAAAACTACTTTGGAGAGATAGAATAGCAAAGTGGTTACACACACACACACACACACACACACACACACACACATTGTAATTAGGCTGCTAGGTTTAAATCCCTCATATATGTTACTAGCTGAGTAACTGGGCTCATGTTTCATAATCTCTCTCTTGTTATATGCTTATTCACTTGTGAAATGGTAACAATAGCAGTATCTATAAAGATTTTGTGCAGATTAAATGAGCTGGTTAAGGCAAATCTCAGCACTCTGAAAGTATGTAATAAACATTCAGTAAATGTGAGCTATTATTATTCTAATTTCCAAGTTATTTGAATTGATTTGTTTATGCTGGTGTTATTAATTTGTAGCTTTATGGCATTGATTATGGAGAATGTTGACTGCAATATTACTTGGTTCTTGATTTGTTGCCCGAAATTATGGTTCTGGAATAATACAAGGCACTGTTTTGCAAATATTCAGTGGATCCTTAAAAGAGGGTCTATTCTGAGTTTGTAGCTAGAGAAATTCAATATATAACCATAAATCGACCTAATTAATTGTTTTATTTCTCTATTTTCAAATTATTTATGGACTATTTGATCTTTTAAAAATTGAAAGGCCTTTTGAAGTGTCCTCCTAATATCATGCTTCATATACCTCTTGACATCTGTTTTCTTTTTTCACGTAATCAACTAACGTACCTCAAGGGTGAAAACAGTATCCCCAGTTGTATCCCCAGTTCTTATCTTCTGCCTGGAACTAGGTAAATGTCTCAGGGATTTCCCAATGCCATCCACTCATCTGTAGTCTGCCTTTTCACTTTCTTTCCCCTGCCTGAAAGCTACTCACCCTTAAAGTCTTAAATTCCCTGACTCCCTCATAGATTAGGTCTTGTATGTGTTCCTCATTGAATCCTGTGCTTTTCCTTCCCCCACTTATTATCCAATTGCAATTTTATAGTTATTTGTTTGATTACTTGTTGAAGTCTAGATACCTCCAGATTGTAAGCTCATGAATGACGGGGCATTGTCTGCTTTGTTCACCCCTCTATGCTAAACACTCTGCACAGAGTCTGGCCACAGACGTTTAGGACCCTGGCTTCGAAGCTGAGTGCCAGAGTCAGAATTCTCCAGTTCAAATATTAGCTTTGGCACTTACTGGCTGTGTGACTTAGGGCAAGGCACTTAGCTTTCTGGCTTTAGTTTTCTTTTCTATAAAGTTGGGATGGTTAATAGTACCTACCTTATAGAATCATTATGAGGGTTAAAAGAGATGCATTTGTAAAACAGAGTGTTGGCAGCTATGTGCCAAGCATGTTTCTAGGTACCAAGGATATGGCTGTAAACAAGACAGATGAGATCCTTGCTCTCATAAATTTATATTACAAGGAGAGGGTGAGCAAAGGGGAAAAAAAGAAACCAGTTCACAAGAGAAGTTAAGAAGTGGTAAGTGAAACTGAAAAGAAAAAGAGGAGGAAGAAGAAGAAAAAGGTTAATGTGTGAAGAGTAAGTGGGTTCAAGTAGGTGGTAATGCACACTGAGTGTTCTACATGGCCTCTCTGTAGACCTAATCCTCAAGCCGATATTTGAACGGCAAAAAGGAACTATCCATCCATGTGAAAAACTGAGGGGAGAATGCTCTGGTGAGAGGGTTCAGTAAGCCTCTGCCATAGGAATGAGCTTTGGTTGCCTGGGGACAGCAAGAAAGCCAGCGTAACTAGAGTATAAAAGCAAGAGGGAAATTATAGGCAATTTTGTATTATAGGCAATAAAGTGGAAGAGAGAAGAGGGGCTAGAAGGTAATTCAAATCCTGACTGACACATAGTAAACACTCAATAACTGTTAGTTGCTAGTAGTGTCATGGTTGTAGTTTTAGTTATTGGAAATAATAAATAGTTTTGAATGAATAAATCAATGTTTGATTAGAAATGAATGTGATTGCTCTCAGGGAGGATGAAAATATTGGGGCTTAGGAAGATTGTGAAACTTATCAAGGTCCATTTACCCTTTGCCTACTGCAAACATGTAGCAGGAGTTAGGGATAAAAAGATAAACCTTATTTTGTTTTGAGGAAACCACAATGAGTTGTAGTATGAAGACAGAGAAGCCACATGTTTTGAAGGAAGTACAGTTAAAATATCATGTTCATTGAGTGGAAGCAGAACATTTTGTTCATCAGTGGGGTTGACTGTAACCATTTGCAGTGGAAATTTGTTGGTGTAACCTGATTAGTATAGTTTTCATTTCTTTTTGTTGGGCAAAATACCCTGCTTTTCTTCTGGAAGAATTCTCTTCCTCACTTTTTATTTTTATTTTATTTTATTATTATTTTTAAACATCTTTATTGGAGTATAATTGCTTTACAATAGTGTGTTAGTTTCTGCTTTATAACAAAGTGAATCAGCTATACGTATACATATATCCCCATATCTCCTCCCTCTTGCATCTCCCTCCCTCCCACCCTCCCTATCCCACCCCTCTAGGTGGTCACAAAGCACTGAGCTGATCTCCCTGTGCTATGTAGCTGCTTCCCACTAGCTATCTGTTTTACATTTGGTAGTGTGTATATGTCCATGCCACTCTCTCACTTTGTCCCAGCTTACCCTTCCCCCTCCCCATATCCTGAAGTCCATTCTCTAGTAGGTCTGCGTCTTTATTCTAGGAATAAAGACGCAGACCTACTCTTCCTCACTTTTAATGCTTGTTACTTTAGTGGAATAGCATTTGACTCAGGTCAGGCCATTTCCAACATTTGCATTCTTCATTGACAAGGTCAGAGAAGATCAAATGATACAAGTTTGTTTAATTATAAGCCAATTCTAAATCTTTGGATGAAACTACATGAGAAGTGTCCTCTTTTTCCACTGGATATGCTATAACCCTGAAGTTGGCAGCTACTTTGTAGCCTCAAAGGGAGCTCCAGCTTAAAATGGAGGCAGGAAAGAAGTCAGGGCCTAAAGAGAGAGAACAACCACTGAAGATATTGTTGAGCACCTAGATCCCACCAGCCTGAATACTCCTACACTTTTAAATTATTGATACAACAAACTCCTTTTATGCTTAAGCCCATTTGAGTTAGCTCTTCTGTCACTTTCAAAGAACACGTCTTAACTGGAAGAGAGATTTTATAAAATGGATGATACTTGGATAGTCAAACAAAGACTAGGGAAATGCAAAAGTACCTAAATAATATTAAATGCTAAATAAATGTAAGGTGGCTTTTTATATAACCTGCCAGACTTGGCTTTAATATATGTTTCGGAAAGTTTGTTTGTTTTCTTGACACAAGAGGTATGAGGGGCTGCTGCCTTCTGTATATTGAATAAACTCTTCTATCCTTTTCCCTTAAGTGCTTTTCCTTGATACATCCCTCAGCTTCCCCCAATCACTTGAAAAATACAAAATAAATCATGTCAAAGAAAAAACTGCACCAAACTTAAACAGGCAAGGGCAGCTTTTTTGAAGGAGATTACAGTAGGGGAGAGAGGCCAGAACTGAGTCTGAAATCAACTTTACTGAAGCAAAGGACCAGAGAGTTTTTAAGAGCTGGAGAAGGCAGTGGGTGAGGGAGAGATAGGGGCTAGTTATAGGCCATCTGGTTTTGCTAACTGGTCTTACCAGGAGGAAAAGTAAACTTTCTTGTATCTGCATGACAAGAGGTAGTTTTACAACTTGGAACAAGTGGTACACCAAAGTTAGGCTCCTGCCCTACCATGCAAACTAGGAGACAGGGGTGCTATCTCCCTTAAAGTTTACATCTCAAAGCCTCCCAAGTCTTTGAGAAAGACAGTCTCAAGTGGCAAGAGGCTTTTAAAAAGACTTATGTCTGGAAGGAGCAGAGAAAGAATTTCTAATTACAACTTTTCTTTTAAAAAAATTCTTCAAGGAAAGGGAGGTCAGTGCCTAGAGTCAAGAAAAGAAAAAGCCTGTCTGAGTTTGATGAAGCTGAGGGGAATGTTAAGGCCATCTTTGTCAACCAATAAGAGATGCACCTAACATTTCCCCCAGACACAGTCTTTGTGTGCGCAGCGAAAGAAGGCACGTACATGGCTCTAGCATCTTTCTGGATTTGCTCAGTTGTAAAGCTATTTAAAGTGGACCCTGTTCTCTGGGAACATAAACTCAGCCCCACTCTGGCTGAGACTATTTCAAGATCACATTGGTGACAAAGCTTGTCCTTTGTGAATGGAAATTCCCAAACAATCCCCCACTGTAACATTGGAAAAGTCACTGTTGTGCATGGTTTCTGCAAGGACAAGAAAATGTATATATAAAACACTAGACATAGTAACTTACACCTAATAGATACTCAAAAAATTTATATTTGTTACTTAGTATTACTCACTTTAAAAGGTGCATTTTGAATTAAAGAATATAAAAGATCTGAATGATTATTGAAGCAGAGATTGTATATTGGGGGTCCTTGGGCTGAATTTTGCCTACAACCACATTTTGTTTGATCTGTATGGTGATTTGCTTATTATATGCATGCATGTTTATTTGTTGTTGTACATTTAGATTAGTTTAAAATATTTTTAAATTGGAGATTACATACAAATATCCAAATTGAACTATTCCCTTATTGATGGATATTTAAGTTGTTTCCAAATTTTTGCTAATATAAACAGTGCTTGATCATGCCTTCTATTAAGGACCAATCAGTGTCTCTAGAGTAGATTCTGTGATGTCAAACTGTTAGATCATGGGAGATAGGCATTTAACATTATAACAGATGTGACCATTGCCTCCAAAGTGCCGGACTAATCTACAGTCTACCAGCATGTGTGGTAGGACGTATTTCCTCCCAGCTCCTCATGTGCTTCATAGTGTTTTCTCCAATTAAATAAATTAAAATTGTATTTTGTTATTTTGTACTCTCTTGAAGATTTGTGAGGTGTACCTCTTTTCTTACACTTTTTGGTGGTTTGTGTCTCCTTTTTCTATGAATTCCCTGGACTGATTCTTTGATAACCTTTCTGTAGAGAAGGCTCGAAACTTTGGAAGTACTCTCCGCCTGTGAAATAGTCCTCTTCCTCCCACATAGATTCTCTCTATTATAGTCCTCATTAATGATTCACATCATTGTTTTAATCAGTTCCTTCTCTAGATCCACAAGGTGGAATTTGTTTAATCCTTAACAGGTTTATCAGATAACTTTCATGAATGTCAGATGATTACCTGGCAGCACAAAAATGCCAAAGGAGTTAGTGCATTTAAAGTGCTAGAAATGGACTGGGAGAGGTGGGGGTGTATAGAAAACAACCTTTGCTATCTTTCCAGTTTTTAGGAGAATAACTCTGATGCATAGTAAATGTTTGTTCAATAAATGAATATGGTACAGCTTTGGATAATGGATTATTACAAATGTAATCAGGTCACATTCTTGTATGCCTCTAATCAAATTTGCCCTTTATGACAATGAGCTGATTCCAGGGTCCTGCTTGCTCTCATTATGTTAATCCTCTAGGAGAGCATGTATTTGCTGTAGCACTTCAAAGTGGTTTTGTAAGCTTTTTCCTTGGTCACCCTTAATACGTTGGCTGATGAGATGGGCAGGGGTGGTGGGGATGGGGGACTTTGCTTCCCTGCTTTTAGTTTGTTTGTTTGTTTTCCTCACCCATTTGCAAGCCAAGCCAGTTATTTCCCTTTACCCATTTTTCACTTTCCTATTCAAAGAGAAGAGTGGGAAAAAATAGAATATTGAGTTGTCAGCAAACACTGTGTCTTAAATAATTGAATAACAAGCACTATTATCCCAAAATACCTCCAAAAAATATGTGCAGCAGATAAGGAAAAAACCAAAAATCTCTGCCTTCTATAGGGGAAACTGGGTGACAGCCTGAGACCTTACATTCATAACAATGTACAAAACAATATGTCTACATTCATGCTTTGTACATGTGCATTTAACACACATTGCTGGTGCAAAATAGATCATCATTTTGGAGATGTCTTAACCATCTGCATTAAACTAATAGGTCTGAAGAATGTATGTGAGTGTAGAATGGATTTATCAGTCTCCCAGCTCCATCCCAGGATTTGATCTTTTTCATTATTTATTCAATTATACCCTAAATCAATTTACAAAATAACTGAAAGAAACAACCTATCCTTGAGTCAATAACCCTGGTTTACGTGAGAATTTTGTTTACAGTGAGTAATTGAAATGCTTTGTTCAGCCCTATTTTAAATAACTTTCTGCCACTTCTCCTGGGAAAGCATGCCAGTTTAAAGACTTGCCTGTTAGGAGAACCTTGCTGATATTCAGCCCAACTCAACAATTTCTGTTTTTCTCTAATTGCCCCTTCTCTCTCTTGGGCTCCTTTGAGACCCACAGTGAAAGCACCACTCCTGATTGCCCTGCTGGCTTTCAATTTCCAGAACTCGGTCTGCATATCTTCATTTGAAAAGCCACTCAGTCACTTCTTAAAATAAATCATTTTCCTTTCCTCATGACATATCTTCACATATATCATAGTCTTTGACCTCTTGTGTTTAGAATTACAGGATAGTAGAGCAGGAAAGCCCCTTCTTTAAGTCTTACTTCCAGAATTCCCCTTCTCTATTTGCAAATGAGAAAAATATAATCCAGGTATGTTAAATGACTTATCTAGGCATGTGAGTAGCTGGTGATAGAAGAAGAGCAGGAGCTCAAACTTGAAATCCTGAGATAGAAACACAAAATGGCCATAGGGTTAGAGCAAGTAATATAAATAAGAAAGTGGGCTGGGTGTATGACAGTGGAGTGTGTCTGTAGAGGACAGGTTGGGGGGCAGTGATGATCTGAAGAGACATGCCCTTTGGAAAGGAGGCAGCTGCTAGTCAGTATTACCATTGCCAAATTTATAGGCCTACAAGAAACATCTGAATTCTGGATTTTTGTGTGAAATACGCTGGTTTTAAAAATAATTTCAACCAATTAAGATTATTTTAAAATTCTCTGCAAACAAGCTGAACCATGTTTGAATCCAGCCTGCAGGGCAGTAGTTTATACATAGTACTATAGAATCTCATGGAATTGCTACTACATTTGCAGAATGATGTTAAGAACTGTAAGTGTCCTGATAGTTATGAAATCCACCCTTCTTGGTCTATGGATATGGAAGCTAAAGAAAAGGGGAAGAATATGACAGCTTGAGTCATTGGTCATCCACACCTAGTCATGGCCTCATAGTGATGAAGTAGACTTCCCTCCCCCTTCAATTTAAGCTTGATTTGTACTTTGCTTTGGCCAGTTATTTGGCAGATAGACATGACACCAGGACTTGAAATGCACTTGCATGGTTGAACTTGCCCTTTTGCATTCCTGCCTTTGGACATGGGTAGGACATGCCTTAGGTAATGCCTGCCCAAGAAGGGTGAGTGACATGTGGAGCAGACCTGGACTCAGATGGTAGCTTGGAGCCAAGCCCAGGTGAGGTCAGCCAAGATCAGCCAAACCCCAGCCAACCTGCAGGTTCTTAAGTAAGAAATAAATGCTTGTTGTTTTAATCCATTGAAAGCGTGTGGCTTTTTTTATCACACAGTAATAGCTAACTAATAGAAAGAGACTTTCTCAAGATTACACAGTAAGTAGATGGCAGAATCAGAATTAAGTCAGAGCTATAAACTCCTGGTCCAGTGCATTTTCTTTTCTATGGTACCCTTGAATGATGCTGATCTTCAATCTGTCACTTTCTAATTTCATTCAGCCTGCCTATTTGTCACATTAAGTCAACAAAATGGGCTTGATATTTGAGTCTTCTTCACAAGATTTTCTTGCAGGGATGATATTCGTCTCTCTGTACCCCTAGCACAGCTTTGAATGCAGCTTTCAGATTTCCACAAAGATAATTGAAAATAATCTGGCTTGATTTGTTGTTAGACAATTAGGATTTGCACAACCAGAATTTGAATTTACATAAAAATTAAACCAATCTCTATGCAAGATGAAGTAGTTTAGAATTACCACTAATTTAATTGAGGTTGCTTAAATGGCTTGTAATCGGTATGATTGTTGCCAATTGCTTGCATCTTCAGAAAGGTAATCAGAACCCACTCAGCAATTTCTACCTTCAAATCAATTAAACTGTAAAACAAACTCCCTTGCTTTCAAGAAAGTTTTATGGTTGGGATTTTACTTTATTTACAGTTAAAGCTTTATTGCATTCTAATCTACTTGTCCAGAAAAAATTTGAATACTTTAGTTCCTTTTTTTTTGTTTAACTATTTTTTTCTCGGTAATGGATCTATGAAAATTATTCCCGAGAGGACCTTCAATATGGTGGAGGAGTAAGACGAGGAGATCACTTTCCTCCCCACAAATACATCAAAAATACATCTACATATGGAACAACGTCCACAGAACACTTACTGAACGCTGGCAGAAGACCTCAGACTTCCCCAAAAGCAAGAAACTCCCCACATACCTGGGTAGGCCCAAAGAAAAAAGGAAAAACAGAGACAAAAGAATAAGTATGGGACCTGCACCTCTGGGAGGTAGCTGTGAAAGAGGAAAACTTTCCACACACTGGGAAGCCCCTTCGTGGGGGGACAGGGAAGCTTTGGAGCCACGGAGGAGAGCAGAGCAACAGGGGTGCAGAAGGCAAAGTGGAGAGATTCCCGCACAGAGGATCAGTGCTGACCAGCACTCACCAGCTTGAGAGGCGTGTCTGCTCACCTGCTGGGGTGGATGGGGGCTGGGAGCTGAGGATCAAGGCTTCAGAGGTCAGATCCCAGGGAGAGGACTGGGGTTGGCTGCGTGAACACAGCCTGAAGTGGGGTAGTGCTCCACAGCTAGCCGGGAGAGAGTCCGGGAAAAAGTCTGGATCTGCATAACAGTCAAGAGACCATTGTTTCAGGCTACGAAAGGAGAGGAGATTCAGAGCACCACCTAAATGAGCTCCTGAGATGGGCGTGAGCTGCAACTATCGGCGCAGACACCAGAGATGGGCATGAAATGCTAAGGCTGGTGCTGTAGCCACCAAGAATCCTGTCTGCAAGCACAGGTCACTATCCACTCCTCCCCACCTGGAAGCCTGTGCAGCCCGCCACTGCCAGGGTCCTGTGATCCAGGGACAACTTCCCGGGGAGAACACACGGCATACCTCGGGCTGTTGCAATGTCATGCTGGCCTCTGCCACCACAGGCTCACCCCACACTCTGTATCCCTCCCTTCCCCTGGCCTGAGTGAGCCAGAGCCCCCTAATCAGCTGCTCCTTTAACCCCCTCCTGTCTGGGTGAAGAACAGATGCCAGAGGCTGACCTACATGCAGAGGCAGGGACCTAATCCAAACCTGAATACCAGGAGCTGTGTGCAAAAAGAAGAGAAAGGGAAATTTCTCCATGCAGCCTGAGAAGCAGCTGATTAAATCTCCACAATGAAATTGATGTACCATGCATCTCTGGAATACCTGAATAGACAACAAATCATCCCAAAATTGAGGCAGTGGACTTTGGGAGCCTCTGTAGACTTGGGGTTTGCAGTATGTGACTGACTAGTTTCTGATTTATATGTTTATCTTAGTTTAGTTTTTAGCACTTGTTATCATTAGTGGATTTGTTTACTGCTTTGGTTGCTCTCCTTTCTTCTTCTTTTTTTTTTTTTCCTTTTTAAGGTTTATATTTTGATAATTAAAAAAAAATTTTATTTTAATAAATTTATTGTATTAGTTTTTTTTCTTTAATTTTTTTTTCTCACTTTTCTTCCGAGCAGTGTGGCTGACAGGGTCTTAGTCCTCCAGCCACATGTCAGGGCTGAGCCTCTAAGGTGGGAGAGCCAAGATCAGGACATTTGACCACCAGAGAAGTCCCGGCCCCATGTAATATCAATCGGTGAGAGCTCTACCAGAGATCTCCATCTCAGCAATAAAACCCAGCTCCACTCAATGACCAACAAGCTACAGGGCTGGATGCCCCATGCCAAACAACTAGCAAGACAGGAACACAACCCCACCCATTAGCAGAGAGGCTGCCTAAAATCATATTAAGTTCACAGACACCCCAAAACACACGACCAGACACGGTTCTGCCCACCAGAAAGACAAGATCCAGCCTCATCCACCAGAAAACAGGCACTAGTCCCCTCCACCAGGAAGCCTACACAACCCACTGAACCAAACTTAGCCACTGGGGACAGACACCAAAAACAACGGAAACTATGAACCTTCAGCCTACGAAAAGGAGACCCCAAACACAGTATGTTAAGTAGAATGAGAAGACAGAGAAATACATAGCAGATGAAGGAACAATGTAAAAACCCACCAGACCAAACAAGTGAAGGGGAAATAGGCAGTCTACCTGAAACAGAATTCAGAGTAATGATAGTAAAGATGATCCAAAATTTTGGAAATAGAATGGAGAAAATACAAGAAACGTTTAACAAGGACCTAGAAGAACTAAAGAGCAAACAAACAATGAAGAACAACACACTAAATGAAATTTAAAATTTTCTAGAATGAATCAATAGCAGAATAACTGAGGCAGAAGAACGGATAAGTGACCTGGAAGATAAAATGGTGGAAATAACTACCGCAGAGCAGAATAAAGAAGAAAGAATGAAAAGAATTGAGGACAGTCTCAGAGACCTCTGGGAAAACATTAAGTGCACCAACATTCAAATTATAGGGGTCCCAGAAGAAGAAGAGAAAAAGAAAGGAACTGAGAAAATATTTGAAGAGATTATAGTTGAAAACTTCCCTAACATGGGACAAGAAATAATCAAATCCAGGAAGCACAGAGAGTCCCATACAGGATAAATCCAAGGAGAAACATGCCAAGACACATATTAATCAAACTATCAAAAATTAAATACAAAGAAAAAATATTAAAAGTAGCAAGGGAAAAGCAGCAGATAACATACAAGGGAATTCCCATAAGGTTTACAGCTGATCTTTCAGCAGAAACTTTGCAAGCCAGAGGGAGTGGCAGGACATATTTAAAGTGATGAAAGGGTAAAACCTACAACCAAGATTACTCTACCCAGCAAGAATCTCTTTCAGATTTGATGCAGAAATTGAAACCTTTACAGACAAGCAAAAGCTAAGAGAATTCAGCACCACTAAACCAGCTTTTCAACAAATGCTAAAGGAACTTCCCTAGGCAGGAAACACAAGAGAAGGAAAAGAGCTGCAATAACAAGCACAAAACAATTAAGAAAATGATAATAGGAACATACATATTGATAATTACCTTAAATGTAAACAGATTAAATGCTCCAACCAAAAGACATAGACTGGCTGAATGGATACAAAAACAAGACCTGTATATATGCTGTCTACAAGACACCCACTTCAGACCTAGGGACACATACAGACTGAAAGTGAGGGCATGGAAAAAGATATTCCATGCAAGTGGAAATCAAAAGAAAGTGGAGTACCAATTCTCATATCAGACAAAATCAACATTAAAATACAGACTATTACAAAAGACAAAGAAGTACACTACAAAATGAGCAAGGGATCAATCCAAGAAGACGATATAACAACTAAATATTTATGCACCCAACATAGGAGCACCTCAATACATAAGGCAAATGCTAAAAGCAATAAAAGAGGAAATTAACAGTAACACAATAATAGTAGGGGATTTTAACACCCCACTTTCACCAATGAACAGATCATCCAAAATGAAAATAAATAAGGAAACACAAGCTCTAAATGATACATTAAACAAGATGGACTTAATTAATATTTATAGGACATTCCATCCAAAAACAACAGAATACACTTTCTTCCAAAGCACTCATGGAACATTCTCCAGGACAGATCATATCTTGGATCACAAATGAAGGCCTGGTAAATTTAAGAAAATTGAAATCGTATCAGGTACCTTTTCTGACCACAATCCTATGAGACTAGATATCAATTACAGGAAAAAATCTGTAAAAAACACGAAAACATGTAGGCTAAACAATGCATTACTAAATAACCTAGAGATCACTGAGGAAATCAAAGAGGAACTCAAAAAATACCTAGAAAAAAATGACAGTGAAAATACGATGATTGAAAACCTATGGGATGCAGCAAAAGCAGTTCTAAGTGGGAAGTGTATAGCAATACAAGCCTACCTCAAGAAACAAGAAAAATTTCAAATAAACTACCTAACCTTAAACCTAAAGCAGTTAGAGAAAGAAGAACAAACAAAACCCCAAAGTTAGCAGAAGTAAAGAAATCCTTAAGATCAGAGCAGAAATAAATGAAAAAGAAATGAAGGAAACGATAGCAAAGATCAATAAAACTAAAAGCTGGTTCTTTGAGAAGATAAATAAAATTGATAAACATTAGCCACACTCATCAAGAAAAAAAGCGAGAAGTCTCAAATCAATAGAATTAGAATGAAAAAGGAGAAGTAACAACTGACACTGCAGAAATACAAAGGATCATGAAAGATTACTACAAGCAACTATATGCCAATAAAATGGACAACCTGGAAGAAATGGACAAATTCTTAGAAATGCACAACCTTCCGAGACTGAACCAGGAAGAAATAGAAAATATAAACAGACCACACACAGGCACTGAAATTAAAACTGTGATTAAAAATCTTCCAACAAACAAAATCCCAGGACCAGATGGCTTCACAGGCGAATTCTATCAAACATTTAGAGAAGGGCTAACACCTATCCTTCTCAAACTCTTCCAAAATATAGCAGAGGGAGGAACACTCCCAAACTCATTCTACAAGGCCACCGTCACCCTAATACCAAAACCAGACAAAGATGTCACAAAGAAAGAAAACTACAGGCCAATAACACTGATGAACATAGATGCAAAAACACTCAACAAAATGCTAGTAAACAGAATCCAACAGCACATTAAAAGGATCACACAACATGATCAAGTGGGGTTTATTCCAGGAATGCAAGGATTCTTCAATATATGCAAATCAAGCAATGTGATACATCATATTAACAAATTGAAGGAGAAAAACCATATGATCATCTCAATAGATGCAGAGAAAGCTTTCAACAAAATTCAACACCCATTTATGATAAAAACCCTCCAGAAAGTAGGCATAGAGGGAACTTTCCACAACATAATAAAGGCCATATATGAGAAACCCACAGCCAACAGTGTCCTCAGTGGTGAAAAACTGAAACCATTTCCACTAAGATCAGGAACAAGACAAGGTTGCCCACTCTCACCACTATTATTCAACATAGTTTTGGAAGTTTTAGCCACAGCAATCAGAGAAGAAAAAGAAATAAAAGGAATCCAAATCAGAAAAGAAGAAGTAAAGCTGTCACTGTTTGCAGATGACATGCTACTATACTTAAAGAATCCTAAAGATGCTACCAGAAAACTCCTAGAGCTAATCAATGAATTTGGTAAAGTAGGAGGATACAAAATTAATGCACAGAAATTTCTTGCATTCCTATACACTGATGATGAAAAATCTGAAAGAGAAATTAAGGTAACACTCCCTTTTACCATTGCAGCAAAAAGAATAAAATATCTAGGAATAAACATACCTAAGGAGACAAAAGACCTGTATGCAGAAAACTATAAGACACTGATGAAAGAAATTAAAGATGATACAAATAGATGGAGAGATATACCATGTTCTTGGATTGGAAGAATCAACATTGTGAAAATGACTCTACTACCCAAAGCAATCTACAGATTCAGTGCAATACCTATCAAACTACCAATGGTATTTTTCACAGAACAAGAACAAAAAAATTCACAATTTGTATGGAAACACAAAAGACCCCGAATAGCCAAAGCAATCTTGAGAAAGAAAAACGGAGCAGGAGGAATCAGGCTCCCAGACTTCAGACTATACTGCAAAGCTACAGTAATCAAGACAGTATGGTACTGTCACAAAAACAGAAATATAGATCAATGGAACAGGATAGAAAGCCCAGAGATAACCCCATGCACCTATGGTCACCTAATCTATGACAAAGGAAGGAAGACTATACAATGGAGAAAAAACAGCCTCTTCCATAAGTCGTGCTGGGAAAAGTGTACAGCTACATGTAAAAGAATGAAATAAGAACATTCCCTAACACCATACACAAAAATAAACTCAAGATGGATTAAAGACCTAAACGTAAGACCGGATACTATAAAATTCTTAGAGGAAAACATAGGAAAAACACTCTTTGACATAAATCATAGCAAGATCTTTTATGACCCACCTCTTAAAG
This sequence comes from Balaenoptera musculus, assembly GCF_009873245.2. Lineage (NCBI taxonomy): Eukaryota > Metazoa > Chordata > Mammalia > Artiodactyla > Balaenopteridae > Balaenoptera > Balaenoptera musculus. The sequence continues at coordinate 120,485,510 of NC_045787.1, forward strand.
TAATGAAAATAAAAACAAAAATAAACAAATGGGACCTAATTAGACTTAAAAGCTTTTGCACAGCAAAGAAAACCATAAATGAAATGAAAAGACAACTGTCAGAATGGGAAAAAATATTTGCAAATGAAGCAACTGACAAGGGATTAATTTCCAAAATATACAAACAGCTCATGCAGCTCAATATCAAAAAAACAAACAACCCAATCCAAAAATGGGCAGAAGACCTAAATAGACATTTCTCCAAAGAAGATATACAGATTGCCAACAAAGATATGAAAGGTTGCTCAACGTCACTAATCATTAGAGAAATGCAAATCAAAACTACAATGAGGTATCACCTCACGCCAGTTAGAATGGGCATCATCATAAAATCTACAGACAATAAATGCTGGAGAGGGTGTGGAGAAAAGGAAACCCTCTTGCACTGTCGGTTAGAATGTAAATTGATACAGCCACTATGGAGAACATTATGGAAGTTCCATAAAAAACTATAAATAGAACTACCATATGACCCAGCAATCCCACTATGGGGCATATAACCCTGAGAAAACCATAATTCATGTACCACAATGTTCATTTCAGCACTATTTACAGTAGCCAGGACATGGAAGCAACCTACGTGTCCATCAGCAGATGAATGTATAAAGAAGATGTGGCACATATATACAATGGAATATTACTCAGCCATAGAAAGAAACAAAATTGTGTTATTTGTAGTGAGGGGGATGGACCTAGCGTCTGTCATCCAGAGTGAAATAAGTCAGAAAGAGAAAAACAAATACAGTATGCTAACACATAGATATGGAATCTGAAGAAAAAAGAAAGAGTTCTGAAGAACCTAGGGACAGGACAGGAATAAAGACGCAGACAGAGGGAATGGACTTGAGGACACGGTGTGGGGGGAAGTGTAAGCTGGGACGAAGTGAGTTTGTGGCATGGACATATATACACTACCAAATGTAAAATAGATAGCTAGTGGGAAGCAGCCGCATAGCATAGGGAGATCAGCTCAGTGCTTTGTGACCACCTAGAGGGGTGGGATAGGGAGGGTAGGAGGGAGGTGCAAGAGGGAGGGGATATGGAGATATATGTATATATATACATATAGCTGATTCAGTTTGTTATATAGCAGCAACTAACACAACAATGTAGAGTGATTATACTCCAATAAAGATGTTAAAAAAAAAACACTAATCATTAAAAAAAAAGAGAAAATTATTCCATCTTTCAGGCTACTGAGAATAATAATAATACTGACCTCCTAGGGGTTGTGGTCAGATATAAATTGTTACATGTGTTCTTATACACTCATACACTTACAACAGTGCTAGGCAGATAGAAAATGCTATTAGCAATTGTAAAACTTCTTATTGTTATTATAATCTGCTATTAGGCTTACCACCGTTGCTATATATATGTCTTGATAGTTTTCTGCTCATGAGTTTGGGTACCTGACAATGGAGTAAATTTCCTTCTATCAACCCTCAAAATGACCTGGGATTGAAAAGTTCTCTGGCTGTGATTCTAAGTGACATCCATGACCCACTAGTTTAAGTGATGTCATTTACCTATCAGAGGTGATTTGAGTGACTGAAACATGAAAATTTGAGAATTCTTACTTGAAGAATGTGAAAGAAATATCTTCCCCTGAGAGAGCTTAATACCTTTCAGGACAGTACTTCTCAAACTGTAATGTGCACACAAACTCCATAATGATGTTTTAAAAGTGTATCTTTGGATTCCATCAGTCTGGGATGGTGCATGAGATTCTCCATTCCTAACAAGCTCCCAGTGATACCAATGTACAGCTACATTTGCATTTCTCTTCTGGAAATGTCAGGTATTAAAATGCTAGTTCATATGACAGGTTCATATTTACCTTTGTTAAAAACTGCTGCCAAATAGTTTTCCAAAGTGATGGGACCACTTTACATTTCTACCAGCAATGTATGGGAATTCCAGTTGCTCTAAATCTTCACCTTCACTTAGTATTATCACTTGTCATTTATTATCACTGTCATTTAGCTCATTTAGCTACTCTAATGGTGTGCTGTGGTATCTCATTGAGGTTTTAATTTGCATTCCTTTCCTAGGTAATGATGTTGAACATCTTTCCATGTGCTTAATGGGCATTCATATATCTTCCGTCATGGAGTGTCTATTCAAATCCTTTGTCCGTTTTTTAAAATCGGGTTGTCTTTTTTTTAAATTTATTTTTTATTTATGGCTGTGTTGGGTCTTCGTTTCTGTGCGAGGGCTTTCTGTTTAGTTGCGGCAAGTGGGGACCACTCTTCATCGCGGTGCGCTGGCCTCTCACTATCGCGGCCTCTCTTGTTGCGGAGCACAGGCTCCAGACACGCAGGCTCAGTAATTGTGGCTCACCGGCCTAGTTGCTCCGCGGCATGTGGGATCTTCCCAGACCAGGGCTCGAACCCATGTCCCCTGCATTGGCAGGCAGATTCTCAACCACTGCGCCACCAGGGAAGCCCAGTTGTTTGTCTTATTGAGTTGTAAGAGCTACTTATAAATTCTGCATGCAAGTCTTCTATCAGATATATATATAGTCAATATTTTTCTCCTAGGAAGGACTTAGGGAGATAACCCAGGCTAGGATGGAATTAAGGAAGCATAAGGTTATTATCTTAAACTAAAGACATATGATCTTGAAGGCCTTCCTTGAGTGTTGAGTTTTAAAATTCAGTATTTTATTCCTTGGCAGAACACCTTTGTTCATTTGTTTGCTTGTTTTTAGCCACTTTGATTCCGTTAGTCAGCAAGCCAGTTCATAATTGTAACAGTGTTAAGCATGGCAGTGATGTGAGAGAAGAACAGAGTTCCACCTCCTTCAAGTCAACCCAGCCTAATCCCCTGCCCTTACAAAGGCTCTTCATTACAGAGTATGTTATCTCAGAGATGAAGAAGGTACCTCCCTGGGGCCTGGAATATTGTCCTTCTTTTACTTTCACAAGATTGTATAATATGGAAGAATTCTTCAGGAAACTGAATTCAATTCATAAAAACTGCTCCCATGTTATCCTTCTTTTTGGAGACCCTGGTAATGTTGTCACCATATGAAGGCTCCAGGTCACTGACAGTGTCCCACTAGGACATGCTTCTCAGCCAAGTGAGCATGGATATAGACTGTGGCCAAACCATACTGAATTTGTTTCCATACTAGAGTAGAACAACAGATTTGCTCTATAAATTCAACTTCTTGAGTTGGATTGAATTGTCAGAGTGGAAAAGGAAAGGAAAGATAAAAGTCGGAGGTTAATGAGAAGCTTGTACCTGCTCATAATGATACTGATAACAGTAATAAATTCTGGGAACATGCCTGTTCTGTATCACTGTATATACAGAATTAAAGATAGTGCCAAGTATTTAGTAGATACACATCTGGTATTTGTTGAATGTCAGAAAACTAAATATTCACTAGGCACCAGTCACTCTAAGGGCTTAACAGATATTATCCCACTTAGTCCTTACTATCTGTCCCCTCCATAAAACATCCAGTAACTGATGTTATTTCAGTTTTACAAATAATAAATATGAAGTTCAGAAAGGTCAAGTTACCTGCCCTAGTTCACACAGCTGTCAAGCTAGAATAGAAACCTAGACTTTCTATCAATATTTTTTTAATTGAAGTGTAGTTGATTTACAGCGCTGTGTTAATTTCTGCTGTACAGCAAAGTGATTCAGTTATACATATATATACATTCTAAAACCCAGACTTTGTAATGCTTAACCACTATGCAAAACTATCCAAAAAGTGAAGGAGTGAAATTAAAGCTCCTTTTTTTTTTTTTTTACTACACTTAATGTAGGAATTCTGCATACTTCCATTTACACACACACACACACACACACACACACAGACTCCCCTATCCCTTTAAGTTTTTTTCTATATAAAACCTAGAGTGACTTACTTTCTGAGTTTCCTTGTGTATAGTCCAGTTCAAAAAATAGTAAAAGCATATTTTGAGTCATAGGTCAGTCAGAAATGTTTATTAAGCACCTATTTTACTATTTGCTGTTAGAATGAATGTATATACATACACAGAGACAAATTAAAGTCAAGAGTGATGACATTCATCCTTATGTCTTGAGGGTCTGGCTTCTTTCTTGGCACACTGTAGTGCTCAGTAATTTATAACTACCACAATTTTGTTATTTTGATATTCATTTTGTTGCAGATTATTAATGAATAATGCTCACTTAATAACATTACTATGCATGTTTGTGTGCATCAGTATGTGTGTGTATGTGTGTCTGTATGTGCAAAATAGTTAAAAATTCCTTACCTCCAGGAACTTACATTATAGGTGGGGGAAGATGACAATAAACAAAATAAATAAGTATATCATATAGTATTTTAGAAGGTAATAAATTACATGGGTAAAAATAAAAGCAGTGAAAATATAGGGAGTAATGAAGAGGAGGTTTCCATTTTAAACTGAGAAATCAGAGAAAACCTCACCAAGAAAGTAGCATTTCAACCAAGATTTGAAAAAGATGAGAGAAGAAATTATATGAACTTACTGGAAGGAACATTCCAGACAGAGGAACAGCTACTGTGAAATCCATAAGGTAAATCTAGGATGCAAAGAAGAGGTCCCTCTGGTGATAAATATTTGGAATTGTCAATATATAAATCATGTTTAAAACCAAGGGATGAAATGAGGTAAACTAGGTAAGAAGTGAGATGGAGAAGTCCAACACCATCCAAGGCAGGGGGTGGGAGGGTTCCAAAGTTAAGAGGACCGGGGGAGAAAGCAGCAGGAGTTGTAACTCAGGAGGAAAATCAGGTGATAATGATGGCCTGGAATACAAAGAACAGTGTGTTTCATGGAGGAAGCAAGGATGTAAAACAGTTATTCTGTCTATAATCTTCCCATACCAACCCATTTTCCGTAATGTAGTCAGAATGGCCTTTCTAACATAGCCCGGAAGGAATATATCTGGAAGATGTATTCTTCCTTAAAATATCCACATTGCATATAAAATAAAATTCAGTCTTCCTACCATGGCTTATCAGGAGCTTCACACGCTGAATTCCAGTCACTTCTCCAAACTCATCTCTCACTACACCCTTCATAATTCATTCATTCAGAAAACATATAAACACTTCTTGCATTCTCAGCACTGTCCTACACACTGAGCTGAGACTAATATAGAAGACATGGAAGGTCCCTGCCTTCACGGAATGGACAGTTTATTGCATCTGAGGGAAACAGACGACTAGATAAATGAGTAAATAAAGTGGATGCTTAGCTCCATGTGAGCAGAATATGATCTGTCCTATTCCCTGCTCTATCCCCAACAAAAAAAATGGGGCCTTACGTATACACACTACCATATATAAAATAGATAACTAATAAGGACCTACTGTATAGCACAGGGAACTCTACTCAATACTCTGTAATGCCTATATGGGAAAAGAATCTAAAAAAAGAGTGGATATATGTATATGTATATGTATAACTGATTCACTTTGCTGTACAGCAGAAACTAACCCAACATTATAAATCAACTATACTCCAATAAAAAAAAAAAAAAAAAAGAATGGGACCTTAACATAGAAGGTGCTCAGTTGATATTTGTTGAATGAATGACTGAATAAAGGAATTTCAGATGGCAACACGTGATATAAAGGAATTTGACATGAAAATTCACTAGTGGTTGAGAGCGGGCTACTTGGACAGTGTGATCATAGAAGGCCCAAGACCTACCATTCTAATTTCCAGCCATTTGGAACTTCTTTCTGTTTGTCAAAGATAACATGTTCTGTGTGGTCCCTGGGCTTTGGAATATCCTATTCTTTTTTGCCAGGGAATATTATTTCTCCCTAGCTGTAACATCTGTTCTTTGCCTAGCCAATTCTCACCTTACAGTTGAGCATGACACTTAGATTTCAACTCCTCTGAAAAGCCTTCCCACATCCATCCACTCCTTAAACTAGGTTAGGTGCTCCTTGTAATTGCTTGAAGCATTCTGTGCTTAGCCTGATAGAAGCTCTTATCTTGCTGTATTTTCAGTGATATCTGTACGTAAAAGGAAATAGTAGAGAAGGAAGGAACCTGCTATGATTAATTATGGCAAAAGCTTTTGCAGGTGGTGCTTTTGCATGGCCTTTGACAGCATAAAATGTAGATGCAAGCAGCCCTTTTGCTTTCATAATACTTTGTGAATTGCAGGATTTTTTTTCCCCTTAATTGCCCATCACAAGTGCCTAATTTATCTATTTGTTTGCTTTTCTGTTTATTTGTGTATTTATTTATTTATATATAGCCTCTTTTACATCGTTTCTGACATGAACAAGCACCAGTATCCATCAGTACCTGTCAAAGCAGAACTGCAACATCAGCTCATTAGAATTAACATTTCAATTTTAGAGAAAGAAAAGACTTTATCAATCCTCTTTCCAGGTGGTTTTTAAGCTATTAGGGGTCACAGGACTTTTTGTCTATTTTATTTTGGTTCGGTTTTGGTCTCGGCTTTTAAAATCTGCTGAATTCTTCTCCCTGAAAAATGCATATTTCCCCCTTATACACATAAAATTTTGCATATAATTCCTGGAGAACCCTGAAGCTGTTTACAGTGAGGGTCCCCTGATAGATCTCAACCTTTAAGTATAAAAGGCAAGGAAACTTGGTTGTGTAAATCAGGGTCTTTAAAGGAGAAATGAACTTTTGAAGTAAAAGGTCATGCTGTCATTCTGGTTTAGGGGAGGAAATGGACACCCAGCCCCTCCCTACCTGGATGGTAGAACCAGTGAAGTAGACATGTGCGGTCTTAGCCAGTCCTCACACCCTCCAGTGGTAAAATAAGTTTTAAAAGATAAAATGATTTTTCTGTGGAGGAAGAGAAGGGGGTCCCATCAATCCAGCAGTTGGGGAAACAAGTAAGGTGATGCAGGCTGAAACTGGGAGTCCAGCCTCCAAGACGCTCTTGGGAGTTCAGACATTCACGACAAGTTGGTTTCACTGCTGACCCACTTCCTATATCAAACCACCAGGATTCATTCAAGCATAGCATGAAATAATGGAGTGTGGATTTAAAATAGACTGAAATATATGAGAACCTGACACTACATTTACTAATGGAGATGATTCATGGTGTCACATTTAGCAATGTTTTGGTCCTGACAGCACCGTTAATATTCATCATCTTAGCATAGAAAGATCAGAGACCAGGTATGTAACCAAAACCAAGTATTCTGGATCGTTGCATTTGACTTTGCTTGGGATTTTTAAAGTGGCTTGCCTCTGAAAAGCATGAGGAAAAGAAATGTACTTTTTATTAAGATTTTTGGCAAATAATTGCATTATTGGAGCACAATCTTTTAGGGTCAGCACTTTGTATCCAATTACCAGCGAACGTAATGGATAGTTCCTCTGACTTGTCATTTCTGCTCTGCAGGCACTTAAGATAATCCTCTGTAATTTTTCCGGTTAAAGTGAATTTATTGCTGGCAAAAATATTCCTGCAATTGGATGCTCTCTCCAAATGAAGAACATGGTAAACATGCCGACTGGAAATTGGCTTTTCCCAACTCCTTGTTCTCCCAGGCAGAAGAGAAAAAAAGAAAAATCTTTCTTTAAAAAAAAAAAAAAAGCTTAATCAGCATAATCTCAATCTTCTGCCTGATTAGTGACAAAATGACTGGATTGAATTTGATACTTGTGAATTCCAGATGTGTTTCTGCTACTGTCTTTCTGAGTTCCCAACGGAAAGTCACTTAAACCTCTCAGGCTTTCCTGTTTCAGTTCAAATGCCCACTCTATCTCTTATTATGGTAGGCAAGTCACTCTAAACTTCAGTTCTATTATTTGTAAGAAGGGAATAACACCTCTCTCAAAATGCCATGCGAACTTAAATGAATCATACATTGAAACACTTAAAACTGAGCTTGGCACAGAGCAGGCACTCAGCTAATTATTGTCATTACTTCTATCTAAATAACTGAATATATGGAGAAGCAGACAAATTGATCAAAGAAGAAGTCAGGTCATATATTACTCATTTTCCTACATTAACGTTACCCTGAAAAGTTGGTTTTGGAAGACATTTCATCTCAAAATAATGTTTTTTCCTTTGACTTGATTTTTTTTTTTTAATGACATATTCCCATGAAAGACTATATGGCTTAAACATCAGTGTTCTGTTTATGATAAAATATTCTCTTTTGTTGTTTTATTTTATAAATATATAATGTCCAGTGTTAGCTCTAATTAAATTAAATTGGAGGAGTCAAGCAATACGTATCAATACTTCAGTGCTGGACTAGAAAAACTCTGATTAGTGTGGTAATCAGCATAATTCCCCCCTGCAAGTCTCACCCCAAAGGTATCCATGTCCTCATCTCCAGAAACTGAATATGCAAATTTGATTGCCAGAGAAGAATTAAGGATGCATATGGAGTTAAGATTGCTAATCAGTTGATAAGGAATTTTTCCTGGGTCATCTAGGTGGGCCCAATGCAATCACAAGGGTCCTGAAAAGTAGAGAAAGGAAATAGAAGTCGAGGTCAGAGTAATGGGATGTGTGGAAGACTAGACTCACTGCTGCTGGCTTTGAAAATGGAGGAAGGAAACCACAGACAGAGGAATGCAGAATGCCTCCAGAGTCTGGAAAAGGACAGGCAACAAATTCTCCTTTAGAGCCTCCTAACAGGGATACAGCTCTGTGGACATCTTGATTTTAGTCCAGTGAGGTCTGTGTTGGACTTCTGACCTACAGAGTTATAAGAAAGTAAATTCCTGCTGTGTAAGCCACTCAGTTTGTGGGAATTTGTTATACCAGTTATTGACTGAAGTAAAATGCGCAACCTAAAATTGTCATTCAAGTTTTATTCGGAGGCCTTTCTGAGGACTATAGCCCAAGAGGCAGCTTTTCAGATAGCTCTGAGGAACTGTTCCAAAAAGGTAAGGGAGAAGCCAGGATATATAGGAGTGTTTTGCTGGAAAAAAAATGTACTTGAACATCAAAAGATTACTCCTAATCACAGAAACAGACATCTCAAGTTAATGACTTTAGTGCTTTTCTATGTACGGGAAGGTAAGAGTCTAGGTTCATTGAAATTATTCTTTAGATACTCATCTTAGCTAACTCCGGCCAGTATCCAAAGCACACAGTGCTTCCTATTTTTCTCTAGCCTGAATTTTCCTCAAGGCTACTATCCGGGGTAAGGGTGAGATTGCAGCTGAGGTGGCTGATGGCTTGATCCTTGTTTACTGGAATGGCATGCAACGTTTTTTATTTACTGGAATGGCAGGCAGCATTCCTTGCCCACACAGTAAAAGAAAACTAATATAATTAGCAATAGTAATTGTGTCTTATTTGTATAAAACGTATTTGCATATGACTTACTTGTGTAAGTTCACAAACATGCTTTCATATATTTTTGAACACTGAGAGATCTTTAGTCCTCCTGACCTCAATAGACAAGCCAGTGTTGCAAAGCAGTGTAGAGGCTATTTCAGTAAGCCTGGGACCAGATGAGGGGGGCTTGAACCTGGGTGTTGTGAACTAAATGTTTATGTTTCATCCAAACCCACATCTTGAAATCCTACATCTCAGTGTGATAGTGTTAGAAGATGGGTCCTTTGAGAGGTGATTATGTCATGAGATAGCTCCCTCATGAATGGAATTCGTGCTTTATGAAAGAGATACCACAGAGCTCCCTAGCCCCTCCCACCATGTGAGGATACAGTGAAAAGTGTGCAACCCGGAAGAGGAACTCACCTGACCAGACTGGAACCCTGATCTCACACTTCTTGCTTCCAGAACCGAGAGGAATAAATTCCTGTTTCTTGTTAGCTACCCAGTCTGCAGTGTCTTGTTATAGCAGCTCAAATGGGCTAAGACAATGGGTCAGTGGAAATAACAGGAATTGATCCGATTCTAGATATATTTTGAAGTTGAAGCCATCAATGTTTTGCTGGCAGATGGAATGTGGACATGAGAAAAAGGAAGGTAAAATATGACTGCAATATTTTCGACCTGACCATTAACTGAGTGACAGTGGATGGAGCAGATTTGGGAAGTAGGAGAGAATTAGAAGTTTAATTTTATACATATTAGGTTTGAAATATCTAATAGGCATATGATAGAGAAGTCAAGTGGGCAGTTGGATATACAAGTCTGGAGTTCTAGATCTGGAATGGTATGAATTTAGGAATCATTAACCTGTCAGTGCTGTTTAAAGTCAGGAGACTGGATGAGGTCAACTAGAGAGTGAGTATGCAGAGCAAAAAATTCAGGATTGAGCCCTGAGGCATGGCAACTTTAAGAGGGCTGGAAGATAAGGAGAAACAGCCAAGAAGCCTCATAAAGTTTGCTGAAAGAGGAAAAAGAGCAAGCAGGAAGTGAAATCAAGTGAAGATAGTGGAGATTCTTATTCTTTTATGTTGCTTTTAAGTCACATGATATGAGTAATACTTGTAGACCTAAGATATTATTCTTCTACATCAGCATTTCTCAACTGAGCCACAGCTGATATTTTGGACCAGATAATTTTTTGTTGTGGAGGTTTATCCTGGACATTGTAGGATGTTTAGCAACATCCCTGGTCACCATGCACTAGATGCCAGTAACGTGGTCCCAGTTGCAACAACCAAAAATTCTCCAGACGTTGGCAAATTTACTTTTGGAGACAAAATTGGCCCCAGTTGAGAACCACTATTCTACACATATTCTAAAGTACATTATTCTCGTTTATTAGCTCCTGCCAAGATGAAAACCCAGAAGACTGGGAGAAGAAAATCCTTGGGGTTAAGGCAGAACTGGTCCTCTATAAGGAAGGTAGAGAATCATCAACAGAAAGTTAGCAGCCTTCACTCTAGACAAAAGGGCAGAACACCCATTTCATGGCTGAATTGCCTTTCAGTGATAGCTTGATTAGTTTCATTTTCTACTAGGGCATCTCTGAATCACTTCTCACAGAAACAGACTCTACCAACCTTCAGGGTAAAATGGAAATCCTCTGGCTTGATTTTGTCAAGAAATCGTCTAGACTGAAATGCCTAATTAACTTTGTTTTCTTGATGTCTCTGTGCCTGGAGGACCAGAAACAGAAGCAGTTCTGCACACTAAAGAAATAATTTTCTAGTGAGGTAATTAGAGCTACTGCCATTGTACCACTGACCACTGAGGGTAGAAAAAACTGAGGATACAGAAGCACTTAAGGATTTTTGTCAATCTGTTTATGTTTATGAAAAGGATAAAATGGAAAATAAAGAAGAAGCAGATATATACATAAGGAGGGAGGCACCACACAGCTAGAAATCAAAGGAAAATACCCACATGCATGGAAGATGTTGAAGACGATAATGATGATGATGACAGTTATGGCTCATTTACTCAACAACTGCTTATTGAATTGTTGAGTGGTTCTGTTCTTAGTGCTTGAGAATATGGTAGTAAATAAAACAGGCAAATAAATTCTACCCTCGTGATGCTTTCATTCTAGTGGGAGCAATAATAAACAAGACAAGTTATTGTCTTAGTCTGTTTGGGCTGCTATAAAAGAATACCATAGACTGGTGGCTCATAAACAACAGAAATTTATATCTCACTGTTCCGGAGGATGCAAAGTTTACGAACAAGGCACTGGCGAGTTTAGTGTCTGGTGCGATACTGGTTCACAAATTGCTGTCTTCTCACTGTATCTTCACATGGCAAAAGGAGCAAGGGATCTCGCTGATGTCTCTTTTATAAGGGCACTAATCCCATCATGAAGACCCCACCCTCATGACCTGAGCATCTCCCAAAGGCCCCACCTTCTAATACCATACATTGGGCATTAGGTTTCAACATATGAATTTCAACATAGGGATCTCACCATCACATTGGGCATTAGGTTTCAACATATGAATTTCAACATATGAATTTCAGGAGGACACAAATATTCAGTCTAAAGCGGTTATAGAGTGATAATGCTAAAGAGAAAAAAAAAATCAGTCAGGGAAGGGAGATATGAAATACTGAAGAGGTTGATATTTTAGTGAGGATTACCAGTAAAGGAGCTGAGAAATAGCATTCTAGGAATAGGGAATAGCAAGTTCACGGGGGAACATGGCTGGTACATTGAAGGAACAGCAGGAAAAGCAGCGTAGCTCAAGAAATAAAATAGACAAAAGGCAATAGAACAGGATATAAGGTCAGAAAGTTAATGGGATGCCAGATAACATAAGACTTGTAGTTCTTAGTACTTCATTGTAAAAACATTGGCTTTTATGTTGAACGAGATGAGAAACTAATGCAAGATGTTGAGCAGAGTGACCTGATTAGATTTTAACAAGATAATTCTTATAGCTGTGTTGAGACTAGAACCTGGGGGAAAGGGCAGAAGCAAGAAGACCAGCTGAGACTATTCCAGTAATCCAGGAGATAAAGGGTGATGGTTTGAATGACACTGATGGCAGTGGGGATGGAATGAAGTGCTCATATTCTGTATAGATCTGAAGGTGGAATAAACAGGTTTTGTTTCAGGAAAATATGTAGGGTTTGGGTGAAAGAGAGTAGTCAAGGATGACTGTAAGGTTTTTGCCTGAAAGACTGGAAAGATGCAGTTGCATTTACTGAATAAGGGAACTTTGCAATATGAGCTTTCAAAGAGAAAGTGAAAAATCAGGTTCTGTTTTGGACATGTAAAAAGGGGAAGGTTTCAGTAAGCAGTAGAATACAGGGGTCTGAAGTTCAGTGGAGAGGTCTGAGCTGGAGATAAGATTTGTAAATCATCAACATATAATGATGATAAGAATTTGATTTCCCGTCTTCACATTTTGACCTCTTTAGGTGGACTCAAGCTACATCATGCCAGGCAGGTGCCACAATAGCTAATGACCCAGGCCAAATGCAGTATATGAAACATACTACAGGACAAGAAACAGTTTCTCCAACAAATTAATGGCTTTAGAAAAGGGAGAGGTAGGTGTTATAAAATGAGAAAGACTTAAGAGACATAAAAATAAGATACAGTATATCAGAGTTGTTTAGAACCTGAATCGAGTAAGACAATGACTAAAAAAAAGGCATTTTTGAGAACACTTGTGGAATTTTGAAAATGAACTGAATGTATCATGATTTATGGAATTATTGTATATTTGGTTATACTTTGTATATGTATATATATATGCATATATACATATATATTATATATATATAGTGTATTTGGGCAACTGAAAAATTTACAGATGAAATGAATGATGCCTGAGATTAGTTTTAAAATATTTCAGTAAAAAAACCCATGAGGAATATGGGAATTAAGATTAGCAAGCATTGATAAATATTGCAGATGAGTACTTAGTACATCAGAGATCATTGTGCTATTTCTTTTACTTTAGTGTATTTTTTTTTAATTGGCACAATAATAAAAACTTTGCTAGAATGCAATCTCCATGTGAACAGGTATCTTAGTTTGTTTCGTTCATGGATGTATACCAAGTACAATGACATTGCATATGCTTAATAAATTTTTGTAAATGGCAAAATAAGTTAAAGCACTATTTAGGGGAACAAAAGATTGCTGAATGCCAACCACCTTGAGTGTTATCAGAATTAACTTGCAAAATGACCAGGAGTAACAATAGACTCTCCTATTCCAGGTGACAAGTTTTTATTGAAGTTTGGTTGATTTACAATATTACGTTGGTTTCAGATGTACAGCACAGTGATTCAGTATTTTTACAGATTATACTCCATTAACAGTTATTACAAGATAATGGTTATAATTCCCTGTGCTGTACAATATATCCTTGTTGCTTATCTGTTTTATACAGAGTAGTTTGTATTTCTTAATCCCATACCCCTAATATACCAACCCATTTCCTCTTCCCTTTGGTTGCCACTAGTTTGTTTTGTAATCTGTGAATCTGTTTCTGTTTTGCATATGTACTCATTTGTGTTATTTTTTAGATTCCACATACAAGTATGTGTCTTTGTCTACTTATGTCACTAAGCATAACATTCTCTAGGTTCCTCCACACTGCTGCAAATTTCTTTTTTTTTACATCTGAGTAATATTCCATTGTACATATATACCATAGCTTCTTTATCCATTTGTCTGTTGTTGGGCGTTTGGGTTGCTTGTGTATCTTAGCTATTGTAAATAGTCCTGCTAATTGGCGTACGTGTACCTTTTCAAATTAGTGTTTTCATTTTTTCCGGATATATACTCAGGAGTGGAGTTCCTGGATCATGTGGTACCTCTATTTTTAGTTGTTTGAGACACCTCCATATTGTTTTCCTTAGTCAGTGCACAAATTCCTGCAAACAGCTACTTGTAGACTTTCTGATGACAGCCATTCTGAAGACAGGTGTGAGGTGATATCTCATGATTATTTTGATTTGCACTTCTCTAATAATTAGTGAGGTTGAACATCTTTATATGTGCCTGTTAGCCATCTGTATGTCTTCTTTGGAAAAATATCTATTTAGGACTTCGTCCCACTTTTTGTTTGGGTTGTTTGTTTTGTTTTGGTGGTATGGAGTTGTACGAGATGTTTATATAGTCTTGGTTATTAACCCCTTGTTGGACATATCATTTGCAAATATTTTATCCCACTCCATAAGTTGTCTTTTTGTTTTCCTGATGGTTTCCTTTGCTGTGCAAAAGCTCTTAAGTTTAATTAGGACCCATTTGTGTGTTTTTGCTTTTATTTCTTTTGCCTTAAGAAAGATATCTAAAAAAAATATTGCTACAATTTATGTAAAAAAGTGTTCTGCATACGTTCTCTTCCAGTTTTATAATTTCAGGTCTTACATTAGGTATTTAAGTCATTTTGAGTTTATTTTTATATATGGTATGAGGTAATGTTCTAATCCTGTTGTTTTACATGTAGTTGCCCAGTTTTCCCAACACCACTTAATGAAGAGACTGTCTTTTCTCCATTGAATATTCTTGCCTCTTTTGTGGTATATTAATTAACCATAGGTGTGCAGATTTATTTCTGGGCTCTCTATTCTGTTCCATTGAACTGTGTGTCTGTTTTTGTGCCAATACCATGCTGTTTGGATTACTGTAGCCTTGTAGTGTCGGAATCTGGGAGCATGCTACTTCCAGCTTTGTTCTTTTTTCTCAAGATTGCTTTGGTAATTCAGGGTCTTTTGTGGTTCCATGTGAATTTTAGGATTATTTGTTCTAGTTCTGTTAAAAATGTCATGAGTATTTTGATAGGGATTGCATTGAATCTGTAGATTACTTTGGGTAGGATGGCCATTTTAACTATGTTAATTCTTCTAATCTAAGAGCATGGGCTATCTTTTCATTTCATTGAATTTTTATCAGTTTCCTTCATCAATGTATTATAGTTTCCAGACTATAGGTTTTTCAAATCCTTGGATAAGTTTATTCATGGGCATTTTATTTTTTTGATATGATTTTAAATGGAACTGATTTTTAATTTTTTTTAATGATAATTCATTATTAGTGTGTAGGAACACAACAGATTTCTATATATTAATCTTGTATCCTGCAACCTTGCTGAATTCATTTATTAGTTCTAATAGTTTTTCAGTGGTGACTTGAGGATATGTAGAGTGTCATGTCATCTGCAAATAGAGACAGTTTTAACACCTTCTTTCCATTTTGGATACAATTTATTTCTTTTCCTTGTCCAATTATTGTGGTTCTGACTTCCAATACTATGTGAAATAGAAGCAGTAAGACTGGGCATTCTTGCCTTTTTCCTGAGTTTAGTGGGAAGGCTTTCAGCTTGTCACCATTGAGTATTATTCTGGCTGTGCATTTGTTGTAAATGGCCTTTATTATGTTAGATATGTTCCATCTATACCCAGTTTGATGAGAGAGTTTGTCATGAATGGATTTTGAATTTTGTCAAATGTTTTTTGTGCATTTATTGAAATAATCATGTGACTTTTATCCTTCTTTTTCTTAATGTGGTGTATCACATTGATTGATTTGTGTATGTTGAACAGTCCTTGTGACACTGAAATAAATCCAACTTGATCGTGGCGCATGATCCTTTATAAGTATTGTTGGATTTGGTTCGCTAATATTTTGTTGAGGATTTTTACATCTATATTCATCAAAGATATTAGCCTATAATTTTCTTTTTTTTGTAATGTCTTTGTCTGCTTTTGTTATCAAGGTAATGGGGTTTAGTCAATTTAATTTGGGAGTATTCCCTCTTCTTTAATTTTTTGGAATAGTTTGAAAAGAATTGGTATTCATTCTTTTGTGTATGTTTGGTAGAATTCCCCTGTGAAGCCATCCAGCCCTGGACTTTTGCTTGGTGGGGATTTTTAATTACAAATTCAGTTTCACTACTAGTGATCAGTCTGTTCAGATTCTCTGTTTCTTTCTCATTCAGTTTGGAAGATTGTATGTTACTAGAAATTTGCCTGTTTCTTCTAAGTTATCTACTTTTTTGGCACATAACTGTTCACAGGATTCTCTTATGATTTTTTGGTATCTCTGTGGGATCAGTTGTTATTTCTCCTCTTTCATCTCCTATTTTGTTTATTTGGATCCTGTCTTTTTTCTTCTTTGTGAGCCTGGCTAAAATTTTATCAATTTTGTTTATCTTTTCAAGAAAAACAGCTCTTAGCTTCATTGACCTTTTCTATTGTTTTTCTTTAATCTCTATTTTTATTTATTTCCTCTCTGATCTTGGGCTTTGCTGAACTTGGGCTTTGTTCATTCTTCTTTTTCTAATTCATTTAGGTGGTAGGTTAAGTTGTTTATTTGAAAATTTCTTTATTTCTTGAGGAAGGCCTGTATTGCTATGAACTTCCCTCTTAGAACTGCTTTTGCTGCATTCCATAGATTTTTTTTTGGAAATTTGTGTTTCCATTTTGATTTGTCTTGGCATATTTTCAGATTTCCTCTTTGATTTCATCATTGACCCATTGTTTTTTTGTTTGTTTTGTGTTTTTTAGCATGTTATTTAGTCTTCACATGTTTGTGCTTTTCCCATTTTTCTTCCTGTAGTTGATTTGTAGTTTCATATCCTTGTTGTCGGACAAAATGCTTGATATAATTTCTATCCTCTTGAATTTGTTGAGGTTTGTTTTGTGACCTAGATGTGATCTGTGCTGGAGAATGTTACATGTACACTTGAAAAGAATGTGTATTCTGCTGTTTTTGGATGTAATGTCCAACCAGTCTATTGCATCATTTAAGACCACTGTTACCTTATTTATATTCTGTCTAGATGGTATTTCCATTGCTGCCAGTGGAGTGTTAAAATCTTCTACTATTATTGTATTATTATCAGTCTCTCCCATTATGTCTGTTAGTATTTGCTTTATCTATTTAGGTGTTCCTGTATTGGGTGTATATATGTTAACGAGTATAATGTACTCTTCTTGTATTGATCCCTTTATCATTATATAATGCCCTTCTTTGTCTTTTTTAAAAATTAATTAATTAATTAATTTTATTTATTTTTGGCTGCGTGGGGTTTTCGTTGCTGCACACAGGCTTTCTCTAGTTGTGGCGAGCAGGGGCTACTCTAGAGCGCAGGCTCAGTAGTTGTGGTGCATGGGCTTAGTTGCTCTGTGGCATGTGGGATCTTCCTGGACCAGGGCTTGAACCTGTGTCCCCTGCATTGGCAGGCGGATTCTTAACCACTGCACCACCAGGGAAGTCCCCCTTCTTTGTCTTTTGTTACAGCCTTTGTGTTAAAGTCTATTACATCTGATATAAGTATCCCCATCCCAGCTTTCTTGTCCTTTCTGTTTGAATAATATATCTTTTTCCATCCTCTCACTTTCAGTCTCAGTGTGTTTAATACTGAAGTGAGTCTCTTGCAGGCAGCATATTTAAGGGTCTGGGTTCTTTTGTTTGTTTTTTGTTTTGATCTAATCAGCTACCCTGTGTCTTTTGATCAGAGCATTTAGTCCATTGACATTTAAAGTAATTATTGCTAGGTATGTACTTATTGCCATTCTATTACTTGTTTCCAGCTGTTTTTGAAGCTCTCCTCTGTTCATTTCTTCTTCTTTTTGTTTCTCCCATTGAGTTTTGATGATTTTCTTTAGTAGTATGCATGGGTTCCTTTCTTTTTGATTTTTGTGTATCCATTTTAGGTTTTTGATTTGTGGCTACCATAATTATAATTGACGCATAATTATATCTACATGATTTAAGCTGATAGTCATTTTAAGTTCAAACACATTCTAAATGATCTACTTTTTTCTCCCCTACCCCACATTTTGTATTTTTGATGTCATATTTTACATCTTTATGCCTATCCCTTTACTGTTTATTGTACTTATAGTTACTTCTATAATTTTTTGTCTTATAATCTATGTACTGGCTTATTTAAGTGGTTGATCCTCAATTTTTAATATATATTTGCCTTTCCTAGTTGTATTTTTCTTTTCCTGTAGATTCTTACTTCTTTTCCATTTAATGAAGATCCTGCAACATTTATTTTTGGGTAGGTTTAGTATTGATGAATTATTTTAGTTTTTGCTTGCCTGAGAAGTTCTTTACCTCTCCTTCTCTTCTAAATGATAATCTGCTGGGTAGAGTGTCCTAGCTTGGTATTTTTTTCCCTTTAAGCACTTTGAATATATCATGTCACTCCCTTCAGGGATGCAATGTTTCTGTAGAGAAATCAACTGATAGCCTTATGGGGATTCCCTTGCATATAACTCTTTGTTTTTCTCTTGCAACCTTTAAAATTCTCTCTTTATACATAATGTTTGCCATTTAATTATGATATGTCTTGTTATAGGTGTGTTTGGGTTCATCTTTTGGGATCCCTCTGTGCTTCCTCTACCTGGATATCTGTTTTGTTCTTTAGGTTTGGGAAGTTTTCGGCCATAATTTCTTCAAATACATTTTCAATACCCTTCTCTCTTTCTTCTTCTGGAACCCCTGTAATGCAAATATTGGCACATTTAATATTGTTCCATAGATCTTGTATGGTACTTTCTTTTTTTTTCTTAATTTGTCTTTCAGTCTGCTATTCTGTTGGATGGTTTCCATTATTCTATCTCCAGATCACTTATACATTCTTCTGTATCACTTAGTCTGTTCTCCATCCCTTCTAGTATATTTTTCTTTTAATTTTAGATATTGAATTTTTTATTTTTGATTGGGTCTTTGAATATCTTCTAGTTCCTTGTTAAAATATTCAGTTTTTAGATGAATTCTTTTCCCTAGTTCAATTACCATTTTTATTATCAATTTTTAAAAATCCTTTATCTGGCAATTGTTTATTTCTGTTTCATTATTTATTCTTTCATGGATTTTCTCTTTTTTAATTGGGAGTAGTTCCTTTGCCTTTCCACTTAACTTTCTCTGCCTCAATGGATTTAGGTGCAACAATTCCCTATTACAGTCTCAGAGCATCCTTAAGCATCCCTCCTTAAGAGTGAACATTTCTATGCACACAGCCTTTGGTGGGAGGGCTGGACTTGATGCAGGCACTAGCCACATCTTTCCTCAGGTTGTGTTAGCAACTATCACCCTGGCAAGAAGTGGGGCTGGAGATGGAGAGGCTAGAGCTAGTAATGGGTGTGAGATAGGACTTCCTTACTGCTCAGTGGCTATCATTGCCCTTTCAGGGTTGGGGTCTGATCCCAAGTGGTTAGAGCAGAAGCCCTGAGGGTTGCACTCAAGCTGGCTCTGTTCCCTTTAAGTGTGTGTTTTTTTGCTCCTCACACCAGGACTTTACCCCAGAGGAGTGGAGTGATGAAGCAAGTGGGCCCATGTGCATACAGAAATCAGATGTGCTGCCTGTGTAGGCATCTGTAGCTCTACTCAGACATAGCCCACTGTTGAGTCTTTTCAATGATCATGGCTGCCCCAGATCTAGTGCTGCACTGCGGTGTGGACTGAGCAGGCTGGAGCATTCGCTCAGCTTGGGCTAGATCATGCAGTAAGGCGGTCATGGGAAACCCAGCAGCTGCTAGGGCAGACCTCTCTGTCCTGCCTTGGGGGCAAGACCCCTTTGTCTCTCACAGCTGATTGCTGCCCCCAGCCTCTGCCAGCTTCTGCCCTGTTGTGGAACTGTTCCTCAGGGAAGGTGGGTCCTGTGTGGTTTCTCTGTGTGTATAGGGAAGGGTGTGACCTGTGGCACAGTAGCTGCCATCAGAAATCTGGTCTGCCTCTGGGGCGCTGCTTGAGTTAGTGACAACAATGGCCACTGCTGCTCCAGCTGGGCTCTGCCCTGGAACTGAGTCACCTCTGCATCCCAAGGTCAAGCCTTTTCCCTGAATCTGGCTGGCCTGGATCCATTGCTATACTACAGCATGGAGTGAGCCTATCCAGAGCATTTGCTCAGGTTTAGCTGGGGCGCATGGTGAGCCAGTCACAGGAGACCAGGCAGCCGCTAGAGACGACCTCTCTCAGCCCTGCCTCAGGAGCAAGACCCCTTTGTCTCTCACAGCTGATGACTATCACCAGCCTCTGCCAACTCCCACTCTGTTGTGAAACTGTTCTACAGGGGAGGAAGGGCTTGTGTGGTTTCTATTCGTGTATCGGGGATGAGCTATGGCAGAGTGTGTATCGTCAGAAATCTAGGTAGCCTCTAGGGCGCTGCTTGAGAAAGCACCAGCAACGGCCACCACTGCCGCACTTAGACTCCGCCCCAGGATCGGGTCACCTCTGCATCTCCAGTCAAGTCTTTTCCCTGGTCGTGACTGCCCCAGGTCCAGTGCTGCACTGTGGTATGGAGTGAGCAAGGTCGGAGCCTTCGCTCAGCTCAGTCTAGGGTGCAGGGGAAGGTGGCTGTGGGAAACCTGGCAGCCGCTAGAGCAGACCTCTCTCCGCCCTGCCTGGGGGCAAGCCAGTACACATGTGCTCCTCCTGAGTGGAATCCAGGCTTCTCCAGACTTTCTATCTCTCCCAGTGGTCTTCCAACCAGCCAAGGGGGCTTGTCTCCTCCACATAGGACCCCACGACTAGGATGGCCACTCTGTGGCTCAACCCACTCTTTCCCCAGTGTGGTGTCCACGCCTGCAATCTCCCTTTTCCTCTGAGTCCTCTCTCTGGGGCACAGGTCCTTCTTCCTGTCCTACCCAATTAGTGTGTATCTTTCTTATTGCCTTTGTTGTACAGAAGTCTGTCTGCCAGTTTCCAGTTAGTTTTCAGTGAGATTTGTCTCTCATATAGATGTATTTTTGAAGTGTTTGTGGGGGGGAAGTAAGCTGCATGTTCTCTTACTCCATCATCTTGATCTCCTCCCAGATGACAAAACTTTCACTTAGATAAGTGATTTAACCAAACTCTTACATCCAGAGATTGATGGAGCAAGCCCATATGATTCTGACACCTAAGTTGATTGCATTGTTGCCTCTTCCATAATTCTGATGTTGTATTACACTCATTAGCCAACACAGCGTAGGAAAAAAAAAAAAAACTTTTTAAGAGAAATGCTTAGTGGTCTGGCTGATTCTAAAGAAATCCTTAATAATCACCGCACAATATCACTTCCTACAAATTCCTCAGGTATTCATTAACCCTTTATTGAGCCTCTCCTGCATTTCATGCAACTATATGTGGAAGGTAAAATGAATAAAATACTTTTAGCTTTTATAGAGCAGCCTCTAAATTACATGGCAATTTACCCAATAACCTGAGAGCACCAAAATAGCAAGAGGATTGTTGCACTACCTTTAGTCTTATTGTGATATTCTAAGACAGATCCTTGTTCAGATAAATTTTCTCTTTATAACATAATGTGTTAAATCAGCACTTGATCTATGTGGGACAGAGAGAAGGGGCATTGAAGCCAGAAGTCTCTTAACTAGGAGACCCTGCTGGCTGGAATGGCAATTTGATCACGAAGCAGGAGTCTTGGGCAAAACTGGCTACATAATTGGCAGGACCCAGTGCAAAATATACAACACGAGGGCCCTTGTTCTAAAAGCAGGAAAAGTTTCTGTTAAAGGTACTAAAATATGAAGCTTTTTGCCTGTCATTGGCAAGTTCTTTCTCAACTTGCCGTGGTGTTTTTATTTACTTTTCAATGTTGTTTAAAGTAAAGAAAAATTAAAATGTTAAATTGTTAGCATGAGTTTCCCTGTTTATATTGTGGAATGCCGACTTTAAATATAAACATCAGAATATTTAACTCATGTTCAAGATCATGGAAATCACACAACTTATATTTCCCTGAAGGGTGACTTGAATGAGCAGACAAACATAGGTGAGGCTCAGGAACCTTGGAAGGAGGAAGAGAAGTCTTTCTGACCCAGGCATGGAGAGGGCCCAAGGGAGTGGTCCCTATGCCACAGGGATACTTATGCACTGAGTAAGATCCTTCAAGTTCCCAGGGTCTCCACTGCCCACAGTGGGCACATGTGGCCTTGTTCAGGCCTGAAGGCTGCTGGCTTCCCCCTTTTGCAGCCACCAGACTGACATGTGGTGTCCCAGTGGGGCAGCATCTAGGGAAGTTGAACCGGTCATGTCCCTTCCCTCAGACCCATTGCCACCAAACAACAGGGAGAAGTGACTCTCAAAGGTATTGCATCCTCCATGCCAGGACTGCTTGTTACCTGGATCATGGACAAGCGAGAGGCTTGTATTTGCACAGATGTGACCTCTGGCCAGCCACCCACCAGCTGTGCTATGATTCTGCCAGCCAAGGCTGGAGACAACTGCCAGCATGCCCCACCCTGAGACACCAGGCACTGTGCTCACCTGATGAGATATTCTTTTGGCAGCCAGGTCCCTGCCAGAGGAAGATAGTGCCAGTGGATGGGGTGAGGGGGTGCAGGGGTTAGAGGAGGAAGCAGCCAAGAACCCCTTCTGAGGAGACGGTAGGAAGGAAGACTGCGTAAGAGCTGAGGCTCTAAGCCCCGGGGCAAGGTCCATTGTCCCATTGATGTATGAAACACAAATTCAAAGACAGAATTACTAAGAATTTCAAGACAGTGACTGCAAAGCACTAAAGCACAAGCCCAAGACCCTTCTTAACAGGGGGCCCTGTGTCACGGTGCAGGTCTCAGCCAATGAAGCAAGTGCTGTCCCTGTGTTCTCACCCCTGTCCCATCATTTCTGGCTTTCTGAGCCTGGGCTGCACATTACATTTTTAGACCTCAGTTTCCTTATTTGCCAGATGAGAATAGAGCCTTTCAGCAACACAGACCCTGTAGTCACCAAGGGCCAAGTGATTTTAACAGTCAAAATGATGAACTGGCAATGTGGAAGGTGGAAGCTGTCAGGCAATTTTAAACTTCTAACCACCACTGGACCACACAGCACCTCAAGCCTAGTGAATTAATATTGAAAAATATCTCATAATATCACCTCGGGGTTTTAATGGTGCTACAGATGTTCATTTGTTAAATATAAATATTTAAAATATGCCAGAGTGTGGTAAATTTGTTTTGGGAGTTTCCAAGCTTCTCTTCTCCTTCAAGAGGATCTGAAAGGAGGATTTCCCACTTACCCTATCCACCTGGAGAATGTTCAAAACTGGCATTTACTGAGCACCTACTATGTGTCAGATACAGCATGCGTGTCACTTCTGTGTGAATTCTCTCACCCACTCTTCACATGGCTGCTTCAAATAGGGTGGTTATCTTCTTTCTTTATCTCCAAGTTAGAGCTGCCAATCTACATAGAGTTGCCAGCATTATGTGAATTATATTTACACTAAATATATACTATACACTTATTCTAAGGCAATTACTTGTTGTTTATCTGAAGTTCAAATTTAACTGGGCATCCTGTGTTTTATCTGGCAACCTTACTGCAAGTACTGCACCCACTGCTCATCTCAGACAACCTGAAGGCATTTTTCTTTCCAGTGACTCATCTTTTCCATAAAATGTGTGGATATGTGTGTATGTGAGTATATATGTAGAGAGAACAAGAGGAATAAAGCATAATATCAGAATGTTTTATATACCAGTCATGCTACATACGAGTATCAGAAATGCTTTTCATTTCATTGAAATGGCTTCATTTTTTCCAAATGATTGCATAGTTTCTACCTCTAACATCAGTTGTGTATCAAAAATATCACCAAAATTGCTAGAAAGAAAAGTAATTTTCTCTACTGCTTCTGCTAACATTGTAAACTAAGGCAGTGTAATCAACAGAGCAATTCAGCAACCTTCAAGGAAGTTGTATTATTTGTTCTTGGAGTGGCTACAGAGAAATGATTGTGTGCAAAACACGAGGTAATAAATAAATGAAGAAAAATGTCCCTATCCTGGAAATGGACATTTGACCTAAAGGAGCTTACCATCTAACAAACCTACTCTATGAAAAGGGCTGTAGGATCACAGACCATCTCAAAGATGAAGAGAGGCCCAGGTCACCTCACTTACTTAAGAAATCTGGTATGTTAAAAATGAAGAAATCCCAAAATAGAGTTTCAAAAATTTTAATACATTTTTAATGTTTACATTTAAAAGTTTAATCCTGATAATTATAACTCAATATTGTTGTACTATTCTCCACTCAAAAATTCAGGATTTATTTTTAAAACATTAATTTATATTTCATTGTAAATTCTATGGTCCTATAAATGTAACGGACACTCATCCAGACATAGTGTCTGAAATTCTCAACTTGAAGCCTGTGAATATGTGAAATAGATTCCGATTCTCTCCAGGCACTTTAGTAAATCCCATATTCCCTTGAGCATGGGGAGTGTATGATCTGAATCATCAGGGGATTAGAGCAAAATGATTGGGGAGTTCAAATGGGAATGAGAAAGCCTGCAGGTAAGCCTGTTCATCCCTGCACCCTGCTTTGCTATTCCTGATGGCTTCCAATTAACTATCCTGGAATGGCATCCTATCAACTTTGGCATGAGAAATTTCCTACAATCATCCTTAAAAATAACCAGATAATAACCATTTATTTTTAAATTACACATTTTTTTATGTTTGGGTAGCTTGCTAAATAATAAAATTAAAAGAATTACCAATAGTTATCAAGCCACTACTATGTTCCAAGATGCAATGTTAAGTTCTTTCTTTATGGAATCCCACTTAATCTTTATAAAAACTCCATGAGGCTTGTTACTGAATGAATCTTATGATATCAAGAGTTATAGGTCTATTCCTCATAAGAGTTGGTCTTTTTGTTTTTGTATGATTAAACATATTTAGGCAAAAGTTGGAAACTCTTTGCTTTCATCACTGAAAGCTTAGTCAAACTAAACTACTGATTGGTATTCACGAGATGTGTTCAGAAGGATGACATTGAGTTTTGGTTGTTGTCTGTCTGTTTGTTTTGTCTGATTTTTGTAAGGTTGGATAAACCAGCTAACTGTGTGCTTAGTAAGCCAATTCACCATCCATGATCTGTCAACCCTCAGGGCCCTCCAAAAATCTCATGAGTACACACAGTGCTTACGTAAGGCCCTGGTAGAATCTGATATGCTTTATGAAACAGAAAGTGCAAATACAGGGTCATATTTTAGCCCACCGAATGTTTTCCCTAGTGAGTTATCTCACAGAATGTCAGATTCTAGAGTAGGAGGGGTCCTACAAGATGGTCTCCTCTGAGATGACTTGAAGTTAATGACTAAGTTATCTAACGACAGATTGACAAGTAGTCCTCTCCAGACCATTTCAGGCTATAGTATCCTGAGTTTTATTAGAGACCTTTCAAACGTTTTCCTAAGTTTCTCGGAAGCAGAGGTAGCAAAATCCTTTACTAGATGTTTAGAAATATTCCTTTGTGCCAGTAATTACAAATTGGAGACATACTAGCCCAATCTTACCTATAGATATATTTTGTTGTTGTTGTTTTTTGGCATGCAAAGTGATTTTTAAAAATTACTTTGCAAGATGTAAACATCAGGAGGTTTCATACAAACACATAGACACACATATATGGATGAATGGATGGATGGACAGATTTGGAATTCAGCTTCTCTTGATTTACCTTACTATTTGTCAACATGGGGTCTGCATTCTAACTTAGAAACAACTGGCCAGAACTCAAGAGTGGATTCCATTTAACTTGGGTAGATAGTCTCCTTTCTCTGGGGTCCTTGCCCTCCTTCTTGTCCCTCAATACTGAGGCCAAGTGTCAGCTGCTGTATCTCATAGTGCCAGGATACTTTTTTTTTTTTTTTGTCTTCCAATATACAGTAAGTCCCCTACATTCATGAACAAGTTCCATTCCAAGAGTGCATTCGTAAGTCCAGCAAAGTTAGCCTAGGGACCCAACTAACACAATTGGCTATATAGTACTGTACTGTAATAGGTTTATAATACTTTTCACACAAATAATACATAAAAAACAAACAAAAATAAAGAAAACATTATTAATCTTGCAGTACAGTACCTTGAAAGTACAGTAGAAAAGTATAATAGCTGGCATACAGGGGCTGGCATACAGTGAACAGGCAAGAAGAGTTACTGACTGGAGGAGGGAGAGGAGGTGGGAGATGGTAGAGACAAAGGATCAGCAGCAATAGGAGATACCAGCTACATCACCGCTGCTTTTACACTTGCTTCCAGACATCCTGGGCTTGAAATAAAGATACTGTACTACTGTACTCTGTACAGTGCTGTACGGTAAAGTACACAAAAGCACAACCACTTGTAGAGGATGCACAAACGTGACAGTGTATGCCAGACATGTGAACTAACTTACATGATTGGACATGAGAATGCACGTTCACATCCTTGAAAGTTCGCAACTTGAAGGTTCATATGTAGGCGACTTACTGTACCCAACTTCTGGCACATTTGTGGCACTAACGTTTATTAGATAATATTTCTTAAGTAATTACCACATGCCAACTACAGATAATGATGGAAAGATCCTTCCCTCCACGAAGCTCTCAATCCTGTGGGAGAGATAAATATATAAATAATTCATTCAGTTACAGCACAGGATATGTACTTCCATTAAAACTTATTTAAAGAGATATTAGACTTTTTCCTGGATATGGAGGCAAAATTAGGGAGGGCTTCACAGAGCAGGTGGTATTTAAATAAGATCTTGTATAAGTAAGACATCAAATTAAGAAGATGAGTTAAAACATTCTGTGTATACAAAAAGTCAGAGAGACACGAAAATGTATCTGGGACCTAGCAATTTGTTGGACAGTTGTAAGGGGCTGAAAGGAATATTGAGCAACAAGGTAATGAGGTTAAGCTTTGAATGTGGTCCTCAATAATTTTTGAATTGCTATCAACAATTACCAGGGAAATTATTATTGTTAATAATTGAAATCCTGCATGCTTCAATATGTATGCATCTTTTTTCCATATCTTATGCTTTCCAAGGCTTTTTTCTAATAAAACATCTTTTTAGTACTTAAAAGCATTATTTTAGACACAACTTTATTCTTCAAGATAAATTACACTAATTTTATTTAACATTTTCTTTTAAGACCTATTTTCTATCTCTTAAATATCTTTTTTTCATCAATGGTTCTGTATATTTGGAATACCGATTTGTCTTTTTCTATAGTTTGGTATTACTCAGATTATGGTGTCAACAATCCTTAGTCCCAGTGTGTGATCTTGGACAAATTTGCCTCACTTTCTTCCCTTTAGAATGGACTTAATAAAATCTTCCCTACAGGATTGGAAGCATTAAATGTGATGAATGCAAAGCATTTAGCATAGTGCCTAGAACTCATTGAAAATTATGGCTTATTGTTACAGGAGTTTTAGAGTAGAGATTCATCTAATCTTCAATAGTATCCAAGACCCTAAATGACTATAAATAACAACCATTTAACTTGAGAGTATTTTTCAACTTCTAAAATGCCTCACATTTTTTTAACCCCATCTACCAACTCTTTTTTTAAAAAAATCACCTCTTAGATTTGAGATTTTTTTTTAAACATCTTTATGGGAGTATAATTGCTTTACAATCGTGTGTTAGTTTCTGCTGTATAACAAAGTGAATCAGCTATACATATGCATATATCCCCATATCTCTTCCCTCTTGCCTCTCCCTCCCTCCAACCCTCCCTGTCCCACCCCTCTAGGTGGTACAAAGCACTGAGCTGATCTCCCTGTGCTATGCGGCTGCTTCCCACTAGCTATCGGTTTTACATTTGGTAGTGTATATAAGAGAAATACAAATACTGTATGCTAACACATATATATGGAATCTAAAAAAAAAAAAACAAATGATCATGAAGAACCTAGGGGCAGGATGGGAATAAAGACGCAGACCTACTAGAGAATGGACTTGAAGACACGGGGAGGGGGAAGGGTAAGCTGGGACAAAGTAAGATTTTCTTAACATTATCTCAAAATACATCTATCAGACTCATTGTTCATGCATTTCCTCTTCTTTTTACAAATAATAGGGCATTGATAATATGTAAAGAGCTTGTACAAATCAATTAGCAAGACAGACAACCCAACAGAAAATTAGGTAAAAAAAATCTCATACAGGTAATTCACAAAGAGAACAATTCAAACTTTCAATGAAAATATGAAGATGCGATCAACTTTGTTAGTCATCAGAGAAGTATAAATTAAAGCCACAGTGTGATACTTGACTACACACACACTAAATTGAATAGCCAAAAATAGCAAAACAATAAAAAGTATCAGTGATGACAGGAAGCATCCAGAGTTTTCAGAAACTTCTGGTAGGAGTGTAAACTGGTGTAAGGACTCTGGAAAACTATTCAGCAGTATATGCTAATGCTAAATGTGCATATAACATAAGACCAGCAATTCCACTTCTCTGTAAATATCCAACAGAAATGTGTCTGTGCTTTCACCAAGAGACATGAGTACACTGTAACGGCAGTGTGTTTACAATACCATAGATGGGAAGCTTACCTAAATGTCTATCAACATACAATGCATAAACAGACTTTCTACAAATACCCAGTGGAATAACAAGTTTCTATATAACACTGAGTAAACAACAGTGAGTGTAAGCAAACTATAGAGGACAGGGATAGAGCAGGAATTTCAGAATGATGAAGGAGATGGATGGGCCCTCTCCCAACAAAACAACAATTTTAGTGATAAAACTTATTTTAAAAAAAATCATTTAAGTTCTCAGTAAAATATACTAAGGGCACACAGCAAATGAAAAATAAAATTCACTAATGAAAATCTACTAAATCTCAGAACAATCATTCCATGGCATTTGATCCATTTCCTTATGCTCCCCAGGTAGTGTTTTGGAAACCTCACCCCAGGTACTCTATTCCAGGCAGGTCAAGCCAAGAAGACCTGAGCTCACTCTCCTCCCTGTCCCAGTTTGAGGCTACAGTTTCAACCTGGGAGAGGAAGGAAGGCTGCCACCTTTCCTGATCCCCACCCAGTGTTGCAGAAGGTTTACTTCCAGAAGGCATGGCAGAGGTGATCAGGTCTACTTTCTCCAACCCAGCTCTCACTTGTAAGACAGAAGCTCTGTCCCGGTACATCAGGCCAAGAATAATGGGCCCTGATTGCCCCGTCCTGACTTTCTTCCAGGGAAAAAGTTCCACAATGGGAGGTAAAGCTGAGACATCCAGGGGCTGTCATCACCCACGGTGTTCACCTCCAGGAAAAGTGGGTGTCACTCCCGGAAAGCAAGTCCCCGC
Source organism: Balaenoptera musculus (assembly GCF_009873245.2). Lineage (NCBI taxonomy): Eukaryota > Metazoa > Chordata > Mammalia > Artiodactyla > Balaenopteridae > Balaenoptera > Balaenoptera musculus. The sequence goes on from NC_045787.1 coordinate 120,514,972, forward strand.
TCCCAGCTCTGATGCAGGGGTACTGGGTTTATTCCCAGAATAAAAGTCGGGCCATAAGGAATAAGAGCTCCCCATTTCTCACTGAGAGGGCTGGCTTGACCTGGAGTGGAATGTTGAGAACTCTATGACTAAGCGTGTCGTCAAAAAACATTGTAGTCTTGGCAGAAAGTAATTAAGAGGAGGATGTTGGCTCCTTGACACAAGCAAAACAGCAGGGCATCCAGAAGTTAACAGACAGTACCAGGGAAATACAAAGCTAAGAATAACTCTCATGGGATCGCAGCAAACTTTAGGGGTCAGGGCAGCTATCAGGGCTGCACTCACACAGGAACAGGTAGAGCGGTAAGAGGGCAGACCTGAAAGCTGCACAGAGAATCAGAGGCCTCACTGTCAGGTTAGGCTTATATCTCTGAGCAAACACTGAACAATAAGCTACTCTGAATCAGGGGCACCTCCTAGAAAGCCAGGCTTAAAAGTAAAATCACACTCCCCCCTAGGGGTCTGAAAGACTGTGTCCATGTTGAAGGCTATACCCTCTCAAGAGAGAACAGAGAAGGAACCTTCAACCAGCCCCTGGCTGAACATGGGGAAAAACAACACAAACTTCGTGAACTGTTATAGCAGACCCCAAGCCACACAGACCTCCAGTGGTAAAGGGTGAAAATCAACCTGTTTAAGAAAGCTTGACTTGTTTGACCAACCCAGGGGTAGCCCCTAGGAACTTAGACTAAAAGGGAAAAAAAGGAAAAATAATCTGAGCATGGACACTATAAGGAAAGTGAAAAGACAGTCCTCAGGATTGGAGACAGTATTGGCGAATGGTAGATTTCATAAGAGATTTGAATATCTTCTTACAACTCAATAATAAAAAGGCCAAAAAATTCCAATTCAAAAGCAGGCAGTACATTTAATAGACATTTCTCAAAAAAAGATACACAATTGGCAGATAAGCACCTAAAAAGATGTTTAACATTTTTAGTCACTAAGGAAATGCAAGGCAAAACTATAACGAGATACCACTTTATACCCACTAGGATGACTAAAATAAAATAAAAAACCAGATAAACATTGCCAAAGATGAAGAAAAATGAGAACTCTCATACTCTGCTGGTGGGAATGTAAAATGCTGCAGTCACTGCATAAAACAGTCTAGCAGTCCCTCAAGATATTAAACATAAAATTATCACATGATCCGGCAATTCTATCTCTAGTTATATACCCAAGAGAATTGGAAGCTTACATCCACACAAAATCTTGTATAAGAATGTATATAGTAGCATTATTCAGAACAGCCAAAATGTGGAAACAACCCAGATGTTCACCAAATAATGAATGGATAAATCGTGGAATTTCCACACAGTAGAATATTTGGCAATAAAAGGGGATGCTAAAGTAGCCAGTTACAAAGGACCATATAGTGTTGATTCCATTTATATCAAAGTCCGTAACGGGCAAAGAACTTGTTTCTATAGAGGCATGAAGTATATTAGTGATTGCCTGGAACCAGAGTGGGATTTGGGAGCAACTGCTAATGGAGTTTCGTCTTGAAGGGACAAGTATGTTTGAAAAGTAGATTGTGATGACGGCTACACAATCCTGTGAACTTATTAAAATCATTGAATTATATACTTTAAACCATTGAATTGTAGAGTGTGTGAATTATGCCTCAGTAAAGTTTTTAAAAATGTAAAATAAACTATGGTTGTGTGGTTAAATTGCAAAATAATGATGTTGAGGGGGAAAACAGCCAGACATATTAAAAAATACAGAGAGAATAATTCCTTTTACAGGAAAAAAGGAAAAGAAAAAAAACAGGCAAAGCTAAGGTATATTGTTAAAAGTCAGGATAGCAGTTGCTCTTGTAGGTGTAGGGTAGTGACAAAATGGAAGTAGGAAGGATGTTTCAGGAAGGCTGAAAATATTCTTAATTTTTTAATTTAAATGCTGGTTACATAAGTCTATTCAATTTACAAAACTCCATCAGGAGACACATTTATAATATGTGCATTTTATGTTTGCACATTGTACTTTAATAAACATTTTAAAATTGTAATTTAATAATTTTAACAGTAGAAGCCACATATTACTTTATTATGCTTCAAATTTCATAATTTTACCTGAAGCAATATTGGTCTGTGGTCCAATTTGTTCCATTTCATTCACTGATTTTTTAAATTCTTTATTTATTCCACAAATACTTTTGGGAGTGTAAGGCACTTATTTAGGTCCTGGAAATTGCCATCAACAAGACTTCACTCACCTTGGCCTCATGTGATTTTCGGTCTATGAGGCTGAAAGACAATAAAAATTAATTGCAAGTGTAATAAATATCACAAAGAAGAGGTGCCAGACATTATGGGAGTAGATAACAGAAGACCTCCCTGTATTTGGGAGTTCCCCGTGGACTTATTTGACAGAGTGATTTCTAAGAATAAGCCTCAAGCATCAGTTAAGTTGCCCAAGTTAAGAGAGGGAGAAAAGTATTCTAAGCAGAGGGAAGAACTTGCATCAGGGCCCTGAAGCAGGAAAGATGTTGGCACTGTACAGAAAGAAAGAAAGTCATGTAAATGTTGAGTAGGAGAGTGGTTCAAGATAGAACTGGAGAAATAATCTAAAAACTAATTTGCAGACATTTACAGGAAGTAATTTATTCCAGCAAGAAAGTCTCTTGAATTTGCTTTCTGTCCTCCTCCAATCTTGTTTTGTTTCTACAATATGTTTTCCCATACTGTAACCAGAATATTCTTCATAAAATAAAAACTTAGTTACACAGGGCCTCCCTTTAACCTCTTAATGGCACCCATTGCTGGCCACTGGCTACTCTGTATCCGTCTCCCTTCTCACTCCTTCCCTCACTAGCTACATTCCAGAACCAGCTGTGCATCTTCCAAGGCACTCTGCTCTCTCTTGCCTCTATATGTCTGCATATGCTGTGCCCTCTGCCTGGAATGCTTCCCACAATCCCCCTTTTGTACTTATCTTTCAGGTTTCAACCTTGATGGCACCTCTTCCATGCAGGCTTCCCTGGTTTCTTAAGTCTGTGTTAGGCATCTGTCCTTGTCGATCCGAAAGGGTGTAGTAAACTATGACACAATTGCCTGTTTACTTGGGCCTTTTCCTCAAAATACTATAAACTCCTTGAGAGCATGGATCTGTCTGCCATATTCATCACAGTGTCTCCCACACTTAGCACAGTGTTTATCACATATGAGTGCCAATATGATTTTGTTTAATTAATGGATCACTCTGACAAGGCAGTATTGATATTGCCGGAAGATACTAAAACTAAATGAATGAATATTTGAGCAGATTTTTCCAAGTAAAAGAAAAGTGAAAACAAAACAAATGGATATCCCGAATTTACCTATGGTAGGCTGAATAATCCCCCCGCCCCCAAAATGTCCATATCCTAATCCCCAGAATCTGTGAATATGTTATCTTCTATAGCAAACGGGACTTTGCAGCTGTGATTAAATTAGGGATCTTCATATGGGGAAATGATCCCGGCTTATTCTGGTGGGCCCGAGAATATTTATAAGACAGAGGCAGGAGGGTCAAAGTCAAAGAAGACGATGTGATGACAGAGAAGAGTCAGAGAAGATGTGCCAATGGAAGCAGGAGAGAGAGAGAAAGAGATTGGAAGATACTATGCTACTGGATTTGGAAGATGGAGGAAGGGGATGAGCCAAGGAATTCAGGCAGCCTCTAGAAGCTGGAGAAGGCAGGGTAATGCCTTTTCCCCTGGAGCCTCCAGATATAATGAAGCCCTACCTGCACCTTGATTTTAGGACTTTTGACTTCTGGAATTATGAGATAATAAGTGTGTGTCTTTTTAAGCCACTAAATGTGTGATAACCTGTTAACAGTAGCAATAAGAAACTAATACAATATACATCAGCTTTTCTCATATAATAGGTACAAATTTGAGAAGAAGACAAAAATGGATATGAATGAATGTAACTCTTACTTGTGACCTGGTATACTTAGAACGGAGTCAATTTAAATACCTTCTTTCTCTGGGCTCATCGGGAGTGGTATTTAAAACAAGAGCTTGCATCAGAGTATGTCTTTCTGGAGCAAGACATGAAACTGAAATAACTACCTGCCATTTAACATACAAACTTATGTATGCTGTAATTCTTACTTCCCACAGTGTCAGTAGTATTGCCTAGTTAATTCAGATCTCCACAAGTACATCAAAGGCACTAGATAGTTGTAAGAATAGCATTGTGAGATGAGGAATTCATATTTTTCATTTTGGTTACATGAACAGTTTTAAAAGAGAGATCTAAATTAGGTTCATTCTAGGGAGATCAGGAGGAGGATTGAAGCAAACAGTAGCATTGTCAGAATTTCTTATCAATTGTACTTGAGGTCAATGTGCTTTTTGTTTGTAAATTAATTGGATAGTTCAATGAATTCATCTGGCATCAGGGTTACAGTAATAGAAAAAATAGGGAAAGTAAAATGGCACTGCTAGATTTCTCCAACTCACTAAAATTTTGAATCAGTTATTCATTCAGCAGTAACATTTGACCATTTGCAAAAAAAGGAAAAAAAATAAAAACCTTGATAATTATTTCTGTTTGTTTCTAATTGTCTAGCTGTATATTCCCAGCGTCAATATAGCATATATTTTCCCAGTCACAATCTCTTCTCTTTTTCATATTATTTTTAAAGTCAACATGTAGCATGCCTGACTATTTTAATAAAATGTATTAGATCACCACTGGAATTTTTTAATGTCTGCTACACTTTTCTCGCCATCAGCTATTCACTGAATGCACCATTAAATCTCATGTTAACTTTCATTATTAAAACCCCTAATAATGCATTTTGTTAAAAGTCAAAAATGTGTTGTACTCTGCCCAAAAGTAAGCCAGTATTGTTTCCAATCACAATTTTAATTGGATTTTGGCTTTCTACTTTTTATATTCCATCATAAATTTTATTGGGTTTAATTACAAATCCATATGTATTTGTTGAGAAGTGCTAGTTTGATATTTTCCAGTGACAACTACATTTTATTCAAAGAAAAAATGTATTAGAATAAAAATTGCAAGAGACTAACTCATTGCATAAGATGATTAATTGAATTCCAGATTTATATGCATTTGTGATGAATGATTTCCTATAGTAAAATGACTTGAATGATGTATCAGGGCACCATTATTCATTTTAATGGGTTTGCACAACATGCATATCACCATTATTATAGATAGCTTTGAAGATGTGGATTTCATTCCACCTTCATCCATTTTTAGGTCTGACAAATTTTCTTCTATGACCATGGAGAAAGAGAAGAATTATACTGAGACTATTAAGTCCTGAGATTAAGTTCACCTCCCATACAGAAGGAAAAAAAAATTTTTTTTGATCTATAATTCTCAAAAATCTTTTGCTCTGTCAGCATTAGAGACCTGTTTGTTTAGATCTAGCTAATTATGACTTTTTAAAATTCAGGTATAGTTGATTTGCAATATTATATTAATTTCAGGTGTACAAAATAGTGATTCAATATTTTAGAGATTATACTCCATTAAAGTTATTACAAGATAATGGCTATAATTCTCTGTGCAGTAAAATATATTCTTGTTGCTTCTCTTTTTTTTACACAGTAGTTTGTATCTCTTAATCCCATACTCCTATCTTGGCCCTCCCCACTTACCTCTCCCCACTGATAATCAATAGTTTGTTCTCTATTTCTATAAGAAAAAGACAATGTTTGTGTTCTGTTATATACATTCATTTGTTTTATTTTCAGATTCCACATATAAGTGATAACATACAGAATTTGTCTTTCTCTGTCTGACTTATTTCACTAAGCATAATACCTTCTAGGTCCATTGACACTGTTGTGAATGGCAGAATATTTCCATTGTATTCAATATATATTATATCTTCTGTATCCATTCGTCTGTTAATGGACAAGTATGTCCGTTTCACATCTTGGCTATTGTAAATAGTGGTGCTATGAATATTGGAATGCATGTATCTTTTCAAAGTAGTGTTTTCCTTTTCTTCAGATATATACCCAGGAGTAGAATTGCTGGATCATATGGTAGTTCTATTTTTAGTTTTTTGGGGAACCTCCATAATATTTTTCATAGTGGCTCCACCAGTATACAGTCACATCAACAGTGTACATGGATTCCCTTTTATCCACGTCCTCACCAACATTTCTTATTCATAGACATTTTCTGATAGGTGTTAGGTGATATCTCACTGTGGTTTTGATTTGCATTTCTCTGATGATGAATGATGTTGAGTACCTTTTCATGTGCCTCTTGGCCATCTATATGTCTTCTTTGGAAAAATGTCTATTCAGATCTTCTACCCATTTTTAATCAGGTTGTTGTTTTTTGTTTGTTTTTAATATTGAGCTGTATGGGCTGTTTATATATTTTGGATATTAACCTCTTATTGGTCATCATTTGGGAATATTTTTTCCCATTCAATAGGTTGTCTTTTTGTTTTGCTGCTGGATTTCCTTTGCCAGGCAAAAGCTTTTAAGTTTAGTTAAGTCCCATTTGTTTATTTTTGCTTAGTTTGTTTGGGTTTTTGTTTTGTTTTGCCTTAGGGGACACATCCAAATAATTATTGCTACGATTTATGTCAAAGACCGTTCTGCCTATGTTCTCTTCCAGGAGTTTTATGGTTTCAGGTCTTACATTTAGGATTTTAATCCATTTTGAGTTTATTTTTGTATATATGGTCTGAGGGAATGTTCTAATCTCATTGTTTTACATTTGGCCATCTGGTTTTCCCAGCACCACTTACTGAAGAGACTCTTTTTTCCATTGTATATACTTGCCTCCTTTGTGGTAAATTAATTGACCATAAGTGTGTGGGTTTACTTCTGGGCTCTCTATTTTGTTCACTCATTCATGTGTCTGTTTTTGTGCCAATACAATGCTGTTTTGATTAATGTATCTTTGTAGTATAGTCTTAAATCTGGGAGGGTGATACCTCCAGCTTTGTTCTTTTTTCTCAAGATTGCTTTGGTAGTTTGAGGTCTTATGTAGTTCTAAATACATTTTAGGCTTACTTGTTTTAATTTTGTGAAAAATGCCATGGGTACTTTGGTAGGGATTGCATTAAATCTGCAGATTGCTTGGGGTAATATGGCCATATTACCAATATTAATTCTTCCAATTCATGAACATGGGATATCTTTCCTCTTCTTTGAATGAACTTCAGTTTCCTTTATCAATGTTTTATAGTTTTCAGAGTATAGGTCTTCACCTCCTTGGTTAAGTTTATTCCTAGGGTTTTTTTAATGCAATTTTAAATGGGAGAATCACATTTTTTCTTCTGTTGTAGCAACCCTGGATCTTGTGCTAGGCTGTGGTGTGGAGCATGTGGGGCCAGAGCATTTGCTTAGCTGGGGTGCTCAGCAAGGCGGTGGTGGGACTTCCGGTCGTCAGAAGTCTAGGCTGCTCCTGGGGCACTGTTTGAGTAAGCACCAACAGTGGCTGCCACTGCCCCACCTGGGTTTCACCCTGAATCCCCAGGTCACCTCTGCATCCCTAGATCAATTTTTTCCCACGTCCTGGCCACCCTAGATCCAGTTCCAAGCTGTGGCATGGAGTAAGCATGACTGGGGCATTCACCTGGCTCAGACTTGGGAATGCGATGAGGTGGCAGCTGCTTAGGCAGACCTCTCTTCGCCCTTCCTGGGATCATGCCAGTACCCACACACTCCTCATGAGTGGATTCTAGGCTTCTCCAGCCTTTCTATCCAAGTAGCCAAGCGTTCTTGTCTCCTAGGCAGAGCACTCCAGGATTGGGAAACCCAGTCTGTGTCTTGACCCGCTCACTCCCCAGGGCAAGTGTCCACCCTTGCAATCTTCGTTTTCCTCCTAGACCCCTCCCATTGGCACAGGTCCTGACCCAATGTTTTTCATATTGTGCTACCCAATTATGTGCCTCTTTCTTACAGCCTTTGTTGTATTGGAGTCCTTTTGCCAGTTTCCAATTAGATTTCCATGAGGATTATTCCAAATCTATCCGTATTTTTGATGTGTTTATGGAGGAATGTGAGTTCCACATTCTCTTACTCTGTCATCTTGAATTCCCTTCTGCTGTTTTTTTTTGTTTGTTTGTTTGTTTTTTAACTAAAAAAATCAATCTCACTACTAGGGAGTAGTCTGTTCACATTGTCTATTCCTTCCTGATCCAGACTTGAAAGGTTGTATATGTATATTTCTAGAAATTTGTCATATTCTTCTAGGTTGTCCAATTTGTTGCATATAACAGTTTACAGTATTCTCTTATGTATTTTTTCATATCTCTGTGATATCAGTTATTTCTCCTCTTTCATTTCTTTGTTTATTTGGGTCATCTCTATTTCCTTCCTGGTGAGCCTGGATAAAGGTTTATCAATTTTGTTTATCTTTTTAAAAAAGCAACTCTTGGTGTCATTGATCTTTTCTGTTGTTTTTATTGATCTCTATTTTATTTATTTCTTCTCTGATCTGTATTTATTCCCTTCCTTCTGCTCACTTTGGGTTTTGTTTGTTCTTTGTCTAATTCCTTTAGGTGGTAAATTAAGTTGTTTACTTGAGATTTGTCTTGTTTCTTGAGTTAAGCCTGTATTGCCATAAACTTCCCTCTTAGAACTGCTTTTGCCGTGTCCCAAAGATTTTAGAAAGTTGTGTTTCCACTTTCATTGGTCTTGAGGTATTTTCTGATTTTCTCTTTGATTTCATCATTGACTTATTGGTTTTTTGGTAGCATTTTGTTTAGTTTCAACATGCTTGTGCTTTTCCCATTTTTCTTCCTGCAATTGATATCTTGTTCCGTGCTGTTGTGGTCTGAAATATTGCTTCATATAATCTCTGTCCTCTTAAATTTGTTGAGACTAGTTGTGTCCTCCATATCCTGGAGAACATTCAATGTGCACTTGAAAAGAATGTGTATGCTGCTGTTTTTAGATGAAAAGTTCTCTTGATATCTATTAAGTCCAACTGGTCTAATATGTCATTTAAGACCACTGTTGCCTTATTTATTTTATTTTCTGTCTGGATGATCTGTCCATTGATGGATGCAAGATGTTAAAGTCCCCTACTATTATTGTATTATTTTCAATTTCTCCCTTTATGTCTATTAATATTTGCTTTATATATTTAGGTGTTCCTGTATTAGGTGTATATATGTTAATGAATGTAATATCCTCTTCTTGTATTGATGCCTTTTTCATAATATAATGTCCTTATCTGTCTTTTCTTTTCTTTTTTTTTTTTTGGATGACCACAACAAAAGCAACAATGATTGCAATTACCAAACATGAAACACACTCATACTATGTCATAATATTGACATTCAGTCCAGTAATCCTCCACTGTAACAGCTCCTTTACTTTGCAGTGAAAATTGATTTGTATATTCTTTGCCTCTGAGTCCTTGTGGGATTTTTTTTTTTTTTAATTCAGACAGAAAGTCACAAAAATTATACTCATCCTCATCAGTTCACTCAGTCCCATGTAATTAATTTTTTTTTATCTTGATCTTTTGTTAGCACTTTTATGAGTTCATCAGTTTTTCATTAGAGTTCTGAAAATGCTTATTCATTCAGTTCAGCAGTACAGTCAGTTACCAGAAACCTGTACTTGTCAGAGTCTTTTCCATGAATTTCTTGAAGATGAAAGCCTTTTATAGGAACATATTTGCAAAAGCATCAGAGTACACCCAGAACTGTCTGTAAATGACAGAAGACTTAAAAGTGACCACTGTTAAAGATTTGACGAAAGTTCATAATAATGCAGTTGACAAGAAAATTAGTTATTTCTGAGATATACATTTTAAAGTAATAACTAGGCTTATTACTTATAATATTATACCAGAACATATAAGATTTTTAGAAATTTCATGTAATGTCTGAAACATTTATATTAACATATTTCCATACATATTTCCATACAAATACAAATATAAGATTTTTAGAAATTTCATATAATGTCTGAAACATTTATATTAACATATTTCCATACATATTTCCATACAAATACAAATATGATTTTTAGAAATTTCATGTAATGTCTGAAACATTTATATTAACATATTTCCATACAAATAACCCAATGAAAGTTTAGTATTAGTTGCTTTGTTTGTTTGTTTGTTTATACTGCAGGTTCTTATTAGGCATCAATTTTATACACATCAGTGTATACATGTCAATCCCAATCGCCCAATTCAGCACACCACCATCCCCACCCCACCGCAGTTTTCCCCCCTTGGTGTCCATATGTCCATTCTCTACATCTGTGTCTCAACTTCTGCCCTGCAGACCAGCTCATCTGTACCACTTTTCTAGGTTCCACATACATGCATTAATATACGATATTTGTTTTTCTCTTTCTGACTTACTTCACTCTGTATGACAGTCTCTAGATCCATCCACTTCTCAACAAATGACTCAATTTCGTTCCTTTTTATGGCTGAGTAATATTCCATTGTATATATGTACCACATCTTCTTTATCCATTCGTCTGTTGATGGGCATTTAGGTTGCTTCCATGACCTGGCTATTGTAAATAGTGCTGCAATGAACATTCGGGTGCATGTGTCTTTTTGAATTACGGTTTTCTCTGGGTATATGCCCAGTAGTGGGATTGCTGGGTCATATGGTAATTCTATTTTTAGTTTTTTAAGGAACTTCCATATTGTTCTCCATAGTGGCTGTATCAATTTACATTCCCACCAACAGTGCAAGAGGGTTCCCTTTTCTCCACACCCTCTCCAGCATTTGTTGTTTGTAGATTTTCTGATCTTATCTGTGTTTTCTAATAGAGTTTGTTTTAAAGTCTATTTTGTCTGATACGAGTATTTCTACCCCATTTTCTTGTCATTTTCGTTTGCACGAAATATCTTTTTCCATCCCCTAACTTTCAGTCTGTGTATGTCTTTAGCTCTGAAGTGACTTTCTTGTAAGCAGCATATAGATGGGTCTGTTTTTTTTTTTTAATCCAATCAGCCACCCTATGTCTTTTGACCTAGGCACTTAGAACATTGACATTTAAAGTAATTATTGATAGGTATGTACTTATTTTGCCATTTTGTTACTTGTTTTCTGTTCGTTTTTGTAGTACTTCTTGTTCTTTCTTCCTCTTTAATTCCTTCCCCTGTGTTTTGATGATTTTGTATTGGTATGTTTGTGTTCCTTGCTTTTTAGTTTTGATATCTATTGTAGATTTTTTTTTTTTGTGGTTACTTGGGGTTCATATATTGACCTATAACTATATCTATTTATTTTGAACAGGTAGTCCTTTAAGTTCAAACACATTTTTTAAGGTCTGCATTTTTTACTCACCCACCTTGTTTTGTGGTTTTTATGTAACATTTTACATTTTCATGTTTCTCCCTTTACTTATTGTAGTTATACTTGATTTTACAACTTTTTGTATTTTAATCTTTATACTAGTTTATTTAAGTTGTTGATCCCATCCTTTGCTGGTGGGATTGTTCCCTTCCTATAATTTCTTATGTTTGTTTTAACCTTTTCTTTTTCACTTAAAGTTAAGACCCTTCTTATAGCGTTGGTTTAGTATCGATGAATTCTTTGAGTTTTTGCTTTTCTCAGAAATGCTTTCTCTCTCCTTCAATTCTGAAAGATCACTTTGCTGGGTAGAGTATCCTAGGTTATAGGTTTTCTCCTTTCAGTACTTTAAATATATTATGCCGCTGTCTTCTGGCCTGCAAAGTTTATGCTGAAAAATCAGCTGATATCATTATGGGGGTTCCCTTGTATGTGACTTCTTGTTTTTCTCTTGCTGCCTTTAAAATTCTCTATCTTTAACTTTTGTCATTTAAATTATGATTATGTCTTGATGTGGGTCTCTTTGGGTTCAACTGGTTTAGATCCCTCTGTGCTTCCTGTACCTGGATATCTGTTTACTTCTTCAGGTTTGGGAAATTTTCAGCTGTAATTATATTGAATACATTTTTGATATCCTTCTCTATCTTCTTGCATTCTGGGGCCCTTCATAATGTGAATGTTGGTACACTTGATGTTGTCCCAAAGATCCCTTAAACTTTTGCATTTTTTCAATTTGTTTTCCTTTTTGCTGTTCTGATTAGGTGATTTTTATTATTCTGTATTCCAGATCACTTATGTACTCATCTGTATCACCTTGTCTGCTGTTAATTACTTCTAATGTGTTTTTCATTTCATGTATTGTTTTCTTCAGTTATGACTGGTTCTTTTTTATATTTTCTAATTCCTTGTTAAAATTCTTACTGTTCATCTATTCTTTTCCCTAATTCATTTAGTATTTTTATTACTAATGCTTTGAATTCTTTATCTGTTAAATTGTTTATTTCTGTTTCATTAGTTGTTTTTCAGTGGTTTTCTATTGCTCTTTCAATTGGAACAAATTCCTTGGTCTTCTCATTTTGCTTAACTTTCCCTGTCTCTGTGAAATTAGGTGAAATAGCTTCCTATTGCAGTCTTGAAAGGGTGTCCTTGTGTTGGAGCATGCCCAGTGGTTTTGGTGGGAGAGCTGGATCTAACATGAACACAAGTCACATCTTTCCTCAGGGTGTGCTGGCAGCTATCATCTGGTGTGAGGTGTGCCTGGAGATGGAGGGGCTACAGCCAGAGCAAAGTGTGAGCCAGGGCTTCTCCTCTGCTCAGAGGATGTCACCACCCTATGGGGGCTGAGGCAGGTCCCAAGTTACTGGAGCAGAAGCCCTGAGGGCCTGGTCTGAGCTGGTTTCTTTTCCTTTCAATATGTTCTCTCTCTGCTCCCAGTACTGGCTCCCTTGCTGCAAAGATGAACAGTGCTGGGGAAATTGGGCTGTTGTGGGCACTCAGCATGGCTTGGAGCACAGGCTGTGGTGGTCCAGCTGAGGTCAGAGACCTGAACTGCTTCCAGTGTGCTGCCTATGTAAGCACCAGTAATGCTGCTTCTGCCCCACTTAGAGTCTAAGCCACCTCTGTGTCTAACAGCCCAGCTCTCTCCTTCGTCACAGTGGTCCTCTTCACAGTGTGGAGCTGTGTCATGAAGTGAGCAGGGCTAGAGTAGTCACTCAACTCAGGCTGAAACACACACCAGGGCAGTTGGGGGAAACTGGCCAGTTACCAGTTCAGTCTCAATCTATCATCTCCACCCTTTTTCAGGAGCAAGCAAGCATGGCTTCCTACAGCCCTGCTATTAGTCCCATCAATCCTCCAGCCAGCTAAGAGGATTTGTCTTCTGGGTGTTTGACCCCATGGTTGGGACACCCCATGTGTGGCTTGAGCCCCTCACTCCCCAGGTAGGGTGTCCACCCATGTAATCTCCCTTCTTCTCTGAGTCCCCTCCCCAGGGCACAGGTACCGACCCATTTGCTTTTCTTCCCTTCCTTCCTGATTCTGTGTAGCTCTTTCTTACATCCTTGGTTGTATAGAGTCTTTATGCCAGTCTCCAATTAGTTTTTAGTGACAGTGGTTCCATATGTAATGTATTTTTGTTGTGTTCATGGGGAGAGGAGAGTTCTGCGTTCTCCTTCTCTGCCATCTTGATTTCCTCCTCTAATGATGACTATTGTTGGTTATTGAAAGCTTCAGTGAGTTGCCTCTCCTCCACTTTCTACCTTAAATTAGAAATAAAGTAACTTTCTTTATTTTAAAGTCATAAAATTATCATATTAGGTCTGTCATCCATTTTGTGGGAGCAAATTAGAATGTTTCTAACAGTTTGAATAAAAATTTTGCAGTATTCCAAATTCAGGACTGGGAGGTGTTTGGTAAAAGAAAAAAAAAATAATGAAATGCATGTGTAACCTGTTTGAAAAAAAAAAATAAATGAGATCAAAGAGATGATCAGCCAGACATGAGAAAATATAAAGAAATCTTGTGTCAATACCCATATAAGCCCTGTCTATGAAAATATTAGTCTAGGGCAGATAACTTTATATATACAGCTGTTTTGTGAAGGTTGTTCTTGTAGTAATTGTACTGAATGAGCGGGCCACTAGATACTGTAACTATAAGATACTTTAAACATTAAGCTCTTCTGACTCCATCCTCCCCAATGAATCTTTTGATCATTTGGCTCCCCATGTAACTTGCCAATAGGGGAAAAATTGACCTATTTAAGCTAACTCAAGCATTCTGGTCCACTTGTGGAAGTAGGGCTTTGAAAATAATATAATCTACCACATAATCCCTCACCCAATTCTCAGACCCAAGCCAGTTCACAAATACAGAATCCCTTGAATAAAAGGGAGTCCAAGTCCCTTTGAAGGACTCAGTATACCAAATCTTTCATCCATCCTTCTTCAAAGGCACCTGCTGCCATTTCCAAGGGAAAGGGGAATACTCAAACATCTAAAGGATGATTACATGTAGGCTTGGAGACTACACTAATCCTTCAGGAATTAAAACTCCACTGTGGTTCACCAGGGAGAGTCCTATCAAGGTTGATAATGAAGATTTTTTTAATATCCATCTCACAGTAGACCAGATGAGTTTAAGAACCCACACAGTGGTCATTTCTCAGTTTCGGAATGTATAATAAGAACAGATATACTTATTTGTTGGATGAATCCTTACTTTCACTTCCTGACCTATGGGGCGAAACCTATTATGGGAAGAAGGACGAATTGAAAGACTTTATTACTGTCCTCACCACCTCCCAAAACACGCAAACATATAATCACCAAATAGTAAGCTCAAAATACAACTGTGTTCCAGGAGAAATTGCAGAGATTATTGGCAGCATCAAAGATGTGAAATATGGAGTAGCAGTGCCTACAACATAAAACTTACTTCTTTGGACTATGCAGAAGACATGTCTTAGAGAATTAGATTGGATTCTCATGTATTTAATTAGGTAGTGACTCCAACTTTAGCTGCTGTTCCAAATATTGTCTTTTTATTAGAGCAGATCAACAGAGGCTATAGCATCTAGTTTGCAGCTATTGATCTGGCAAATTTCTTCTTTTTATACCAATTAGCAAAGTCCACTAGATAGTTTTCTTCCACCTTACAGAGAAAGCAGTTTACTTCACTGTCTTACCTCAGTCTTGACAATTTTCTGGTTCTCTGTCAAAATCTGGCATTGCAGTAATCTTCATCACCTTGCCATCCCACATAGCATCATACTGATCTATAAATGGATGCTATAATGCCAATCAGATCTGTTCAGCAGAGTGATGTGGTAAGATACATGTGTGCCAGAGAGTAAGAGATAAAAATCTAAAAATATCCAGGGGCTATGACATCACTGAGATTTTTAGAGGTCTACTGCATCTAGGGCATAGCTATGTATTCCCTCCTACCTGAAAGACAAGCTGTTGCATTTTTTACTTCCTTTAGTAGAAAAGAATCCCAGTACTTGGAGGGCATCTTTAGAGTTTAGCTTAATAGACACCATATTTGAAAGTGTTTCTTCAGCCCATTTACAAAATGATCTGTGTGGTTGGCTGTTTTCGGTGAAGTCCAGAGAAAGAAAAAGGTCTGCAATTGGTCCAGGCTGGATTTCAAGCGGTTTTTCTTTCTGGGCCAGTGGCCTGACTTATGATGCTCAAGTGTCTACTTATCAAGATGCCCGGCTGAGCTTCTGGTAAACTCTGATAGGAAAATCACAACACAGATACCTGGCAGTTGAAGGAAAACATCACAATGCTATTATTCTATTGAGAAATATTTTCTGTTTACTCATTGGCACTGGTAGAAACAAATCTTTTATCGCCAGATAATGCTTGCAACAAATTCTGCAACCTAAACTTCCAGTCATTAACTAGATGTTTACAGGTCATAAATTCAGGCTTGCAGAGAAGCTGTTTCTCATGAAATAGAAGCAGTATGTTTGAGGAGAGGCTCCACTGTGTCCTTAAGGTGAAAGTGAGTTACATGAGCTATTGACTCTGACTTTCATGAAGGCATTAACTCCTACTGCACTGCTACCTCTCCATCCATCCACATTCCTCATAGAGATTTTCCTTGACTACATTAATGATAAAAGACTGGGGCCTCAATGCTGAATGTATTACATAATATGCTGACATTGGCTAAGCTGTCAGCTAAAGCATTAAAACCCCTCTCAGAGGTCGCCCTAAATTACAGTATAGAAGGAAACCTCCCAGCAAGCAGAATCTGGAGCAGTGCATCTTGTTGAGTACTTTTTCTGGGAAGATAGAGGGCCAGAAATGCATTCTATAATGATACATGGTCAGTGGATAACAGTTTGATGAGATTGTCATGGACTTGTGAGCAACAAGATTGGAGAGTAGTTTGTGAATAGACCTCTTGGAATGGGCCTAGAGGGTGAGAATATTTACATCTCCCCTGAATGTTCATCAAAGGCCATCTCCTTCCTGGAAGAATCTCAATAATCAGATGTTCAAGATGGCCCATTCTGTGGATGTGATACACAGTTTTCCCAACCACTTAGTGCTTAATCAAAGAGTTTATGAATAAAGTAGCCAGGTCTACGCAAACAGAAACATTGCCTGGGATTTCCTTCACCAAGAATGATCTGGCTACCACAAGTGCTGAGAACAAGAGAGTCCAGTACTGATATATCACCATTTATCTGGTGTCAGATTGCTCATATAAGACCCTTTCATCATGATTTGTCCCAACTGAAAATAATTCGTAAGGCATGAATTCCCCTTCACTGCTTACAATGCTTCTCCCAGCACCCCATCTATGGATTTATGAATGTTTTATTCACCGTCATGATCTCATACACATATTGCTTCTGACAAAGGAACTCACTTTAGAGCAAACAGAAATCAGGCAAAGAGCTCAACCCTTTGTGATGTGCTTGTCAGTGTACTCCATCATCCAGAAGCAACAGACCTGAAGGAATGTGGAAAGGCTATTAAGGGCTCAGTCATAGTGCTGCCTGGATGACAACACTTAGGAGCGTTGGGAAGCTGACCCTTTAAATTGTGACGACACAGCAACCAGTGTCTACTGTCTTTTCTATCTAACTAGGGGTGGGAATAAGAGTAACTACTCTCACTATTTTGCCTAATGGCCCATTCACAAAATTTTGCATTTTGTTCCTGCATGTTTCTACACCTTTGGGCTCTGTAAGGTCTTGCTTCCTAAGGTAAAAACAAAACAAAACAAAAAAACCACAAAACAAAAAAGTCTCTTTTCACCAGGAAATACAAAGTGGTTCCAATAAACCAGGAATTGAGAATGTGACCTGGATATTTTGGGTTCACTATGCCACTAAATCAATAGGCAAGGAATAGGCTGTAGTGAAGAATTCCAATTAACAAGGGAAAATAGATTCTTGCCACACAAGGAGTTACGTTTGAATATATCCAGAATCTAAAGGATTATCAAGGTCTACTTCCATGTAGAGTGGTAAATGTTAATAGAAGATCATGATTTCTACCAGAACATGATTTCTATGGGGTGAGACCGTTGAGGAATAAATATTCCGATCACCCCATATAAAACAGTCGTGACCAGCTGAGGTACTGGTCTAGGTAAAGATAACATGAAATTGGAAGTGAGAAAAGGAACTTTTTAATTAATAGTTTTTTTTTCTTGAATAAACCATTATTATTAAAATAACCCATTTTCATTTTTTGACTTGAAATTTTATAAAATAGGACAATTCCAGACATGTTGGAATGTGCAATAGTGCCATATACACCTGTTTTTGAGTCTTTCACTTACTAACCATGTGAACTGTGTGAAATGAGAATAATGGTGCTACAGCATATCTGTGAACTCAGATCCTGTTTTACTCTCTGTCAAATGAGATGTTTAGATTAGATTGTGTCAAATTTCTTTTCCAACTTTAAGAATTTATAATATTTTAAGAATATAAGGACAAAATCCAGTAAAGAAAAGATAAATGCATTTACTTTTACTTATCATTGAATCCCCTTGATATGATTTTTTTTCCTTAGTTCTTGGAGGAACTTTTGGCTTTTACCTGAGTTAGAATTTTCACAGAGGTAGAATGTCAACCAACTCCCTGAAACTCTAATTAGGATAAAACTGTATGGTTGACCTTTGAGGCAAATACAAAGTGAGTGAAATTCAACACCTATGTTCTAATCTAACAACTTGTCTGACAAAGAAAGGTAAAGATTGGAACCTCAGTAATGCAGTTAAAACAACTGCCTTGGGGAGAGACCTTCAAGATGGCAAACGAGTAAGACGTGGAGATCACCTTCCTCCCCACAAATACATCAGAAGTACATTTACATGTGGAACAACTCATACAGAACACCTACTAAATGCTGGCAGAAGATCTCAGACTTCCCAAAAGGCAAGAAACTCCCCACGTTCCTGGGTAGGGAAATAGAAAAAAGAATAAACAGAGACAAAAGAATAGGGAGGGGACCTGAACCTCGGGGAGGGAGCTGTGAAGGAGGAAAAGTTTCCACACACTAGGAAGCCCCTTTACTGGTGGAGACGGGGGGGGGCGGGTGGGGGGGGAAGCTTCTGAGCCACAGAGAAGAGTGCAGCAATAGGGGGGCAGAGGGAAAAACGGAGAGATTCCCACACAGAGGATCGGTGCCAACCAGCACTCACCAGCCTGAGAGGCTTGTCTGCTCACCCGCCGGGGTGGGCGGGGGCTGGGAGCTGAGCCTACGGCTTCGGATGTCAGATCCCAGGGAGAGGAATGGGGTTGGTTGCGTGAACACAGCCTGAAGGGGATTAGTGGGCCACAGTTAGCCAGGAGGGAGTCCAGAAAAATGACTGGAACTGCCTAAGAGGCAAGAGACCATTGTTTCGGGGTGTGTGAGGAGAGGGAATTCAGAGCACTGCCTAAGTGAGCTCCAGAGATGGGCGTGAGCTGCGGCTATCAGCATGGACACCAGAGACGGGCATGAAATGCTAAGGCTGCTATTGCAGCCACCAAGAATCCTGTGTGCAAGCACAGGTCAGTATCCACACCTCCCCTCCCAAGAGCCTGTGCAGCCTGTCACTGCCAGGGTCCCGTGATCCAGGGACAACTTTCCCGGGAGAACACACAGCACGCCTCAGGCTGTTGCAACGTCACGCCTGCCTTTGCCACTGCAGGCTCACCCGGCATTCTGTACCCCTCCCTCCCCCCGGCCTGAGTGAGCCAGAGCCCCCTAATCAGCTGCTATTTTAACCCCGTCCTGTCTGAACGAAGAAGAACAGATGCCCTCAGGTGAGCTACATGCAGAGGCGGGGCCACGTCCAAAGCTGAACCCCAGAAACTGTGCAAAAAAAGAAGAGGAAGGGAAATTTCTCCCAGCAGCCTCAGGAGCAGTGGATTTGAATCTCCACAATCAACTTGATGTACTCTGCAACTCTGGAATACCTGAATAGACAATGAATCTTCCCAAAATTGAGGCAGTGGACTTTGGGAGCAACTGTAGACTTGGGGTTTGCTTTCTGCATCTAATTTGTTTCTGGTTTTATGTTTATCTTAGTTTACTATTTAGAGTTTATTATCATTGGCAGATTTGTTTATTGATTTGGTTGCTCTCTTCCTTTTTT
The DNA here is from genome assembly GCF_009873245.2 of Balaenoptera musculus. NCBI lineage: Eukaryota > Metazoa > Chordata > Mammalia > Artiodactyla > Balaenopteridae > Balaenoptera > Balaenoptera musculus. The sequence goes on from NC_045787.1 coordinate 120,534,403, forward strand.
TATATATAGATATATATATATATATTTTCCTTTTTCTCTTTTTGTGAGTGTGTATGTGTATGCTTCTTTGTGTGATTTTGTCAGTATAGCTTTGCTTTTACCATTTGTCCTAGGGTTCTGTCTATCCGTTTTTTTTTTTTTTTAATATACTTTTTAGCACTTGTTATCATTGGTGGATTTGTTTATTGGTTTGGTTGCTCTCTTCTTTCTTTCTTTCTTTTATGACTTTTTAATTTTTAATTTTTACTAATTGTTTTTCTTTTAATAACTTTATATTATTTTTTTATTTTTTTATTTATTTCTTTTTTTTTCTCCCTTTTCTTCTGAGCCATGAGGCTGACAGGGTCTTTGTACTCTGGTTGGGTGTCAGGCCTGTGCCTCTGAGGTGGGAGAGCTGAGTTCAGGACATTGGTCCACCAGAGTTCTCTTGGCTCCATGTAATATCAAATGGAGAAAGCTCTCCCAGACATCTCCATCTCAACGCTAAGACCTTGCTGCACTCAACGACCAGCAAGCTACAGTGCTGGAAACCCTATGCCAAACAACTAGCAACACAGGAACACAACCCCACCCATTAGCAGAGAGGCTACCTAAAATCACAATAGCTCACAGACACCCCAAAACACACCACCAGAAGCAGCCATGCCCATCACAAAGAAAACAGCCAGCCGCATCCACCAGAACACAGGCACCAGTACCCTCCACCAGGAAGCCTACCCAAGCCACTGAACCAACCTTAGACACTGGGGGCAGACACCAAAAACAATGAACTACGAACCTGCAGCCTGCAAAAAGGAAACAACAAACACAGTAAGTTAAGCAAAATTAGAAGAGAGAGAAACACACAGCAGATGGAGGAGCAAGGTAAAAACCCACCACACCACACAAATGAAAAGGAAATAGGGAGTCTACCTGAAAAAGAATTCAGAGTAATGATAGTAAGCATGATTCAAAATCTTGGAAATAGAATGAAGAAAATACAAGAAACGTTTAACAAGGACCTAGAAGAACTAAAGAGCAAACAAATAATGATGAACAACACAATAAATGAAATTAAAAATTCTCTAGAAAGAATCAATAGCAGAATAACTGAGGCAGAAGAATGGATAAGTGACCTGGAAGATAAAATAGTGGAAATAACTACTGCAGAGCAGAATAAAGAAAAAATAATGAAAAGAATTGAGGACAGTCTCAGAGACCTCTGGAACAACATTAAACACACCAACATTTGAATTATAGGGGTCCCAGAAGAAGAAGAGAAAAAGAAAGGGACTGAAAATATTTGAAGTGATTATAGTTGAAAACTTCCCTAATATGGGAAAGGAAACAGTCAATCAAGTCCAGGAAGCACAGAGAGTCCCATACAGAATAAAACCAAGGAGAAACATGCCAAGACCCATATTAATCAAACAATCAAAAATTAAATACCAAGAAAAAATATTAAAAGCAGCAAGGGAAAGCAGCAAATTACATATAAGGGAATCCCCATAAGGCTAACAGCTGATCTTTCAGCAGAAAATCTGCAAGCCAGAAGGGAGTGGCAGGACATACTTAAAGTGTTGAAAGGGAAAAAGCTACAACCAAGATTACACAGCAAGGATCTCATTCAGATTCAAGAGAGTAATTAAAAACTTTACACTCAAGCTTAGTGAGCAAAAGCTAAGAGAATTCAGAACCACCAAACCAGCTTTACAACAAATGCTAAAGGAACTTCTCTAGGCAAGAATCACAAGAGAAGGAAAATACCTACAATAACAAATCCAAAACAATTAAGAAAATGGTAACAGGAACATACATATCGATAACTACTTTAAATGTAAGTGGATTAAATGCTCCAACCAAAAATTTTAACTGGCTGAATGGACACAAAAACAAAACCAATATATATGCTGTCTACAAGATACCCATTTCAGACCTAGGGACACATACTGACTGAAAATGAGGGAATGAAAAAAGATATTCCATGTAGATGGAAATCAAAAGAAAGCAGGAGTAGCGATTCTCATATCAGACAAAATAGACTTTAATATAAACACTATTACAAGAGACAAAGCAGGACAATACATAACAATCAAGGGATCAATCCAAGGAGAAGATAGAAGAATTGTTTATATTTATGAACCCAACATAGGAGCACCTCAATACATAAGGCAAATGCTAAAAGCCATAAAAGAGGGAATCGACAGTAACACAGTAATAGTAGAGGACGTTAACACTGCACTTTCACCAATGGACAGATCATCCAAAATGAAAATAAGTAAGGAAACACAAGCTTTAGATGATACATTAAACAAGATGGACTTAATTGATATTTATAGGACATTCCATCCAAAAACAACAGAATACACTTTCTTCTCAAGCGCTCATGGAACATTTTCCAGGATAGATAATATCTTGGGTCACAAATCAAGCCTTGGTAAATTTAAGAAAATTGAAATCGTATCAAGTATCTTTTCCAAACACAATGCTATGAGACTAGATATCAATTACAGGAAAAAATCTGTATAAAATACAAAGACATGAAGGCTAAACAATACACTACTCAATAACCAAGAGATCACTGAAGAAATCAAAGACAAGATTAAAAAATACCTAGAAACAAATGATAATGAAAACACGAGCACCCAAAACCTATGAGATGCAGCAAAAGCAGTTCTAAGAGGGAAGTTTATAGCAATACAAGCCTACCTCAAGAAACAGGAAACAGATCAAATAAACAACCAAACCTTACAATTAAAGCAATTAGAGAAAGAAGAACAAAAAACCCGGAATTTAGCAGAAGGAAAGAAATCATAAAGATCAATCAGAAATAAATGAAAAAGAAATGAAGGAAACAGTAGCAAAGATCAATAAAACTAAAAGCTGTTTTTCTTGAGAAGATAAACAGAATTGATAAACCATTAGCCAGACTCATTGATTTGAATCAATAGAAGTAGAAATGAAAAGGGAGAAGTAACAACTGACACTGCAGAAATACAAACGATCATGAGAGATTACTACAAGCAACTCTACGCCAATAAAATGGACAACGTGGAAGAAATGGACAAATTCTTAGAAAAGCACAACCTTCTGAGACTGAACCAGGAAAAATAGAAAATATAAACAGACCACTCACAACCACTGAAATTGAAACTGTGATTAAAAATCTTCCATCAAACAAAAGCCCAAGTTCAGATAGATTCACAGGAGAATTTTATCAAACATTTAGAGAAGACCTAACACCTATCCTTCTCAAACTCTTCCAAAATATAGCAGAGGGAGGAACATTCCCAATCTCATTCAACGAGGCCACAATCAACCTGATACCAAAACCAGAAAAAGATGTCACAAAGAAAGAAAACTACAGGCCAATATCACTGATGAACATAGATGCAAAAATCCTCAACAAAATACTAGCAAACAGAATCCAACAGCACATTAAAAGGATCATACACCATAATCAAATGGGGTTTATCCCAGGAATGCAAGGATTCTTCAATATACGCAAATCAATCAATGTGATAAACCAAATTAACAAATTGAAGGAGAAAAACCACATGATCATCTCAATAGATGCAGGAAAAGCTTTTGACAAAATTCAACATCTATTTATGATAAAAACCCTCCAGAAAGTAGGCACAGAGGGAACTTTCCTCAACATAATAATGGCCATATATGACAAACCCAAAGCCAACATCGTCCTCAATGGTGAAAAACTGAAACCATTTCCACTAAAATCAGGAAGAAGATAAGGTTGCCCACTCTCACCACTATTATTAAACATAGTTTTGCAAGTTTTAGCCACAGAAATGAGAGAAGAAAAAGAAGTAAAAGGAATCTATATTGGAAAAGAAGAAGTAAAGCTGTTACTGTTTGCAGATGACAGGATACTATACATAGAGAATCCTAATGATGCTACCAGAAAACTACTAGAGCTAATCAATGAATTTGGTAAAGTAGCAGGATACAAAATTAATGCACAGAAATCTCTTGCATTCCTACACACTAATGATGAAAAATCTGAAAGAGAAATTAAGGAAACATTCCCATTTACCACTGCAACAAAAAGAATAAAATACCTAGGAATAAACCTACCTAAGGAGGTAAAAGAGCTGTACTCAGAAAACTATAAGACACTGATGAAAGAAATGAAAGATGATACCAACAGATGGAGAGATATACCATGTTCTTAGATTGGAAGAATCAACATTGTGAAAATGACTATATTACCCAAAGCAATCTACAGATTCATTGCAATCCCTATCAAACTACCAACGGCATTTGTCACAGAACTAAAACAAAAAATTTCACAATTTGTATGGAAATCCAAAACACCCCAGATAGCCAAAGCAATCTTGAGAAAGAAAAACGGAGCTGGAGGAATCAGGCTCCCAGACTTCAGACTATACTACAAAGCTATAGTAATCAAGACAGCATGGTACTGGCACAAAAACAGAAATATAGATCAATGGAACAGGATAAAAAACCCAGAGATAAACCCACACACATATGGTCACCTTATTTATGATAAAGGAAGCAAGAGTAAAATTGGAGAAAAGACAGCCTCTTCAATAAGTGGTGCTGGGAAAACTGGACAGCTACATGTAAAAGAATGAAATTAGAACACTCCCTAACACCATACACAAAAATAAACTCAAAATGGATTAAAGACCTAAATGTAAGGCCAGACACTATCAAACTCTTAGAGGAAAGCATAGGCAGAACAGTGTATGACATAAATCACAATAAGATCCTTTTTGACCCACCTCCTAGAGAAATGGAAATAAAAACAAAAATAAACAAATGGGACCTAATGAAAGTTAAAACTTTTGCTCAGCAAAGGAAACCATAAACAAGATGAAAAGACAACCCTCAGAATGGGAGAAAATATTTGCAAATGAAGCAACTGACAAAGGATTAATCTCCAAAATATACAAGCAGGTCATGCAGCTCAATATCAAAAAAACCAACAACCCAATCCAAAAATGGGCAGAAGAGCTAAATAGACATTTCTCCAAAGAAGATATACAGATTGTCAACAAACACATGAAAGGATGCTCAACATCACTAATCATTAGAGAAATGCAAATGAAAACTACAATGAGGTATCACCTCACACCAGTCAGAATGGCCATCATCAAAAAATCTACAAACAATAAATTCTGGAGAGGGTGTGGAGAAAAGGGAACCCTCTTGTACTGTTGGTGGGAACGTAAATTGATACAACCACTATGGAGAACATTATGGAGGTTCCTTAAAAAACTAAAAATAGAACTACCGTACAACTCAGCAATCCCACTACTGGGCATATACCGTGAGAAAATCATAATTCAAGAAGAGTCATGTACCACAATATTCATTGCAGCTCTATTTACAATAGCCAGGACATGGAAGCAACCTAAGTGTTCATCAACAGATGAATGCTCAAGAAGATATGGCACATGTATACAATGGAATATTAGCCATAAAAAGAAATGAAATTGAGTTATTTGTAGTGAGGTGGATGAACCTAGAGTCTGTCATACAAAGTGAAGTAAGTCAGAAAGAGAAAAACATATACCGTATGCTAACACATATAAATGGAATAAAAAAAAAAAAAAACAAACCAGAAGATGGTTCTGAAGAACCTAGGGGCAGGACAGGAATGAAGATGCAGACGTAGAGAATGGACTTGAGGATACGTGGAGGGGGAAGCGTAAGCTGGGACGAAGTGTGAGAGTGGCAGTTATATATATCCACTACCAAATGTAAAATAGATAGCTAGTGGGAAGCAGCTGCATAGCACAGGGAGCTTGGTGCTTGGTGCTTTGCGATCACTTAGAAGGGTGGGATAGGGATGGTGGGAGGGAGATGCAAGAGATAGGAGGATGGGGATATATGTATATGTCTAGCTGATTCACTTTGTTATAAAGCAGAAACTAACACACTATTGTAAATCATTTATACTCCAATAAAGATGTTTTAAAAAAACCCAAAAGCAACCGCCTTTCATTTCTTCAACTCTATTAACAGCCAATCCTGTTGGCTTCATGGCTTGATAACTTCTAGAATAGTTTTTATTAACCATGGGTGAGCATGTGAATAAAAATGGAATTAGGCAGAATTGAATGAATCCAAAGAGCCAGTCCTTCAAAATTTTTACTTAAACCAGAGACTGGAACACCTTAAGTACTGGTTCATTAGTTTGTTGATTGACTTGAGATTTGGCATCATCAAGGCATGATATGAAGGGAGGAAATGCTTTGGGAAGAAGTGCATTTGAATCCTTTCTCTGTTTCTCCTTGGCTGTATTATCCTGAAAATACTACAACTCTCTAATGCTCAGTTTTCCTATTTTCAAATAATTTCCACTCTGCAGTGTTAAGATTAAATGAGATATTGGCTGTAAAGTGATTACCATAGTGCCTGGCGTATAAAAGAGGTCAATTAATTTAAAAAAAAAATCTCCCCTACAGGAATTTCAAAGCAGGCACAAAGAGGAAATAAGGTTGATTTGAATTAGGACACAATCTGACCTGGACTGAAAGGTGTAAATGTTTTTGGTGCCACTAACCAAGGTGGTAGACATGCAGATAAGAACAATGATAAAGGAAGTTTAAACTTACTACTCCCCAGTGGAGAGACTCAGATTGGATAACACCCAGAAGCTCAAGTAGCCCTCAGTTATCAAGAAATGGTATGTGCATCTACAACCCATCATAAAAAATAAAGGATATTTTGGATGCAGTTTTCTGGTTTTGTTCAGATGTTTGGCATCAAGCACACTATAACCCTATTTAGAAATGAATACGTTCCTGGCTAGAGCAATGAATAAATATTAGAAAGAAATGAAGTCAGTTTTTCTCCTTTTTCTCCCCTTGATCCGAAGGGGATGCCTGGAAATCTAAAACCCTGCCAGTTAATTGGATGTTAGCTAAGCACTGAGTTTGGAAATAACACTTTTCTGCAACTACTCATAGAATTATTTTTATTCTCCAGTGTCCTAGGGATTCTCCCAGGAGTTAATTGAGCTCAACCAACTACCCGCACCCCTTTTTCTCTCCTCCCAGATTGAAAGAAAGGGGCAGAGCACCAATGTCCAATTATTGACTTCATCCTCAATAAAATCTAATTATTGGGGTTGTACTTTTAATTCAGAGATTTTGATAATTCATATTAGCTGAAGTTTGTTTTTGCTCCCTTGGTGAATAAACAGTTTCTAGTAATTTAATTGTCTAGGGTAAAAAGGAAGAATTTAATCTAATTTAAATTTATGTTTAGCATCCTAATTTATATTAGTAGCATCATTTACACACCAACAATATGAATTACCAATTACAGAGTATTCTATTCTTTTTTCTATACCAATTTTAACTTAATTATATGTGTGTTTTCTAGGTTGGCTTTCTACATTTGTCTAGAATTTGTGAAATCTGGAACTAAAAAAATAAAAATTTTAAAACTCTCTGGGTGTTACCAAGGTTGTGAATGCAATATTGTGTAAGAATTACTCTATATATGGTAGTTGTAAGTATATTATATAGCTAAATAACTTTCTTACACATCTCAGCAATGCTTAAACTCTTCAACTGCACGCTTATGTGTACATGACAGTCATCATTAACCACAGCCTAATTATACCATAATCACTGAATCTGAGAAACCTAATTATAGAATCAGAGAAATCAAAGACTGAAGGGAAAAAAACTGAAGCAGAGCTTCATTTTTGCAAAAAAAAAAAAAAAAAGTCTAATTTATTAGGCATCTATATAATCCCGTGAGATAGGTTGCTTCTCTTTTTTTGTGTGGTCCTGGAATTCACACAGGAAGATGGGCACAGAATCAGCATTAAACTACTGAGATCTTAGCCACCAGACTTTCCACATAACTCTTCCTATATTCCTAAATAATCAGTCAGCTCATGTGCAGTAAGTACAGAATTGTTTTCTACCTGGTTTGATTCTCTGGCAGTACCATGAGAACCAGGCAAGATAATGCATATCAATTCAGCAATTATTTTACAGGTATCTGAACAAATATTCTGGTGCTATCATAGGGTCTCCAGTCATCAGTTTAGTCAACATATGTTCAACATTACATATTAATTATACTTCTTTTTTGGGCTACCATTCTAAGTGCTAGGAAAATAGCAGTTACCAAATCATACTAAGTCCCTTCCTTAGTGGGACTTACATTCCAGTCAGGTAAAGAAATTAATTAGCAAAAACATTAAATTGTGTTAAATACTACAAAGAAAAATAGAGTAAGAAGATAGACAATGTTGTTTGGCTGGAGAAACCAGAGAGAACATTTGAGCAGAAAATCTGCATTTAAAAAGTGGTAAGCTATGCGAAGATCTAGGGAAGTGCTTTCACAGTAGGGGAAAGAAAATGCAAAGGCCCTGAAAGGAGAACTAACTTCAGAGTCTTCTCAAAACAACAAGATGAGGTCAGAGAGTAGGCTGGAACCGGGGTATGCGTATTAGGAATTTGGATTTTAGTCTGAGTCTAATGGGAAGTCACTGCAGTGTTTTAAACAGGAAATTGAATATGTTACTGGAGAGTAGGTTCTTGTCCTGTCACTGAAAGAATTCAGAGATGAGACATGGAGGTTAAGAAAGCAAAGTGAGGATTTATTAAGCAATGCTACTCTCTCATGGGGAAAGTGGGCAGACTCAGGTTAGCGGCTGCCCTGAGTTTCTTTGGCAAGCCAGTTACGCGGGTCGTGAAAATGAATGGGTGGAATATTCACTGAGGAGGGAGGTGGTTTGGGGTCGTATTTTCTGATTTTCATTCCAGCTCCACCTTATGGAGAAGAAGAGGGATTTTTGTCCTTATTTAGTCCTGATCAGAAGTGTCATGGCACTGGTGCATGATAGGCATTTCTTATCTGCAAGGCTAATTTTATTGTAATGAGAGCATAATGAGCAAAATGTTACATCCCAACTCCAGAGATTCCTGCCTTTTCCCACGTTTCTTTGTCTGCCTCTAGGACCCTTGTCACCCCAAAATATGTGGTTTCCTGTCAGTTTGAAGGTCCCTGCTCTTCTTTGCCCAAGGACCCTGGTTGTTTACAAGATGTATGGTTTCCTGCCATCTGGCCCACACCCCCCTTTCTCTGCTCATATCTAGCTATCTACCTGTTCTAGCAAATATACCAGATTATTTTTCTATATTAATTATTAAGGTATAATTTACATACAGTAAAATTTACTTTTTTGAAAAGTGTGCAAGTTCTGCTAATTTTGACATACACTTACAATCATGCATTTATCACCACAATCAAGATATACAACAGTTCCATCACTCAAAAGAATTGCCAATGTCCCTTTGTAGTAACCTCCACCCTCACTAAACCTTTTTACTATCACTATAGTTTTGCCTTTTCAGAATATCTTGTAAATGGAATCATATAGTAAATAGCCTTTCATTCTTTCACTTAGCATAAGGTATTTGGGATTCCTCCACGTTGTTGAGTGTATCAGTAGTTTGTACCTTTTTATTACTGAATAGAATGCTATTGAATGGATGTACCATAATTTACCTGTTCCCTAGTTTTTCCCCTGTTTTTTCCCCGTTTAAAAGGTAATCTGTTGTAAACATCCACATATAGATTTTTGTGTGAACACAGGTTTTCATTTTACTTGGGTAAATACTGAGAAGTAGGATTACTAGGTCATATGATGAGGATATGTATAAATGTAGGAGAAACTGCCAAAGTGTTTTCCAAAGTACCTGCACCATTTTGCCTTCTCATTAACAATGTATGAGTGGAATTGCTTTACATCTTGACCCACCATGTTTCTGTCTTTTTTTTTTTTTTTTGCCTTTCATATTTGTTTTTAATACATCACTCTGGTAGCTGATTGGAAACTGACAGTATTAGGGAAGAATGGAAGACAAAAAGTGGTTAGGAGGACTATTGCAATAGTCAAGGTGAAAGATGATAGTGGTGTGAATGAAGATGGCCATGCCAGGGATGGTAAGAAACATCAATTTCAGGAGATAATTTGAAGGTAGGGTAAAAGGACTTGCTGAGGAATTGGACATTATCTGTGAGGGAAGAAGAGGAATGTGGGGCAAAGAAATAAATGGGATCCACAGATGGAAGAATAGATTTTGAGATGGGAAATAAAGTCTCTTTTAGGATGCTATGTTCAAGATGTCTTTTAAATGTATAAGACAAAATGTCAAGTAATTAGATGGCTATACAAATTGAAGTTCAGAGAAGTGATCTGAATCAGGCATGAGTCTGTTACTTAAGTGGGGTTGGAGATTTACATTTGGGAATTACTGAGTCTTTGTGATATTTAAAACCTTTGTATGGGATAAGATTCCCTAGAGAGGGTATATAGAGAAGGGAGTCCTGTGTCACCATAATACTTAGAATTAAGGAACTAGCCACAGTGACTGGTAGGAAGGGGCCAGTGAAATTAGAAGTCCACAAGGCAGTTTTACAGTCCAATTCTCATTATTGTCAAGTTTGTAGACAAAATCTATACAAGTACAAATAGTGCAAGGTTATGTAGTTCTGAAGAATAATTGTCAGATTTTGGTGGTAGGTGCTGGCTGTCCTCCTTTGTCTTTCTCAAACACTTGGTACAGTTACTTTATGTATGAAGGAAGAGAAGGCTCAGTCCCAGGTTGAGAGTAGAAGGTAGGTCTGAACTCTTGTACTCAACAACTTTTGGGGAGAATAATTAAAAGACAGACCCGAGAGAGGAGGTTCATATTGTGAGCATCTGAATAAAGGATACTTAATTCATTCTCATTGTTTCCACAGCACAGAGAGCATTGTGAAAACAACATAAATTGTAAAAATGAAACGTGTGTAGGATCCCGGCTTTGGAGTTAGGCAGGTTGGATTTGAATACCTCGTCTGCCCCTCTAGAGTCTCAATAGAGCACTAGAGTGATATTTTTATAACATAAGTCAGATCATGTCATTCCCCTGTTCAGAATTCTCCTTTGGCTCCCTATCTCCACAAAATAAAGTAAGAAGTCCCCATAAGATCTGATAATACCCTACATAATCAGTATGTTCCCATTACTTCTGATGACACTGTCTGTATGTTTCCCCATCCTCTCACTTCCTTTCAGATACCATGTGTGTCCTCACGATTGAGTACAGTAGGTACATTAGCACCTCAGATTCTTGAAATGCTCTCCCTTCTTCCTGCAATGTTCTCTTCCTTGTGACTCATACCTTCTCCTCCCCTCCTGTAAGTCTTTGTTCAAGGTTACCTTCTCAGTGAGCATCCCTCCCCTCAACCCCTAAAGAATTGCAGCATCCCTTTACTCATTTTCTCTGCTTTATTTTTCTCCACAATGCTTTCCATCAATTGATATATATTATATGTGTGTATATATATGTACATACATATATATACACACACATACACACACACACACACACACATATATATATATATATATATATATATAAATTTAATATCTTTTATTTCCCACTAATATGCAAACTCCCTGATGGAATGAATTTTGTATGTCTGATTTACTGCAATATCTCTAGAAACCAGAATGGAGTTTGGCACAAAGTAGGCACTCAATAAGTATATATTGGATAAGCAAATAAAATAATGTGTGTAAATCACTACACACAATGTCTAGATACTGTAAGACTACTACAAATGATTGTGTGCTATTATTACTGTTATTATCATTAATAGTTTTAAAAAATTAAATTCCTTAAATGTTAACTGAATCAAATCCTAAGACATCAGCGCATATGCATGATATTAGTCTTTATCAAAAGCTGAGTGGGTCGATTTTTAGCTTGGCTACCTTGAAGTCTAGGGAGTTTCTCAGGCCTGGGAGAGAATTGTGAAACTGGCACCTGCACCTTCAATGCAGCTGAGCTATATTTAGCTGCACCTGCTTCTGAAGGGCATTTCTCTCTGTGCAATAAATGAGTTGGGCTTGCAGAACATATATGTCTTTTGTATAAGCCAGCTAGAAAACTGGCTGTGTTTTTCAGACAGTGAAATTGGATCGCAGAACCAGGTACGTTATGTCCCAGCCTATTGACCACCAACCTGGGTCCCTTCTGATCTTCTCCAGCTCTCAGTTGCTAAGAGGTTCAGTCCTAGCTTTAATATGTGATTTTCCCCTTTCCTAGATTATAGCAGCTATCTCTGTTGGTTAACAAAAATTCAGGTCTTGTCATAAAGTAAAGATAATCATGAAAAAGCTAAGATTTATGGTGAACCAGGGACTCTGCTAAAGGGCTTCTGATTGGTCATACCTTCTCAGTCTCAAAACTCCCCTGTTATGAGTTGCTTGTGTCCCCCCATCCCTGCAAAATTCACATGTTGAAGTCCTGACCCACAGTACATCAGAATATGACTGTATTTGGAGAGATCTCTGAAGACATGATTAATTTAAAATGAGGCCTTTAGAGTGGGCCTTACCCCAATATGACTGGTGTCCTTATAAGATGAAAATTTTGAACATACAGAGAGACACTGGGGATGCATGCACAAAGAGGAAAGACCATCAGAACACTTGGAGAAGATGGCCATCCTGCATGCCAGAGAGAAAGGTCTCAAAGGAAACCAAACCTGATGACACCTTGATCTGGGACTTTCAGCTTTCAGAACTATGAGAAAATTAATTTCCATTGGTTAAACCATCCAGTCTTTGGTAGGTAGTCTGTTTTGGCAGCTCTAGCAAACTGACACACCTTCCATGATGTAAGCAGTGTCATTCGTTGCCTTTTTGAGATGAAGAAACTGAGGCCAGAAGAACAAGGACACTCAGCTCACAAGAGGCAAGGCTATGATTTAGAACCAAGGTGTCTGACAAGAACTCATGCTGGGCAGAGAAGGCCCATTATTGGCAGCAAGTGCAGCTTGAAAGAAGCAGAAGATTGGGTTCAGAGAGCCAGTTTCTGACTGGCTGAGATGCTTGTGGTAACTTGCTGGCAAGGTTTGGGGTTAGGTTCACAAGAAAAGTCCAATGCTGAGCCTTCATTTTAGATGGTTTCCTTTTCATTTTTGTTGTAGTCATCTTCCTTGTAGGAAGCATGTTTTTTTAAAAGGGCAAAGGAAAAAAAATACATTAAAGTATGTTTCTGTATTAGTTTTCTATTGCTTCTGTAACAAATTTCCACAAAGTTAGTGGCTTAAAACAACAGAAATTTATTATTTTACAATTCCAAAGGCCACAAGTCTAAAATGGGTGTCAGTGAACCAAAATCAAGGTGTCATCAGGGCTTTGATTCCTCCCAGAGACTCTAGGGGAGATTCCCTCTCCTTGCCTTTTCCAGCTTCTAGAGGCCGCCCCATTCTTCAGCTTCCAAAGCTAGCAGCATAGCATCTTCACATCTCTCTCTAACTCTTCTGTCTCCCTCTTCCACTTATATGGACTCTTGTGATTACTTTGGGCCCACCTGGATACTCCAGGGTAATCTCCCCATCTCAGGGTCAGTTGATTAGCAAGATTATTCTGTCTGCAGCCCTAATTCACCTTTGCCGCACTAACAGTTCACAGTTTCTGGGGACTTGGACATGAACATCTTTGGGGAGGCCATTATTCTGTTTACTTTAGCTTCTATCTAAAGGAAAAAGGTAGCTTAGATATCAAAGTCATATTTATAAACATAAGAGTCATAGGCAGACAGGGTACTTTCTGGAGCTGCTAGGAGGGGAGCTAAAGTTGGCTAAGTAGAGCTCCAGGTAGGGTCAGGCAACAGGTCAGGTTCACAGAAAAGGAGATGCAAGGAGAAAGAAGGAAGATAGCACCTTGGGAGCTTCCTGTGACTCTGTCCTCCCACCACAAACACTGCCTAAAGCCTATATGTTTGAGTGAGATTAATTTATCTCTATCTCCAGGAAGGATACCACCACCAAAAGTAAGCCAGTTAGTACATGGGATTCCCTTGGCTGTGATGATTGGTTTGGGAGTAGCCATATGATTAAGATGCTAAGTCGAAGTGGAAGCCAGGATTTATGTTCAAAGGTTGGAGAAAAGAGAAAAAGTTTGACATGGACCAAGAACCATGAATCAGGTAGTGTTGGGAGATGTGGGCAGTTACCCGGTGACAAGAAAGTAAGTCAGCCTTAGGATGACACTGACCATAGAAGGGAGAGGCTAGAGAGGAAAAAAGGAAACAGGCCCTCAGTGTTATTCCTGAATTGCTAAATCCTACTCTTCTGAAAATTTACTCTTCTTTTAGATATTTTTAAAATGTGAACAATTCCATTTTCTCTGTTGTTTAGACCTGTTTGAGTTGGGAACTGATATATGTTCTTATACAAAGCACTCAGTAAATACATCACTTGGGAGATGTGGTGATACTGGGAGCACTTAGATTAAGAGATTTATTTCTTGAGAGTTCAATTTTGTTCAAGTTTAGCTTTGAGGATTTTTTTCACAAAATACCATGTTACAAACACTTGAAAGTCAGCTCTACATTCTACTAACTTTGTACCTTTTGCCTCTGCATATCCTCATATCTTTGATATTCTAAGCCTAACTGTTAATAGGAAGATTGGGATCAATAGATTTCAACCTTTCCTCAGAATATTATTTTCCAATTATTCTGTCTACCGTGGCTCTGTGAATTTTTTTCAGTTTTCCCTCAATTCTACATTGCTAATTAGGCCCTTCGGTAAAACCGTTTCAACAGTTTGCTTCTTTTGGCAAAGATTTAGTGAACATCTAGCATGTGACTGGTGTGCCAGACACTATTTGTTTATTACAGGTTCAGGGAAAACAAGACAGATAAAATTCCTGCTCCTAGAAAACTTACATTCTTGTAATGGTAAAGACACATAATTACATTAAAAAAAAAAAAAGGAACTTTATGTTAAGTCCTATAAAAATATAGCGCCTTAGTAACCTATTGCAACAATAACGATGTGCAACAAATCAATCCAAAGCTTAGTGGCTTGCAGAGAAATTACTTTCATCTGGGGGTGTTGTTGAATTCAGCTCATTCACATAGGCTCAGATAGGTGGCTTGGCTCCAGGTTGCAGGGGCTGGCATGACTGCTTGTCTCTGGGGCAGCTGGGGTGGATCTGGTCTATACATTTCTCATCTTCTTTAAACCAGAGGGCTATCTAAACATGTCCCCTGCAATGAAATGCCAGATGTGTAAGGAAGCAAACAAAAACAAGGGAGGTCTTTTAAGGTTATGGGTTTGAAACCGGCAAGCTATCACTTATAGCCATATACCACTGGTGAAAGGAAATCATATGGACAAACCAAAAGTTAAGGAGCAAAGATATATACTTTGCCCAGAGATGAAGCTATGGAAAGAAAAAGATGCAGGGAAGATGAATAACTGGGGCCAATAATTCAGTTTATCACACAGAGTTGAATGATTGGAGTGAAGAGTGTTACTTTAGATTGAGTATTTAGGCTAAGAGATTTTTGAGGTGAGATATGAATGAAGCAGAAGAGGTGGCCATGTGAAGAGATAACTGGAGAACATTTCTAGTAAAAGGCTATGAGGTGAGAATAATTATAGAGTTGCCAATTGATGAGAAGAGGTAAGAGTGGTTGAAGCATGATGAGCAAGAGAAAGAGTGTTACAGAAGGCATTACAGATGTAGGCAGAGGTGAAATCACTGAGAATCCTATAGTCCACATAATAATGAATTTTATTCAAATTAGAATCGGGGGGACCACTGGAGTATTTTAAGCAGAGGAAAATACTAACATAAGTTATATTTTTAGGATATTACATTAGCTGCTCTATGGAAAATTGGTTGTAGGGGCAAGAGAGGAAGAAGGGAGAAATGTTAGAGGTTATTTTAACGTTCTAGGTAAGGGGCAATGGTAGTTTAGACTATGAGGGTAGCAGTGAATATGAAGAGAACTATATTGATAATGCAATGTATTTTAGAGCGAGACCCAGTCTGGTTGGGAGCAGAACTGGAGCTGTTTTGTAGGAGTGATGAGAAGTGAAGGGAAAAAATTACAGTTGGAAATTGGTTGCCATTTATTTAGATAAGAAAGTTGTGTTGTACATATGAAACATTGTTATAGTTCTAAATAGGTAACATTAACCTACATTATTGTGTCGTTGTTTTTTTAACTTGAAGTAGATCAAAAAATTCATCTCAGGTTGGGTTAGATTTTGGTTAAGCAGAAGAGATTCCAATAGTTTTTAAGCTTTATTTTTGAATTTTTGATAGGAAAGGTCTCCCTTTAGAAACATTACCTGTATCTCTAGGTGACAAGTAGATAAAGTAGGCAAATTAAACTCATTAGTATCAGCTCAGCTTGCACATGGATCTGGGTCTCTTGACCCTGTTTCACTCCACTTGTCCAAGAAAATGCCTTGGTCATCAACTTATCATGATACAGAGAGGCAGAATTGACATATTGCTGAGAGAGGCTATACATGAAGGCTGCAAAGGCAAACAAGCCATTTTGTAGGGGGCATTTGGGGCAAAAGAAGCAACAAAAAGATCAATTCTGATAGATCAAATCTATCAGAATTCTATAAGGAAGCAGCTATACCAGAATAATACCTGGTTGTTATTAGTACCATTAAAGTCATGCTATTCTCAGGTAAGAGCCCAAATGAACCACAGGCAGCAATGAAAAATTAACCATGAAAAGATGGGACAGGGTGTTTAAAGGGCACTATTTAAGATTCACCCTGTGGCCCAGGGGTTTAATGGCTCAAATTAAACATTAAATACAAGGATATGGGTAGGAAAATATACTTAGAAAATTCTTAAATGGTAAATAAGAAGCACAGAAATGTTCCATCGGTCAGCAAGAAGTTACTAACTCCCAGGGGCTGCTGGTAACCTGTCTGATTCCCGTGTCTCTTCCTTGCCTAAAATAGTGTCTTTAAGCAACAAATACTAATCGTATCTTTCCACTGAAATTTATCAGAGTATTCATCCCATGGAATGTACATTTATAGAGTTGTGAAAGTTTGGCATTCCGCAATTT
The DNA here is from genome assembly GCF_009873245.2 of Balaenoptera musculus. NCBI lineage: Eukaryota > Metazoa > Chordata > Mammalia > Artiodactyla > Balaenopteridae > Balaenoptera > Balaenoptera musculus. The sequence continues at coordinate 120,551,292 of NC_045787.1, forward strand.
TATTTTGTTTTTTATGTAACAGTTATGTTCATACCTAAATGGCACTAAAATACTAACATATTTAAGAGAAACATCTTAAGTACAACATGTGTCTAGTCTTTACAAGCTCACTGCTCATGATATTCTAGATTATTTGGGGGGTAGTCATCTTGGTTCTTCATAGAGATGCTGACTTTTTTTGTTAGATATTGTGAGTGACCAATATCTTGTGGCAGTGGAAGAATTTGAGAAAAATAAAAATAATAACGACCAATTTTTAAGTGCCTAGTTGAGTTCAGTCCTGGGTTAAGCACTTTACATAAATGATCTCATACTGTCTTCATAAAATTCTGATTGAAGGACTAAAAAGGAGTTATGGTAGAGGAACAGCCCCAACCATCATGCTCCCCATTCACTGTGCAGCAGAACTTCAATCATCTGGCATATTCAGGGAATTCATGGAATTCTAGTTACCTTGGGCTCAAACTGAGAAATCTTAGATTCACCTCTCATCATTGATAATTCATATGAGAACTCACTCTCTCTCCTATACTTGTAGGTTTCTAATGAACATGATGAACATTTCTGGAGTATTTAAATATGTTGTAGTGAATTAGGGTCATTTGTAAATGTAGGATAAAAGGGAATAAGATTGACTTGGGATTGACCCCTGACTATTCTCCAGAAGTCCATTCTCCATGGACTCAGTCCCTGCTTCTGGGCTTCCTGCCCTAGATCTTCTGTTTTCTTCTCGGTCCCCTAAGAGTAGAGTAGGTAATCAGGGAAATCATATTGGTTCCTTCAGTCAAGTGGAACCTTTGTTATTTTTTTGGATGATGTAACAAATGGTGCCACATTTGTTGCTAGTTTCTTTGGTTAAGGATGCTGGTTCATTTATTACCACTCAAGGCCACATGGACTAAAGTGAAACCAGATGGCAGAGAATCCTTTGTGTCCATACCTAGGGACTGAACATCCATTGGGTTCTAAGTGACTCCATGAGGAAGGAGTCTTATCCCTTTGAGACTTCCTAGGGCACACACTCCAACATCCCTCTGCTAGTTTGTATAATTTTTGCTGAACTGAAAGATCCCCTGAGTTAAAGACCTAAAGCTTCAATTGATCCTAAGTTCCTCTTCCTTCTTGCCTACTACAAACCCTTCTATGGTTTTAGGAGTCAGTTACACTCATGTCCCTCTTGTTTATACTTCCATTTGATTAGCATAGTATACCAAGCAGAATGCATTCTCCAAGCTTCCAGACAGATGTCCAAGTTCAGCCAAGACTGGTTAGCCCTGTGTATCCTTTAGATTAGTCAGACAAATATTTAAAGCCAGAGATTGAGGAATTTTATCATCTTTATCAGAAAAGGAAAAAATGAAGCCCATAGAATTATTCAAAGAGCAAAACTCTGCAAAGATAGCAGTGGCTCTCATGAATGAATGTTTCTGCTATTATATTAGTATTAGGTTATTCATACTTATCTGGGGACCTTGAAGGTCCTAATGCCTTCATCTGGGCATGTTTCATAGATACACCGCAGGGAAGGTGAGAGAAGACTGAAAGTGCAGAGCTCCAACAAGCAGCAGGTAACTGCAAGTGTTTCTAATCATGAAAATATGGATCTATGGGAGTTGTGGGGAAATATGTGCAGATGATGAGGCTTTGCAGAATTTGCAATCATTTTGCCTCACCTCTTGTGTCTGCCTCTGCATATAAAATGCATATCCTGTAGTGGTAAGTTGGGGAGGGCACCTTTTCTGGACACCTTACAGGTCACCAAAGGGATACAGAAGTACCCAGTATGTGCCAAGCACTCAAATAAGCTTTTTTACATGAATTGACTTGCTTAATCCTCATGGAGAGGTTGTGAGGGAAGAGTAACAATCCCCAAAAGGAGATGAGGAAACTGAGCCTGGGGGAAAGTAAGTCAATTGTTATAGTTGCTAAAAGGACATGGTCTGAATTAGAAGCCAAGTGGGCTTGATTTCAGGGCCCACCCACTTGCCCTATTTTGCTTTTCTCTAATCAAGCCTACTTCAGGGAATTGCTCCTCTCTCACACTTTTGAGTCAAGAAAAGCTCTTTTTTAAAATCTTTTTTTAGTTGAAGTATAGTTGCCTTATACTATTATATTAGTTTCAGCATACATCATAGTGATTCAAAAATTTTATAGATTATACTCCTTGTAAAATTTATATAAAATACTGGCTATATTCCCTGTGCTGTACATTATGTCCTTGTGTCTTACTTATTTTATACCTAGTAGTCTGTACCTCTTAATCCCCTTCCCCTATTCTTGCCCCTACCTCTATTCCACTCCCTACAGGTAACCACTAGTTTGTTCTCTGTATCTGTGAGTCTGTTGCTCTTTTGTTATATTTGTTTATTGGCTTTATTTTTTAGATTCCACATATAAGTGAAAAAATAGAGTACTCTTTTGGTTCAAAAGAAACTTTATGGAAGGAAAGAAGGGAGGATGAAGAGAGGGAAATAAGGAAGGAAGGGAGGGAGGGAGGAAAATAGTTTCTGTGGAAAGGAAAACTACTAGAGTAAATGTGTAGAGCAGTTCTCTGGATGTGTATGGGTTAGGGGAGTGGATTGGTCCTTACCTGATTCCTCCCTCAGGATCACTAAGGCACTTCTGGGAAGTTCCTAAGGAGCTAGTCTAGAAACCAGTAAGGTGCAGTAATCTTGGGGACAAGAACTACATAGTAGAGAAACATGTCAGCCCAGGGCACAGAGCAGGCAGAGCCATGAGTCTGCATTAAGTGTAGAGAGGACACCACACTCATTCATTTTTATTTACCCAAAGTATTTTGTAGCCACAAAGACAGTCATCTAAATAGGGGTTGGCCAAATAGAGTCCGTGTCTGTTTTCATATGGCCCTCAAGCTTAAGAATGGATTTTATATTTTGAAAGCGTTGTAAAAATTAACAAAGTATATGTAACAGAAACCGTGTGTGGCCCACAATGCCTAAAATATTTACTGTGTGGCCCTTTTCAGAAAAAGTCTGCTGACTCTTGCCCTAGCAGGTTTGGCTGTGACTTTCGTTTTTTATCATCACCCACCTCAACTGAGACTATTTTGTGGTGATTCTGACAGCAATACCTCTGCTGCCAAATTTGTCCTCTGAAGGAAAGCAACTCAACACCATGGTTAGTGGGTTCAACCTGTTGTCAAACCAGATAATGCTTCTGGAGGTGCTAGGCTTGGTCTCCGCCAGAAAGAAGTGTAGGTGCACACAGAGATGTGCTCTTCCCTCAGGACCTGGTGTTTTCAGGAGGATGAGATATGTAGAAGTTCTACTTCCACCTCATTATAGGGTGAGACAAAAAATCCAGGAGGGGAATAGTAACTGTCCAGTAACACAGAATACTTGTGGAAAGGCTGAACTAGGATCCAAATTCCCTGGATTCTATTACACAAACATTTACTGAGTTTCTGTATGTGCCAGAAATTATATACAATGCTGAGCATGAAATAATGAAAAAAGACATACGAGGTAGACAGAAGATAGGATTGATTTTACAGGTAAGTTCAATACTTTAGACAGATCTTCCAGGAAGAAGGCACTGCAACAGTTAGGAGTGAAAGATGAAAGGGGAGGTTTAAATGTTAGCTTTCAGACTAAAACATGTGTGTGATATTTAGGAAACAGAAGAGGAAATAAGATTGAGCCAGGATTGCCTCAGACCATGAGCAGATCAGACTACAACCAACACAAAGGAGAGCTCCCTGGTCAATATGACCCTTTGGAGGAGTCCCATTTTGATCAGAAATGGCCAGGCCTTGGTAACCCACCTTATGCAGTCCTTGCTCGGGTTGTCTGAGAAGAGCAAGCCTTTCATTCAGCAGCTAGGGGTGGATCCTGAGGTTATTACAGATCTTTAAAAAGGATAGCCTAGTGGTGTACTCCATGGATGTGTGTTGACTAAATTCATGGAGATCCTGTGGAACGGGAGGAAAAGGAGAGGTACCATGAAAGACTCATGCCCAAATCTCTTTCTCCTTCTGATGTATCAGTCCAAAATTAGTTATTCATTCCTTTGAATATATATGAATACATAGTTCTAGCTTCCTGGTAACCTTTTCAACATTCCTAAGAAGGGGGACCTATCAAGTTCTTAACTACCTTAAACTGAATGAATCAATCATATTAATTTTCTGCATTATAAGAGAAAAAGAAGATTATGAATAGTAAAGCCCTACTTCCTTAGAACTAGAAGAAATCTAGAGGATGGTCATCTAAATCAACTCCCTACCCCATTTTATAAAGGGAGAAATTGAAAATGAATCATACATGGCTAAGATGGAAGAACATAGAAGTGGGAAGCCAGAGACGAGAAAAAAATCACAGATTTTAAACTTTTACTAAGAACTATTTGCTTTACTTTTAAGTTTGATAGACAGAATTGATAGTCTATCAATTCACTAATTCACCTCCACTGCTACATCCTAGTCCAAGCCGCCATCTTTTCTCCCTTGACTTGCTACATTAGCCCATCCACACAGCAGCCTGAATGATTCTCATAAAATCTCAGTCAGATCATGATATTTCTTTGCTCAAAAAGTTCTGCTAGCTTCCATGTAACTGAAAGAAAAAGGTAAAGCCCTTATAATGGCCTGAAGAGCCAAGCACACTCCTGCCCATGTTACACATCCTGCTTCTCTCCTCAACCACTCACTCAGCTCAGCCACACTGTGTCTTTGATCCTTTTCTAACAAGTTAGAAACTTTTCACTAAGCTATTCTCTCTCCTCAGAAGACTCTTTCCATAGTATGTGCACTTAGTTTTTACTTCTTTTGGTGAGATAATTATAGACTTAGAGAAGAGTTGCAGAAGTAGTACAGAGTTCCATGTGCCCTTCATCCACCTTCCCTTAATATTAATATCTTACATAACCGTGGTACAATTATCAAAACTAAGAAATTAATATGGGTATAATGCTGTAACTGAACTGCAGACTTTATTTGGATTTCACCAGTCTGTTCACTAAGTCCTTGGTTTCAATTCCAGGATTCAATCCAGGTTACCAGATAGCATTTGACTGACATGTCTCCTTAGTCTCCTCCAACCTGTGACAATTCCTTCGTATTTCCATGTCTTTCAAGATTTTGAGATTCTGAAAGTACTGCCTAGTTATTTTGTAAAGTGTCCTCCAGATTGCACACTAAATATGAAATATGAAATATCTAGTGTGCAAATCTAGTGTGCATATCTAGTAGCAAATTCATATTTCATATATTGCACACTATTTCACTGCCTTCAGATCTCAGCTCAAATAATAGCTCAGTGAAGTCTTTTCTGAGCATTTTATTTAAAAAAATGTAACTCAGTTTCCTCTCTTTCTACCACAATCCCGTTTTACTTTTCTCTACTTACAAATTGGATATTCTTTATTTCTTAATTACTAATTTGTTTATTGTCAGTCTTCCTCCACCAGAATGTTGACTCCATGAAAGCAAAGAATTTTGTATGGTTTGTTCATTGCTGTTTACCTAATTGTTGAAAATTCCTTAACACATAGAAGATTTTCAATAAAGGTTTACTGAAGTTAGTGAGTGAACTGGATCTTTTGCTGTTCTCAGGAATTCAGAAAGCAAAAGGCGCTTACTACAAAGTTAGAAATGCTATACAACATGACATAAATCCAAAGGTATTGGAATTATCCAACAAAGAGGCTGGACAAAGCTGTATGAGACACCTCACACAAAGTTGTGAATTTTCTTTGTCAAACCAGTCAGAACTAATTATTTAAAATGTATTTCATGCTGAGCTGTGAAGGTCTAAATTTATAATTTTGGATTTTTCTACTTCTTTCTGAAAAGAACTGATGAAATTATGGAAATGAAAACCTCTTAGCCTTTATGACTACTGTAGTTTGCTCAGTAAAATGGATTTCACACACAGAAACATTTCACCCTCAAATGAGGCCTTTCAAAATCATTCCCTGACATTTTCACTCATGTAAGTGCAAATGCCTCCTGATTCATGGAGATCTGAAGCATTTTAAAACCCAGGCTGTTCTCAATAATGCAGGACTTGTTTATACAATCAGCAAATTTTGCAAGACTATTTTTTACTCTTCTCCCTTTTCATACCACTTTTACTTCTAAAAATAGTATTAGAACTTCTTTCCAAAGGGGAAAAACAGAAGAAAGTGGGCAAAAGTTGAATCTGATAATTTTATTGCCTGTGACCATCTAAGATGTTGAACAGGGAAGGTTCTTTGAGCTAGGAGCCTTGGAATTACCGAGAATTTCACTGCTTAGGGCCAAGAAGAAGAATGAGTTCCAGTAAAAAATGAAAAAATGTTGGATTCTAACATCACATATTCTAAAAACTATCTAACTTCCTTGAACCTTGGTTTCTTTACCTATAAATGAAGTATCATCCCAAATTACTAACTCATTTATTCATTTAATAAATATTTATTGAGTCATTTCTATGGCCAATCTTTGGGTATATGTACATGAAAGACAGAATTCCTCTCCTAAAAAATTTCACAGGTGAGAGATATAGGTACTCAGAAAAAAGAAAATTATATGATAATATGTTTATAGAATAGGAATATACAGGGAGCCATAGGAGCACAGAGGTGGTGTCTGGGGACAACAGGGGTGGTTTTCTGAATGAGTGCTGTCTGAGAGGAGAGCTAAAAGACTAGAAGGATTGGCTAAGTGAAGGGCACCAGGGCAAAGGATAGAAGAGGATGCTAACTGGAGGGAACAGCGAAGTAATTTAATAGCATTTACTGGTATATGCCATGTGCCAAGTACTGGGCTAAGAGCTGTAAATAGAACAAGCATGTAAATAGACATGATTATTCTCTTCATTAAACTGATATTCTAGTTGGGGAGAGGGACTTTATACAAATAATTTCAAAATCAGTTATTCCACAGTAATTGTGATAAGAGGCATGAAGAGCAGGTAGAGTCTTCTAAAGGTGATTCAAGGAAAAGAGCCAGACTGAGTGGTCAGAAAAGAATTTTTTGGCATTTTATTTAAGTATTGAAGGATTATACACTACAAATTAAGAATAAATAAACTTGAATATGGGATTAAGGGACAAAAGGAGGGGAAAAATTTCAGGCATGTGTGACAAGATCAGATTTTCTTTGAAAGATCACTCTTGTTGCTATGTAGAGAACGGGTTGGTGAACACTTAGGGATTGTCTGCAATAGTCTGGGAGGAGATGACAATACCTTGAACGAAATGATGCCAGAGGGATTATGAGGCATATGGACAGTGCAGTGAGAGAGGAGAGTTTTGGATAACTTAGGTAGATATGACATTGAGATCAGGAGAAGGAGTAAGTTGAGGTACTGCCAGCACAAAGATGATGAGCTTAGTTGTTAATAAGAAGGAGGCATTTTATAGCAATACAATCCTATCTCAAGAAACAAGAAAAATCTCAAATAAACAATCTAATCTTACACCTAAAGGAACTAGAGAATGAGAAACAATCAAAACCCAAAGTTAGTAGAAGGAAAGAAATCATAAAGATCAGAGCAGAAATAAATGAAATAGAAACAAAGAAAACAATAGCAAAGTTCAATAAAAATAAAGCTGGTTCTTTGAGAAGATAAACAGGATTGATAAACCTTTAGCCAGACTCATCAAGGAAAAGAGGGAGAGGACTCAAATCAATAATATTAGAAATGAAAAAGGAGAAGTTACAACAGACACTGCAGAAATACAAAGCATCCTAAACAAACAACTGTATGCCAATAAAATGGACAACCTGTAAAAAAATTCTTAGAAAGGTATAACCTTCCAAGACTGAACCAGGAAGAAATAGAAAATATGAACAGACCAATCACAAGTAATGAAATTGAAACTGTGATTAAAAATCTTCCAACAAACAAAAGTCCAGGACCCGATGGCTTCACAGGTGAATTCTATCAAACATTTAGAGAAGAGCTAATGCCCATCCTTCTCAAACTCTTCCAAAAAATTGCAGAGGAAGGAACACTTCCAAACTCATTCTATGAGGCCACCATCACCCTGATACCAAAACCAGACAAAGATACTACACAAAAAGAAAATTACAGACCAATATCACTGATGAATATAGATGCAAAAATCCTCAACAAAATACTAGCAAACAGAATCCAACAACACATTAAAAGGATCATATACCATGATCAAGTGGGATTTATCCCAGGGAGGCAAGGATTCTTCAACGTATGCATATCAATCAATGTGATACACCATATTAACAAATTGAAGAATAAAAACCATGTGATCATCTCAATAGATGCAGAAAAAGCTTTTGACAAAATTCAACACCCATATATGATAAAAACTCTTCAGAAAGTGGGCATAGAGGGAACCTACCTCAACATAAAAAAGGCCATATATGACAAACCCACAGCAAACATCATTCTCAATGGTGAGAAAATGAAAGCATTTCTTCTAAGATCAGGAACAAGACAAGGATGTCCACTCTCACCACTATTATTCACCATAGTTTTGGAAGTCCTAGCCACGGCAATCAGAGAAGAAAAAGAAATAAAAGGAATGCAATTTGGAAGAGAAGAAGTAAAATTGTCACTGTTTGCAGATGACATGATACTATACATAGAGAATCCTAAAGAGGCCACCAGAAAACTACTAGAGCTAATCAATGAATTTGGTAAAGTTGCAGGATACAAAATTAATGCACAGAAATCTCTTGCATTCCTACACACTAACAACAAAAAATCAGAAAGAGAAATTAAGGAAACAGTCCCATTCACCATTGCAACAAAAAGAATAAAATACCTAGGAATAAACCTACCTAAGGAGGTAAAAGAGCTGTACTCAGAAAACTATAAGACACTGATGAAAGAAAACAAAGATGACAGAAACAGATGGAGAGATATACCATGTTCTTGCATTGGAAGAATTGATATTGTGAAAATGCCTATACTACCCAAAGCAATCTATAGATTCAATGCAATCCCTATCAAATTACCAATGGCATTTTTTTACAGAACTAGAACAAAAAATCTTAAAATTTGTATGGAGACACAAAAGACCCAAATAGCCAAAGGAATCTTGAGGGAAAAATCCAGAGCTGGAGGAATCAGGCTCCCTGACTTCAGACTATACTACAAAGCTACAGTAATCAAGACAATATTGTACTGCCACAAAAACAGAAATATAGATCAATGGAACAGGATAGCAAGCCCAGAGATAAACCCACGCACCTATGGTCAACTAATCTATGACAAAGGAGGCAAGGATATACAATGGAGAGAAGACAGTCTCTTCAATAAGTGGTGCTGAGAAAACTGGACAGCTACATGTAAAAGAATGAAATTAGAACACTCCCTAACACCATACACAAAAATAAACTCAAAATGGATTAAAGACCTAAATGTAAGACCAGACACTATAAATCTCTTAGAGGAAAACATAGGAACAACACTCTTTGACATAAATCACAGCAAGATCCTTTTTGACCCATCTCCCAGAGTAATGGAAATAAAAACAAAACTCAACAAATGTGACCTAATGAAACTTAAAAGCTTTTGCACAGCAAAGGAAACTATAATCAAGACGAAAAAACAATGCTCAGAATAGGAGAAAATATTTGCAAATGAATCAATGGACAAAGGATTAATCTCTAGAATATATAAACAGCTCATGAAGCTCAATATTAAAAAAACAAACACCCCAATCCAAAAATGGGCAGAAGACCTAAATAGACATTTCTCCAAAGAAGATATACAGACGGCCACAAAGCACATGAAAAGATGCTCAACATCACTAATTATTAGCGAAATGCAAATGAAAACTACAATGAGGTATCACCTCACAGCAGTTAGAATGGGCATCCTCAGAAAATCTACAAACAACAGATGCTGGAGAGGGTGTGGAGAAAAGGGAACCCTCTTGCACTGTTGATGGGAATGTAAACTGATACAGCCACTATGGAGAACGGTATGCAGGTTCCTTAAAAAACTAAAAATAGTATTACCATATGACTTAGCAAATCCCACTACTGGGCTTATACCCAGAGAAAACCACAATTCAAAAAGACACATGCACCCCAATGTTCATTGTGACACTATTTACAATAGCCAGGTCATTGAAGCAACCTAAATGCCCATCAACCAACGAATGGATAAAGAAGATGTACATATATACAATGGAATATTACTCAGCCATAAAAAAGAATGAAATTGAGTCATTTGTGGAGACATGGATGGACCTAGAGACTGTCATACAGAGTGAAGTAAGTCAGAAAGAGAAAAACAAATATCATATATTAACACATATATGTGGAATCTAGAAGATTGGTACAGATGAACCGGTTTGCAAGGCAGAAATAGAGACACAGATGCAGAGAACAAATGTATGGACACCAAGGGGGGAAAGTGGGGTGGGGGTGATGGTGGTGTGATGAACTTGGAGATTGGGATTGACATGTATACACTAATATGTATAAAATAGATAACTAATAAGAATCTGCTGTATAAAAAAATTAAATTTAAAAAAAGGTTTATGACAAAATTAAAAAAAAAAAAAAAGAATGAGGCATCTTGAACCATCCAAATTGACATTTCTCTAGGGAGTTAGATATGCAGGTATGACCTTCAGAAAAAAAAAATGATCCAGAAGGAAATATGAACTGGAGAGGAATGAAGCTATAGATGATTGATGTTTCTCATAAAGAGATTATAGACTGAGAAGAACATAGAGTATGGGACCTAGGCTTGAACAATGCCAAGTTTTAATGGTTAGGTAGAGGCAGATGAGCCCAAAAAGGAGTTACAAGAAGCATCCTGAAATGGAGAGGGGAAATTATGAAACACTAAGGTACTTTAATAGAGAGGTTGTCATCACTAGAAACTGAAAAGTATCCACTGGATATAGCCAAGTATATATCATTGGTGACCTTCATGAGAGCCATTCCCATGGTGTGGCTAAGGCAGATGACAGATTGAAATGGACATGAGATAGTGTGTTGAAACTGACTAGGAAATAGGGCATGGGAAGAAAATAGAAGACTATTAATTGAGATAATGTATATAATAGCCTGTCTATATATTACTATTATTGTATTAACCCACTGTCTCCCTCATTCTCTTTCAACATGCAAGATTGTAATAAATGTATATGTGTGTGTAGAATAGGTAGATAGATATTAATCAGCCAGTTTGGACCCAGAATTACAAAAAATTGGTATATTTCTTCTATATCTATACTTATTGAGCGACATGTTGAAGGATTTTCATCAGTGGAAAGTTAGCAGCCTGGTGAAAAACCACTTTCTCTTTTATAGCCTCTATTTTTTCTGTACTTACAAATCCAAAACTAGAAGCTCTCTTCCAACAGATATTGTAGTGCTTTTGTGAGTAGAATGATGACTGCTTGGGTTAGTTTGTCAAGGGAACTTCAACATACCATGACTCTAGGAACCCAGCTCATTATGACTTATCTGGAGTAACTGCATCATGTGGATATTTTGGATTTTCAAGTGAGAGGTTTATGTTCAGAATGTCTTCTTTCAAATTAACCTCAGATATTGTTGAATTAAAGCTCGTCAACTTTTTTTTTTAATTATTTTTTATTTTATTTATTTATTTTTGTCTGTGTTGGGTCTTCGTTTCTGTGCGAGGGCTTTCTCTAGTTGCGGCAAGTGGGGGCCACTCTTCATCGCAGTGCGCGGGCCTTGCACTATCGCGGCCTCTCTTGTTGCGGAGAACAGGCTCCAGACACGCAGGCTCGGTAATTGTGGCTCACGGGCCCAGTTGCTCTGTGGCATGTGGGATCTTCCCAGACCAGGGCTCGAATCCGTGTCCCCTGCATTAGCAGGCAGATTCTCAACCACTGCGCCACCAGGGAAGCCCTCGTCAACTTTTAAAACTTCCTTTTTTGTATAGTCTCTGATCACTTTTGTTCATGCCTTATTCTTTTAAAAAAATTGAGGTACAATTTAAATAAAGTAACATGTACAGATCTAAAGTATACAGTTCACTAATTTTGACAAATACAGACAACTATGTAACCTACACTAATATCAAAGTTTCCTGCCTTTCCTGAGTCTCCCCCCAGAGGCAACAAAACTTCTATCATGTATCACCATATATCTATCACCATAGCTTTGCCTGATCTAGAACTTTATACAAACAAAATTATGGACAATATATGCTTTTTTATGTGAGCCACAGAATGCTCAGCAATATATGTTTGAGAATATTGTTATTGTGTGTATAAACAGCTGAATAATTTTCCATTTTATTAATATACCATAATTTGTTTAATCGTTTTCTTGCTGATGAGCATTTGGTTGGTTTCCAGCTTGTGGCTTTTATCAAGAAAACTACCAAGGATACTCTTATCCTGGTCTACATGTGGGCATATGTTTTTATTTCTCTCAGGTAAATACCTATCAGTGAAGCTGAAGAGTCATTGGACAGATGTATATTTAACTTTAAAAGAAACTAACAATTTCCAAAGCAGATATACCAGTTTATAATTGCATCGGCAAAGTATAAAACTTCTCATGTTCCACACTTTTTTCAATATTTTCTTTTGTCAGTCTTAGCAATTCTACTGTGTGTGAAGTGGAATCCCATTGTGGTTTTAATTTGCATCTTGTTACTGACTAATAATGTTGAACAGTTTTCACATGCTTAATGGTTATTTGTAATATTCCTTTGTAAAGATTTTATTCAAGACTTTTCACCAAATTTTATTGAGTTATTTGTATTTACATAATTGAGTTGTTAAGTTCTTTATATAACCCGGATAGAAGTCCATTTTCAGAAATAAGTATTATGAATATTTTCTCTCAGTATGTAGCCTGCCTATTCATTGTTTTTCATGATGTCTTTGATGAACAGAAATAACAGAGACCAGAAGATAGTGGAAAACAGCTTTGAAGTACTTAAGTAAAAGAACTATCAATACAGAATTCTATATCCAACAAACACATTCTCCGGGAATGAAAGCAAAAGAAAGATCATCTCAGATGATGAAAAGTTAACAGACGTGTTGTCAACCCTTTGCAAGAAATGCTGATGTAAGTTCATCATGCTAAAGGAAAACTTGAATTTTTACAAATATAGAAGGAACAGAGGTGGTAAATATCTGAGAAATGAATAAATATAAAAAATAATTTTTCCTCTTAAATACTTTGTATAATTTTTTAAAGCAAAAATTATAACATTGTCTTCTGGAATTTTCAACATATGTCAATGTATATATATATATATATATACACATTGCAGACATATATATTTATTTATCTGATACACACACACACACACACACACACACACACATACATCTCACACAAAACATGGATGAAGGGAATTAAAGACCTAAAAAAATAGAAAGATATTTCTTGTTCATAGGTAGGAAGATTTAATATTGTTAAGATATCAATACTACCCAAAATGACCTACAAATTAATGCAATCCTTATAAAAATTCCAACAGCTATTTTTATAGAAATGTAAAAGCTGATTCTAAAATTCATATGAAATTGCAAAGAGCTTCAGATAGCCAAAGCAATTTGAAAAAGAAGAACCAAGTAGGAGGATTCACACTTTTGAATTTCAAAACTTACTACAAAGTAACACTAACCAAGTATGGTAGTGGCATAAGGATTAAGATACAGATTACTGGAATATAATTGAAAATCCAGAAATAAACCAGTACAGTTATGGTCAATCAGTTTTGAACAAGGATGTTAAGATAATTCAATAATAAACATTTTCATTATAAATTAAGTGGTTTTAAAAACATTTATAGGACTATCGATATTTTCTAATTCCTCTCATGTCAATATTGCCAGTTTGTCAGTTACAAGGTTTGTGTATTTATTTTATTGACAAATTTATTATTATAAAGTTGTATGTAAAATTCCCTTGTTAACTTTTTAATGACTGGGGAATCTAAATAGTGATCCCCTTATTCATTACTGATAAGGTTAATTTGTGGGTTTTTTTCTTTTTGCTTGATCAGTCTAGCTAAAGTTTTATTAATCTTATTAATCTTTTAAAAGAATCAACTTTAGGTTCTTATAATCTCTACTTTATCAGTTTTCTATTTCATCGATTTTGCTCTCATTCTTATTTTTCCCTTTCTTCTATTACTTTGTGTTTAATTTTCCCATCTTTTACTTTATTTTTAAGATGCACACTTCAATCACTAATCTTGTATCTTTCTTTTTTTCTAATAATAATTTCTGATTTAACTTAAATCCACAAATTTTGATATACTTTGTTTTTGTTTCCATTCATTATTATATCTGATTCATATGTTCACACATTGAGAGAAGTACTATATTGCTGTGTAAGAGAGTTAAAGGCCTAGCCCAAGTTCCCTTGAATAGGGATTCACAGACCCAAAAATTGAATCTAGGCCTTTGGATATCAAACATCTTTCCACTATGTCAAAGCTGCCTCTCCACTGTGTAGAACCATTTCATATCTCTGTCTGAACCTGCCATTTTGACATTCACTTATATCTACTTGCAGTCATCGTTTTAAAAAGTCCATAGGCAGTGCTGTCAAGGTATCTGTATCATCTGTTCTGTTTGAATATAAAACTATAGGTGTCTCTTTAGAGAGAAATCAGAGAGAGAGCTGTGACTTTTCTTGAATTGTTCTCATTCACATGGAGAACTGTTTCACAGAATTCAAAATATAAGAATATATAGACAACACAACTGTAAAAGTCACATCAAGTAACATTAGCATCCTAAATTAGAAGCAGAAGAAAGCAAAGGAGATACTTTTGATCATACAACATGCACATAGATTTTTAAAAGCCTTGTCAAAATCTTGTTTTCATATGTTCCTTTACCTACTCCTACCATTTTAAAACAGCAAATTTATTAATGTCTTCCAGTTTTGTGAAAAGAATTGACTTAACCACGTATTTTGACTTCTAAATACTACTCTAATGGCCTTTCCAAAAAAAATTTAAGAAATATGTATTGGAATTTTTAGAGATTTTTAAATCTTAGATTAATACAACTTCAAACATGAGATTAGAAAAGTCCATGTAGTACTTTCCTTATTTTACAAATGAGGAAATTTTTCCCATTAGAGGAGGAGGAATATGTCCAAACCAGTGATCTAAGTGGAGGTCCTGATCCCAAATAGTGTTTGTGTGTGTTTGAGTGTGGGTGTGTTTTATTATTTTAAAATTTTAGATACATAGACATTGAAACATTTGAGTCTCTCAAAATAAGGTTCTATGAAGTTGAGAAATCCTCGTAAAATCTTCTTGAATCTTTTGCTAAATGTAATTAATTATTTGGAAATTAAACAGTAGTGTCTTGAAAAGAACTGGTTCTTCCAAGAATGAACAAGATTTAAAGACTTTTAGGTAATACCTTCCCTTGACACCCCAAATATCTGTCTGCCCACCAGTTGAGATTCCTCCCTGCCTCTTTTTTAGTCATCTACTCCCTGCTTAAATTGAAAGCGAGCAAAATATCAACCAAAAAAGATGAGACAAATCAGTTATAGTACATTTTTCCCTGATACTAAGATATTATTGAAGATGTATATATGTGTGAATATATGTTAAAGGTTTATGTATATTAATCATACTATAATACATAAAATTCTACTCTGAATCATGGACTCAAACGTGTGTGTGTGTGTGTGTGTGTGTGTGTATGTATTCGGTGAGATTATAGGTACTCTTTAGTTTTGTTCTTTTTAAGTATATAATTTTCTAATTTTTTACAATGAAAACATATCTTTGTATTAGGAAGTAAAGCTTGTTTTTAATTTTTTAAAAAAAAATCTTACTTAAATCAGTAAGTGACTCAAGGCAGCAGCAGCTCACAGCCAGAGGATGGTTGGAGGGAAAATTTTGTCACAGCCCACATAGAGCTGGATTGTAACTTCAGGAAATAAGTTGAGGGAGCTTTGAAGATCAGCTCTGTCTACCTCAGCCAGGACTCAGGAAAGGCTCAGGATCCCCCAAACCTTCAGTCAGAAGCCAAATTACCCAGGGATCTTCCATCATGTTCAAACCAGAAGAGTTTGAAATCTGAGTCTTGCCTCAGCTACACTGCTTCTGGCGGGCTTTGATAACAAATAATGTGCTCCAGAGGCAACTCTCCCGCCTGGGAAAGATTGTCAGTAGAATCTATTTACTCGGTCACCTGAACATCTTTCCACCTCCCTGAAGCTTTCCCCCAGAAAGCATTCTCATTCTTTTATAGCTCCCAGTGGACTGCTTGCTAAGAAAGAATTTATTTTTTTTAAACTAGAGCCACTAGGAAATATTTTCATTTGTGTTGCTCAAGGTCCATTAAACAGTGCCATATATTCTCAGAATTGGCCTTAATTTTCTTTGTTTGAAATATTTTGAAACTTTACATGGGAAGAGGAAAAAATGAGATACTGCAAGCCCTGAAAGAAGCAGATTAACTTCTAAATAATAAAGTAATTCAGGTCAATTCAGTTCGACAAATACTCATTGAAGGTCTACTATGTGCAAGCATTGCCAAGTTCTGTGGGAAACAGTGAAACAATAATATATCCTTGTCCCCAAGAGTTTCTGGCCCAAACCTTGCCTGAATTCCATTTTTCTGGGGCTGTAAACTTACAGGGACACCATCTGCAGGTTTCCAAATATCTGTATGATCAGCATGCTGTTTGTGGCAAACTTAGTGAGTGGCCTTATTCCCACAAGCATAATGTGATGTCACCACAACTGATGACTAGCACTTCTCTGTAAAGGCTGGAGGGAGAGGACTAAGATGATGGCACGTGAACAGAGACATGGCTATTAATGAGAAAGAGAAAGAGCCATATATTTAAAATTGCTTAGAGAAGTAACCACATTTCACCCACATCCTTTCAGATCCTCAATTTGCTTCAATTTTAAGCACTAACATACCACTCAATAATCTTTGTCCTAACACTTTTCCCCTGAGGTACTTAAAACACATTTAAACATGGATTTACTCAAATATGGACCCATACACATTCAATTACTCCCACATACCATGCTAAATGAAGACAAAATATAGCATGTAAAAATGCAAGGAAGAGGGATTTTTACATTAAAATTATGTAAAATAAATGCAATTTTAGTTATAAATAAGTAAAAATAAGGGAGGGAGATGCAAGAGGGAGGAGATATGGGGATATGTGTATATGTATAGCTGATTCACTTTGTTATAAAGCGGAAACTAACACACCATTGTAAAGCAATTATACTCCAGTAAGGATGTTAAAAGCAAAACAACATCACTATTAGAGACAATAACTGGTATGATTTGGGAAACATCCTTCCTGACATCTCTCTCTTCATATATATCATGTATAGATTTTATAGATCATATATAAAAATGTATATGCATAATACATATATATGATCTGTGAAGAGAAAGAAGGATTTTATACAAGTGCATATAAACACCTGTTACGTTTGTGAGATTTTTGCCTGTTTATTTTCTTGTGTGAGTGATGCCAGAATCACTAATCATTGATGAAATTTCTCCCTTCCCCTCCTCCAGGAAGAGCTCACGTGGGCACACTTTGAAATTCCTTAGAGAACCTTCCTTAGAAGGACAAAATGATGGTCAATCATTGAGGAAACAATCCCTCAGAAGAACTGGTGAGTAATATCTCTAATAAGGGACAGTTCATGCAATTTGACAATTTTTGTTTTGAGAATTTAGAGAAAAGCTGTCTATCACCTAAAAGCTTTCGTGATACTGGGTTGTGCCTGATGCCAAAGTAAAGAAGAAGACCAACACTGTGTCTCAGGCCGTGTGCAGCTTTTGTCAGTAACTCCATAGGGAAGCAGTGTACTGTAGTGTACTTCCCCCAGGGAATGGAAACCAAATATTCCACACATCCCCACATCTGCGCCATCCATGGTCCCAACTTTCTTGGATTATTCAAAGGGATCGAAGAGTCTTTTGATGGAGATTCTGGATTTTCTGCAATTAAGGTATGTGGAAACTTCAGCAATTAATTGAGTAAAATAAAAGAGATGGGACTACATTTGTTCCCCAAGTTTGTAAAGCACTATCTACTGGATAGAACTGAGAGTAGTTACATATAGACAGAGATATAAACATAGATATTGATTTAGGTATTGCCAGGGCTGCTGTGTTGTACAGTTCTACCGTACAGCCTTCACATAGTACTTGCGGCCTAGGGTGGCACTGATGAATGTATAGAACTTACTGTATTTGTTATTTTGCTACTTGTTATTATAGAAATGTTACTGTATGTGGAAATACTTTATTGTATATAAAGCCACAGAGTACTACGTTGTATAAATGCACCATAATTTACCTAATCAATCTTCTATTATGTGCATTTTAATCTACTATTTTCCTATTCCAGTAAAGATGTAATGAGCATCTTTTTACGCATATTCTTGTGCATCTTCTACTTACTTAAATTCAGATGAGTACCTAGGATCAGAATTAATGGATAAAAAATAATTCATGTCTAAAATTGATACATATTTCTCCTCCCCTGCTTCAAATGTTTAAAAGCTCATGCCCAGATGAAAAATAACTATTAGGCTGATTTCTTGTTTGTTTTCTTTGTTAATGTTATGGCCAAGGTTTGAACGTCCCCTCATTCAGGCCAGTTCTGTAAGTGTGTGTGTCTATATGCGTATGAATTGTGATGGGGAGGGAGTTTGCTGGCTGTTGCAGACACACTAGCAAGCTGTGTACCAACACTTTTGCCTCCTGGGCACCCAGGGAGACACCGCATTACCCATCTTGCCTTATGATTAATTTTGATCATGGGATTAGGCCCTAGACAATGGAAGTAGGAAGAAATGGGTATGACTTTGAGGTCTAGCCCATAAAAAACCTTCCACAGGAATCCCCAATTTCTTTCTCTTTTCCCATCTACCTGCTGAGTGCAGTTACATCAGACCCTGAATTACTGCATGAAATACAGCCTCCCTCCACTATCAATCCTTTCCTGGCCACCAACCTACCTCAGACAGTGAAAAACTAATTTTTATTGTATTAAGCCCTTAGCTCAGGAACTATTCTTTTTATAGCAGTTAGCCTATCGTGACTACTACAGATGCTATTTCACCAGAGTATACATTTTGATACCTTCTGAGATGTTGCAAGCAGCCGCCGACCTAATTTACATTCCTCTTAACAAGCAATTTATAACTAGGACAGATCAAAGCACATGAATTAACCTATGGATTGTATCTGAAACCAGGTTATATGAGCCCTATTTTAGCAAAAGGCTAATAGGAGGCTTAGAACCATACAGAAATATTAACTGAAAAGTAGTGTATATCCTCTCCATGGCAAGAGTCGGAGGTTTATTCACAAATACTCAGATAGGGTGTGTGCTATTAGTGGCTTCTTGCTTGTGATTTCCAAAGGCTGCCCAATCACAAGCAGAGTCTCCCTAGAGCAAAACAAGTCAGAATAAGTGCTGGGGATTCGTGGAAAGAGCACGTGCTGGAAGTCTGGGATCCAGTTCGCAGGCTGCATCTGCCATTGACATGCTGTCTTGGGATAGCATTATCTTGGGAAAATAACTTTCCTTCTCAGGATATGCATATCCTCCTGTAAAAAAGGAGCCCGCCAAAATAGATGTGAGATTGCAAACAATATACATTTTGTTTATGAACTCAGATTGATCATGAATCTCTGTTGAAAAGAATTCTAATGCTACATCGCTTTCAGTATCCAAGCAGGGTCTTGTAGTGGCATATGTGTCACATTTTGTCAAGTCTATATTTACCGAGTCTTTGGATCCTAAAAAGAGCAATCAATGTTCATTCTTTTATTTAAATTTTATTTCAGTGTCTCAGATCCAATAACATAGCAGAAGGCTACAGGTTAATATTGGGAGTGATGTGTTATGAGTATGAGCTTTAAAGTTTAACAAACCGACTTCAAATCCCTGTTCTCCTACTATCTTGTTTGTGAGATTTGGGGCAAATTATTTATTCTCTCTATGCTCTACTTACCTCATCTTCAAATGTCAAAAACAATATCTACCTCATAGATACTTATTGCAATAAATTGAAAATAATGCATATAAAAAATTTAGTGCCAAACTTGCTACATGGTAAATATTGCACATGTGGCAGTAAGTCTTGTTGTTACTGTAAGGAAGGAGAATGTTAAGTGTCACAGCATGAGGAGATGGGTGTGGGAGCTCTTGAGGAAATTCTCCATAAACATGGCTGTGGACCGAGAATTGAGAAACTTGGTAGTACCTAGAAATAACATGGATTTCATATCATCTTGCAAAATTCTCCATTAATTAAGATTTTTCGTTTTAGCCTTTTGTGCCCTCTCCTAAGTCATAATTTTCTTTTCTGTAAAATGAGGATAACAACACGGGTTGTAACTTCCTTTTATTGACCAGTTACTATGTGGCAGGCATTGTGCTAGGATCTTTGCGTTCATTGTTTTATAGAACCCTGAGAAGAGCCCAGGAAGGCAGCTTTATTAGCCCCATGATAAAATGGAGGCTTACTGTGCCCAGGTTCACCCAGGTAGAAGTTGGAAGAGCTGAGATTAGAACCCCAGCCTACCTGAATCCAAATATCTGATCTTAAATACCCATCATGTTACATATCTCAGAGCCTTATGATAGGGATTAGATGGAGGAAAATACTCAATGTAGTTCCTGATATATATGTGTTTATTAAGAATAGTTACTGTTCCTCCCCCCTGACTCTTAGCATAGCTTTCAAGCCACCTCAAGGGGTATCCATAGGAATACTTTCTTGCCTTAATGGTGGGACCTCAGCTGTCAGACCCTGATGCTTAGCTATGCTATTTCATATTAAATTTACATTTTTAGTTCCAACTGAAAGCTGAATTTTGTGAAACATTTTAATCATTGACCACCTCCATGCTCTCCTCTTAAAGTTTTTCAAAACTGTATAGGCTTCCAATGAACGCACCAGCACATGGCTACATCAGTTGAGCTGCCTCTACAAAGGAGGTTTGTGCAACCTCAGTATTTGTTCTATCCCCAAATAAAGTGTGACAGAGGAACACCTACTATCACTTTGATACCTATAGGAGGAACATACACACACACACACACACCCCAGAAACATGCCTTACTCTACTATTAAAAATTCAATATCTTCTTTCATCTTTTTTCAGCAAGGTTATTTCCTTTGTTGGCTTGTTTATTTGCTTTTTTTTTTTTTTTTTTTCTTTAAAGAACTGAACTAAAGGGCTTTTCCTCTTAGTGGCCCATGGAATGAACAGCTTTACTGCTTTACATACTGTGTTTTGCTAAAGCAATCAGTTCTCCCAGCCAATTCAGAAGAATTCTGACTCTGTAATAGAAAGAGCTGCCATTTGTAGACCTTGTACTATGTGCCAGGTAATCAAGTAAGTGTTTTATATAACAAAACAACCTTGTGAGAAAGGTATTATCATCATCTTATCTTACCAAAGAAGACAATGAGGCTAGAGAAATTAAATCACTCCCTAATAGCACACAACCAACAAGGCACAGGGTGTTCCAGTCCCGATAGTACGAGCATTTGACTATTGTGCATAGTTCTCTTTCACCTTTATATTTTTATTGCTGAAGCCACATAAGATAAACATTAAAACTAAGGGCTTATATTTATTGAGTGTTTACTGCATGCTGTGTACTATTTTACATTATTTATGTCATAATTCCTATTATGCTTATCTCAACCTTATAAATTATGTATATTATTTGTCCCCATTTTATAGATTTCTACTGAGGCATGAAGAAATGAAATTATTTGTACAAGCCTATACAGATGAGTTAGTAATAGATCCAAGATTTGTACAAAGTCAGTGTAACTGCAAAACCTATGCATTTAACCACACAGGGTACCACATGCAGTAAAAATGCAGAGACTTCTTTGCTCCTCCTGTTTGAACCTATGTAACATACACACTGTCTTGAATTTTCCATTCCCAAAGAGTGTGTACTGTTGCAACACATTTTCTGTTTCAGTCTTACAAATAAAAAAAGTTTTTTCTTCTCTCAGCGGACAGATATACTATGGAGATATACATATATTTCTGTGAGCTTATTTCACACACACAAAGAGAGCAAACATCATTTATTCATCTCAGGAGAAATCTGGAAATCCCAGGCCTGAATAGCTTCCAACTACTCCTCAAGTGGAATTTTGAAAGAAAAAATATGTTGCTATTTTTGCCTTCCTCTCCACTACCAAAGTTCTTTGCTTTTCACTCTCAATCACATGGCCAACTCCATGGCTTTTGTAGAACGCTGACTCATTGTAATGCACAATTGCATTTCCTCTTGTTTTATTCAGAACAAGTATGCACTCTCTAGTTCTTCTTTTACTTCTTTTTCCATTTAGTTTTCACATTACCTACTGGTTTGCTGGCTCCGTAGCATGTTTCTGATGAGGTAGGACACATCTGGAAATGACCAAGAAGACTAACAAGAGCTCATATGACAGCTATGACTATCTGCCATCACTTGAGATTCTCCTGGGATATATGCCCTTAGAATCCTATTGCCCTATACTCCCTGTCATCTTGCTTAAGCCCTCTCAACAGTTTTTCCTTTACCTGTCACAAGGATCAGTAAAAGCGTTTTGTTTAAATGGATAATTGAAAGATTGGATTGTTTTTGTGCCAGTGTTAACAGGGTCATAGAATTCAGTGGCAGGAATGATGAATATGGAATCAGAACTTCTCAGTTCTACTGTGACTGTCTAGTTATAAGATCTGGCTTTTTTCCCTCAAATTGGTTATAAGAACAGTTGTTACACAAGATTCACAGGGCTTTTGGACATTCACCTTCAGTTTTGGGTGAGAAGGGATTGTGGAATTATTAAGGGCTATACAAATGGAACCTCCTCTGGGCAAGCTCTACACACTTTAGTGAGGCTAAGGATGGGTGTGAGCCATAGTCAATGGTCCACGCCACTACTAGCAGCATGAGCCAACTGACAGAATCCATCACTGAGTAAACAACATTTACTGAGCACTTGCTATGTAGCAGCCACTTTACTAGGTGCCAGAAGGAGAGAGAGTAATAAGGTACAGTAAATCAATCAGAGCATGCTTGTGGAAACCTGTTACATGCTGGTCACTGTGATAGGTCCTAGGCACACATCTGTGAAAGGCTGTGTAGTATAGCTTCCTGGAAGCAAAGCAAAAAAGAAATTTAAACATAATGAAGTGGAAAAAAATAGAAGATGCTAGGGCAACACATTAAAGGGCTACTTGATTCAGACTAGTGGTATAAGGGAAGGTTTTGCAAAGGAGGTACCATGTACAGTGATATCCAAAGAAAGATATATTGATTTTCTAGGGTTGTTGTAACAAAGTCCCACAAAGTAGTTAACTTAAAACAACAGAACTGTAATCTCACAGTTCACGAGGTTGAAAATCCAAAATCAAAGTGTCCACACAGGTTCCTTCTGGAGCCTCTGAGACAGACCCTGTCCCATGCCCATCTCCTAGCTTCAGGTGGTTGCAGGCAATCCTTGGCTTTCCTTGGCTTATAAATTCATCACTCCAATCTCTGACTCCATCTTCACATTGCCTTCTTTTCTGTATCTCTGTATGTACTTGTCTGTCTCTTACAGGGACAGCCTCATGGGATTTAGTGCCCATCCTAATCTAATATAATCTCATTTCAATAATCATCCTAGTTACTTCTGCAAAGACCGTATTTACAAATAAGATTTTATACTGAGGCTCCAGGTAGACATGAATTTTGGGGGGACATTATTCAATCACTACAAAGGAGTAGGAACTATGTTAGAGAATAATTGGTGAAAGGGCATTCCAGGCAAAGAGAACAGAATATGCAAAGGCCTAGAATGAAGAAAGAGTATGGCACACTCAAGAAATGTTTTAAAAATGTCAATGTCAGGGAGGAGCTTCAAAATGGAGGAAGAGTAAGACACAGAGATCACCTTCCTCCCCAAAGATACATCAGAAATACATCTACATGTGCAACAACTCCTACAGAACACCTACTGAACGCTGGCAGAAGACCTCAGACCTCCCAAAATGCAAGAAACTCCCCATGCACCTGGGTAGGGCAAAAGAAAAAAAGAAAAAAAAACAGAGACAAAGAATAGGGACAGGACCTGCACCAGAGGGAGGGAGCTGTGAAGGAGGAAAGGTTTCCACACACTAGGAAGCCCCTTCGTGGGCAGAGACTGCAGGTGGCGGAGGGGGAGAGCTTCGGAGCCACGGAGGAGAGCGCAGCCACAGGGTTGCGGAGGGCAAAGCGGAGAGATTCCCGCACAGAGGATCGGTGCCGAGCAGCACTCACCAGCCCGAGAGGCTTGTCTGCTCACCCGCTGGGGCGGGCGGGGGCTGGGAGCTGAGGCTCGGGCTTCTGAGGTCGGATCCCAGGGAGAGGACTGGGGTTGGCGCTGTGAACACAGCCTGAAGGGGGCTACTGCGCCACGGCTAGCCGGGAGGGAGTCCGGGAAAAGGTCTGGAGCTGCCGAACAGGCAAGAGACTTTTTCTTGCCTCTTTGTTTCCTGGTGCGCAAGGAGAGGGGATTAAGAGCGCCGCTTAAAAGAGCTCCAGAGACGGGTGCGAGCCACGGCTATCAGGGCGGACCCCAGAGACGGGCATGAGATGCTAAGGCTGCTGCTGCCGCCACCAAGAAGCCTGTGTGCGAGCACAGGTCACTTTCCACACCGCCCCTCCCGGGAGCCCATGCAGCCTGCCACTGCCAGGGTCCCGCGATCCAGGGACAACTTCCCCGGGAGAACGCACGGCGCGCCTCAGGCTGCTACAATCTCATGCCGGCCTCTGCCGCCGCAGGCTCGCCCCGCATCCGTACCCCTCCCTCTCCCCGGCCTGAGTGAGCCAGAGCCCTCAAATCAGCTGCTCCTTTAACCCCATCCTGTGTGAGCGAAGAACAGACACCCTCAGGCGACCTACACGCAGAGGCGCATCCAAATCCAAAGCTGAACCCCGGGAGCTGTGTGAACAAAGAAGAGAAAGGGAAATTTCTCCCAGCAGCCTCAGAAGCAGCGGATTAAAACTCCACAATCAACTTGATGTACCCTGTATCTGTGGAATACCTTAATAGACAATGAATCATCCCAAATTGAGGAGGTGGACTTAGGGAGCAACGATATATACGTATTTTTTCCCTTTTTCTCTTTTTGTGAGTGTGTATGTGTATGCTTCTGTGTGTGATTTTTGTCTGTATAGCTTTGCTTTTGCCATTTGTCCAAGGGTTCTATCTGTCCATTTTTTTTTCATTACTTAAAAAGGTTTTTTTCTTAATAAATATTTTATATTTTTTATTTTAATAACTTTATTTTACTTTATTTTATTTTATCATCTTTTTTCTTTCTTTCTTTTTTTTTTCTCCCTTTTATTCTGAGCTGCATGGAGGACAGTCTCTTGGTGCTCCAGCCAGGCATCAGGGCTGTGCCTCTGAGGTGGGAGAGCCAAGTTCAGGACACTGGTCCACAAGAGACCTCCCAGCTCCATGTAATATCAAATGGCGAAAATCTCCCAGAGATCTCCATCTCAACACCAAAACCCAGCTCCACTCAACGACCAGCAAGCTACAGTGCAGGACACCCTATGCCAAACAACTAGCAAGACAGGAACACAACCCCATCCATTGGCACAGAGGCTGCCTAAAATCATAATAAGGCCACAGACACCCCCAAAACACACCACCAGACGTGGATCTGCCCACCAGAAAGACAACATCCAGCCTCATCCAACAGAACACAGGCACTAGTCCCCTCCACCAGGAAGCCTACACAACCCACTGAAACAACCTTAGCCACTGGGGACAGACACCAAAAACAACAGAAACTATGAACCTGCAGCCTACTAAAAGGAGACCCCAAACACAGTAAGTTAAGCAAAATGAGAAGACAGAGAAACACACAGCAGATGAAAGAGCAAGGCAAAAATCCACCAGACCTAACAAGTAAGGAGTAAATAGGCAGTCTACCTGAAAAAGAATTCATAATAATGATGGTCCAGATGATACAAAATCTTGAAAACAGAATAGAGAAAATACAAGAAACGTTTCACAAGGGCCTAGAAGAACTAAAGAGCAAACAAACACAGATGAACAACACAATCAATGAAATTAAAAATTCTCTAGAAGGGATCAATAGCAGAATAACTGAGGCAGAAGAATGGATAAGTGACCTGGAAGATAAAATAGTGGAAATAACTACTGCAGAGCAGAATAAAGAAAAAAGAATGAAGAGAATTGAGGACAGTCTCAGAGACATCTGAGACAACATTATACTCACCAACATTCGAATTATAGGGGTCCCAGAAGAAGAAGAGAAAAAGAAAGGGACTGAGAAAATATTTGAAGTGATTATAGTTGAAAACTTCCCTAATATGGGAAAGGAAATAGTTAATCAAGTCTAGGAAGCACAGAGAGTCCCATACAGGATAAATCCAAGGAGAAACACGCCAAGACACATATTAATCAAACTATCAAAAATTAAATACAAAGAAAAAATATTAAAAGCAGCAAGGGAAAAACCACAAGTAACACATAAGGGAATCCCCATAAGGTTAACACCTGATCTTTCAGCAGAAACTCTGCAAGCCAGAAGGGAGTGGCATGACATATTTAAAGTGATGAAGGAGAAAAGCCTACAACCAAGATTACTCTACCCAGCAAGGATCTCATTCAGATTTGATGGAGAAATTGAAAGCTTTACAGACAAGCAAAAGCTAAGAGAATTCAGCACCACCAAACCAGCTTTACAACAAATGGTAAAGGAACTTCTCTAGGCAGGAAACACAAGAGAAGGAAAAGACCTTCAATAATAAACCCAAAACAATTATGAAAATGGTAATAGTAACATACATATCGATAATTACCTTAAATGTAAATGGATTAAATGCTCCAACCAAAAGACATAGACTGGATGAATGGGTACAAACACAAGACCTGTATATATGCTGTCTACAAGAGACCCACTTCAGATCTAGGGACACATACAGATGGAAAGTGAGGGAATGGAAAAAGATATTCCATGCAAATGGAAATCAAAAGAAGCTGGAGTAGCAATTCTCATATCAGACAAAATAGACTTTAAAAAAAGACTATTACAAGAGACAAAGAAGGACACTACATAGTGATCAAGGGATCAATCCAAGAAGAAGATATAACAATTATAAATATTTATGCACCCAACATAGGAGCACCTCAATACATAAGGCAAATACTAAGAGCCATAAAAGGGGAAATTGACAGTAACACAATCATACGAGGGGACGTTAACACCCCACTTTCACCAATGGAAAGATCATCCAAAATGAAAATAAATAAGGAAACACAAGCTTTAAATGATACATTAAACAAGATGGACTCAATTGATATTTATAGGACATTCCATCCAAAAACAACAGAATACACATTCTTCTCAAGTGCTCATGGAACATTCTCCAGGATACATCATATTTTCGGTAACAAATCAAGCCTTGGTTAATTTAAGAAAATTGAAATCGTATCAAGTATCTTTTCCGACCACAACGCTATGAGACTAGATATCAATTACAGGAAAAAATCTGTAAGAAATACAAACACATGGAGGCTAAACAACACACTACTTAATAACCAAGAGATCACTGAAGAAATCAAAGAGGAAATCAAAAATACCTAGAAACAAATGACAATGAAAACACAACGACCCAAGCCTATGGGATGCATCAAAAGTAGTTCTAAGAGGGAAGTTTATAGCTATACAAGCCTACCTTAAGTAACAAGAAACATCTCAAATAAACAACCTAACCTTACACCTAAAGCAATTAAACAAATTACAAAAAAACCCCAAAGTTAGCAGAAGGAAGGAAATCATAAAGATCAGATCAGAAATAAATGAAAAACAAATGAAGGAAACAATAGAAAAGATCAATAAAACTAAAAGCTGCTTCTTTGAGAAGATAAACAAAATTGATAAACCATTAGCCAGACTCATGAAGAAAAAAAGGGAGAAGACTCAAATAAATAGAATTAGAAATGAAAAAGGAGAAATAAGAACTGACACTGCAGAAATAGAAAGGATCATGAAAGATTACTACAAGCAACTCTATGCCAATAAAATGGACAACCTGGAAGAAATGGACAAATTCTTAGAAATGCACAACCTTCCAAGACTGAACCAGGAAGAAATAGAAAATATGAACAGACCAATCACAAGCACTGAAATTGAAGCTGTGATTAAAAATCTTCCAACAAACAAAAGCCCAAAACCAGATGGCTTCACAGGCGAATTCTATCAAACATTTAGAGAAGAGCTAACACCTATCCTTCTCAAACTCTTCCAAAATATAGCAGAGGGAGGAACACTCCCAATCTCATTTGACGTGGCCACCATCACTCTGATACAAAAACGAGACAAAGATGTCACAAACAAAGAAAACTACAGGCCAATATCACTGATGGACATAGATGCAAAAATCCTCAACAAAATACTAGCAAACAGAATCCAACAGCACATTAAAAGGATCATGCACTATGATCAAGTGGTGTTTATCCCAGGAATATGCAAATCAATCAACGTGATACACCATATTAACAAACTGAAGGAGAAAAACCATAATATCATCTCAATAGATGCAGAGAAAGCTTTTGACAAAATTCAACACCCATTTATGATAAAAACCCTCCAGAAAGTAGGCATGGAGTGAAATTTCCTCAACATAATAAAGGCCGTATATGACAAACCCACAGCCAACATCGTCCTCAATGGTGAAAAACTGTAACCATTTCCACTAAGATCAGGAACAAGACAAGGTTGCCGACTCTCACCACTAGTATTCAACATAGTTTTGGAAGTTTTTGCCACAGCAATCAGAGAAGAAAAAGAAATTTTAAAAATCCAAATCAGAAAAAAAGAAGTAAAGCTGTCACTGTTTGCAGATGACATGATACTATACATAGAGAATCCTAAAGATGCTACCAGAAAACTACTAGAGCTCATCAATGAATTTGGTAAAGTAGCAGGATACAAAGTTAATGCACAGAAATCTCTTGCATTCCTATACATTAATGATGAAAAATCTGAAAGTGAAATTAAGAAAACACTCCCATTTACCATTGCAACACAAAGAATAAAATATCTAGGAATAAACCTACCTAGGAGACAAAACACCTGTATGCAGAAAGTTATAAGACACTGATGAAAGAAATTAAAGATGATACAAATAGATGGAGAGATATACCATGTTCTTGGATTGGAAGAATCAACATTGTGAAAATGACTCTACTACCCAAAGCAATCTACAGATTCAGTGCAATCCCTATCAAACTACCACTGGCATTTTTCACAGAACTAGAACAAAAAGTTTCACAGTTTATATGGAAACACAAAAGGCACCGAATAGCCAAAGCAATCTTGAGAAAGAAAACCGGAGCTGGAGGAATCAGGCTCCCTGACTTCAGACTATACTACAAAGCTACAGTAATTAACACAGTATGGTACTGGCACAAAAACAGAAATATAGATCAATGGAAGAGTATAGAAAGCCCAGAGGTAAACCCATGTACATATGGTCACCTTATCTTTGATAAAGGAGGCAAGAATATACAGTGGAGAAAAGACAGTCTCTTCAATAAGTGGTGCTGGGAAAACTGGACAGGTACATGTAAAAGAATGAAATTAGAACACTCCCTAACACCATACATAAAAATAAACTCAAAATGGATTAATGACCTAAATGTAAGGCCAGATACCATCAAACTCTTAGAAGAAAACGTAGGCAGAACACTCTATGACATAAATCACAGCAAGATCCTTTTTGACCCACCTCCTAGAGAAATGGAAATAAAAACACAAATAAACAAATGGGACCTAATGAAACTTAAAAGCTTTTGCACAGCAAAGGAAACCATAAACAAGATGAAAAGACAACCCTCAGAATGGGAGAAAATATTTGCAAATGAAGCAACTGACAAAGGATTAATCTCCAAAACATACAAGCAACTCATGCAGCTCAATATCAAAAAAACAAACAACCCAATCCAAAAATGGGCAGAAGTCCTAAATAGACATTTCTCCAAAGAAGATATACAGATTGCCAACAGACACATGAAAGAATGCTCAACATCATTAATCATTAGAGAAATGCAAATCAAAACTACAGTGAGGTATCATCTCACACCGGTCAGAATGGCCATCATCAAAAAAATCTACAAACAATAAATGTTGGAGAGCTGTGGAGAAAAGGGAACACTCTTGCACTGTTGGTGGGAATGTAAATTGATACAGCCACTATGGTGAACAGTATCGAGGTTCCTTAAAAAACTAAAAATAGAACTACCATATGACCCAGCAATCCCACTACTGGGCATATACCCTCAGAAAACCATAATTCAAAAAGAGTCATGTACCACAATGTTCATTGCAGCTCTGTTTACAATAGCCAGGACATGGAAGCAACCTAAGTGTCCATCACCAGATGAATGGATAAAAAAGATGTGGCACAAATATACAATGGAATATTACTCAGCCATAAAAAGGAATGAAAGTGAGTTATTTGTAGTGAGGTGGATGGACCTAGAGACTGTCATACAGAGTGAAGTATGTCAGAAATAGAAAAACAAATACCGTATGCTAACACATATATATGGAATCTTAAAAAAAAAGAAAATGGTCAGAAGAACCTACTTAGGGGCGAGACGGGAATAAAAATGCAGACCTACTAGAGAATGGACTTGAGGATACGGGCAGCGCGAAGGGTAAGCTTGGAGAAAGTGAGAGAGTGGCATTGACATATATACAGTACCAAACATAAAATAGATAGCTAGTGGGAAGCAGTCACATAGCACAAGGAGATCAGCTCGGTGCTTTGTGACCACCTAGTGGGGTGGGATAGGGAGGGTGGGAGGGAGGGAGATGTAAGAGGGAAGAGATATGGGGACATATGTATATGTATAACTGATTCACTTTGTTATAAAGCAGAAACTGGCACACCATTGTAAAGCAATTATACTCTAATAAAGATGTTAAAAAAAGACAAAACAAAAATGTCAATGTGCTGAAGGAAGGAGGGCTAAGGCAGAATTGAAAGAGATAAAGGTGGCCAGAAAGTAGGGTCTGTAAATGAAAGGATTCAGACTTTTTTCTAAGAGTAATGGGAGACAGTGATGTTTCAGATAAAAGATTAGCATCATACATACTGTACTTCAGAGAAATCATCCTGGCTTTGGGCAGAGAATTGAGCATGAAGACAGTTGAGGACAAGACTCTAGTTGGGAGGCTGCTGCTGGAGTGTAGGTGAGAGAGGATGGTGGTGTGAGTCATAGGAGTGGCCATCCAGAGGGAGATAAGTTATGTATTTGGGAAAGAAATAAGATACTTAGTTTAAAAGGATTTGCAGGACTTTGCACGTTAAAAAATGTAACTATGAGAGGTGATAGATGCTAACAAAACTTCCTTTGATAATCATTTTGTAATATATATATATATATATCAAATCATTATGTCGTACATCTTAAACTAATACAACATTGTGTGTCGAATTTATCTCAATAAAACTGGTGGGGAAAGAAAGAAAAAAAGGGAAAGAAAGGGCTTGCAGGGGTTAAGGTTAAAGGGAAGACATAGAGATACAGATTTTTATATGCCTTAATTTTTTTAAAATTAATTAATTTATTTATTTTTGGTTGTGTTGGGTCTTCGTTTCTGTGCGAGGTCTTTCTCTAGTTGTGGCAAGCGGGGGCCACTCTTCATCGTGGTGCGCGGGCCTTTCACTGTCGCAGCCTCTCTTGTTGTGGGGCACAGGCTCCAGACCGCAGGCTCAGTAGTTGTGGCTCACGGGCTTAGTTTCTCCGTGGCATGTGGGATCTTCCCAGACCAGGGCTCGAACCCGTGTCCCCTGCATTGGCAGGCAGATTCTCAACCACTGTGCCACCAGGGAAGCCCATATATGCCTTAATTTTTCAGGGATTTTTTTCCCATCTCCTAGTGGGTGACTAAATTCCCAACTGATTGCAGTGATTTTCCTCAGAGATAAAAGTGTTTAATATAAAGAGTGACAATACTGGGACAATTTCTTTAGATTCCTCCTGTGTTAATTAGAATTATTTTGCTTCAAAATAACAGTAATTGAATATTAACTAATGTAAAAAAAAATAAATAAGAGGATTTATTTACTCACATACTGAAAAGTAGGCTACAGGCTTGGCTAGGTCTTATGATTAAAGCACAATAATCACAATTTTTTCTCTCTTTGTATCCCTCAATCCCACTTTTGTTTTTCAGCCTGGCTTTATTCTTATATAAGCTCCTTCTCTGATGGTGGGAACAAAGTCTGCTGTAGCTCCAGCTTGCATAAACTTTATACTCATAGTCCCTCAGAGCAAAAAAAGAGTCTCCCCCACTAATTTTGTTTAATTTCTTGGGAAGAGTCTAATTGTCCCAGGTTAGATCTTATTTCCATCCCTGAGCAACCTCTACCCTCAAGTAAATGGAATATGCTCTTAGGCCTGGACCTTGTGACAAAATTTGGTAATGAGTGAACTCATCTGAGCCTCATGGACCAAACAGATTACTATGGAATGAGTAAGAGATGGTTCCCCAAATGAAGGGCTATGAAATACACAAAAATTATAACCAAAAGTAACAGATATTCAAGACACACACTGCATTGGTTGAAAGCAAAAGCAATTGTCTTAAGGCAAGGAAAGAGTAATACTCTTAATTCATAATTTATTCCATCCGCTTTTGCTATTGCCTAATTTATCCTTCCATCCATCATCTATCCATTCACTACATGTTTATGAAGCACCCACCACTTAAAAGTAGCTAAGGAATTTTCAAAACTAAATAACATGTTTAATTTTTCCTCTAGTTGCCTAAGATCAAAAGGGAAAGACAGATATTGCAAATACATATTTGGGTAGGAATTAGGCAATATACAGAGATGCTGGTTTATAATATGGATCAATTCATTTTTGTTCAATGAATGAATAAGTGAATGAATGATCCCAAGCTGCTTAATTAAAATATTTACTTTCAGAAAAAGGGGGAGGACAGATGCTTCATAACTTCTAAGCAGGTCAGAATGAAATATTCAGTAACAGTGTAAATAATTAACTTCTAAATATTAAATATAGGATGAATATTCTATTTGAGAATTCAAGAGCAGTGTTGTGAAGAAAGTGGCATTTCAATGGGGACTTAAATAATGAAAAAAAAGATTTCAATACCTAGAAGATTGTTCCAAGCTGGGGAAACACTAGGTATAAAAGGCAAGGTGGTGTGAAATGGTATGAATAGTTGAAAAAATGATAGGTGACTTGCATGGCCAAAATTCAGGATACCTAGAAGGTTAGAGAAAGGGATATGACCAGAAAGATGATGTGGAGATAAATTATGGAGAATATTGGACTTCAGACCAAGAAATGTCAACATTTTCCATAGATATTTTCAAGCAACTGCAGTTTGGGGTCAAGAAATTGAATCATTTGTGAAATAATCTATGTTTCAAAGATAACTTAGAGAAGAATAACTGGTATTAATAAGTGCTGTCGTCCCTAAAATCAACCCAACTCTTTTGACCCTTCCATTTAGCTTCTATATCTCTGGGAATCTGTGAAGAAATTAGACATTTAAAAATATTTAAGAACATTTTCTCTGAAGAAAATAGACTTTCACTAGCTGAGCACTTTAGTAGTAAAAATTAATCTTTTTAAAAACTGTCACCATTCCTAGAGAAGAAGCTAAAGTCTGTGATTGCATGGCCTACTTTGCTTCAATTTATTCAAGACTAAGTTGCAGCAAAGGCCAGGAACACAGAGTCCTTAATACCTTCATGTTTTTACCTAATGCCATTGGGGGAAATCTCCAGAACCTTTTAGCACTCTCAGAGCTTCTGTTAAACATTAAGTTAGCCTGCATTTTAGCAGTCAGTCTGTGAATAGGTTTGTTCCATTTCCACCTCTGTTAACATGCCTTCATTCTCACTTTCTTTGTCAAGAGAAGAGAGAGATACCAAGGAATTTGTGTTTGGGGGTCTAGGGAAGGTATCCTGAAAAACAATTGTACTCTGAAAGAAAGGAAAGTGAGAAAATGTTCATCTTCAGATTTTAGTTTTTCCTCTTTGGGACCAGGGTTCAAATGCATCAGCCTACAGTTGTGAATTGACACATGCAGTGCAGGAAAGAGTCGTTAGAACTGTACACTCAGGGAGGGTGGCATTTCTCTATCTGCACCAGCAACAACATGATTCATGTAACCACACCACGTCTTCCCTGAAGACAGACAGCCCCCATGTGAGATGTGATCCTGCTGCTAGCAAGTGGGATGTGAGCGATAAGCCCTTTGAGTGCAAGGCATCAGTTCTCACTTTGGAAGGTCTGGCCCACACAGCCACCCTGGCCAGTCCCACATACCCTCACCATAAGGAGAAATTCAGAGAGTGTTAAAACAAGAAGAAACTTTGTAGACCACCGCATTATTTTTCCATGGAGAAAATAAGACTGAGAGATGCTGTTCATTGTTGGTCACTATTGACACTATAGCTACTAATACTGAAAAAGTATAATCTCTTGTGGGTGAATAGCACTTTACAGTTTATGAAGCATCTTCAGGCCTAGTCTTACCTCCAATTTTCACAGCAAGTCACTGAGGTGGTATTTATCACCTCTATTTTATAGATGAGGAAACTAAGCATCAGAGAAGTTAAAGCAAATCATCTAGGGCCAAAGAGCTAGCAAGAGTTAAAAGCTGAGTCTGAAATTGTGCTATTCTGAGTATTAGACGACAACATTTACCCCTACATTATACTACTTCTCAAATAATGTCCCTCAAATGACTCTTTGATTGGTGTTATTATAAGAGATTCCAAGGGAGAATTCCAAAAGATTTCCCTGAGCTCCTAGGAAATCAGAAGCATGGAGTTTCCACTGAGTGCAAGACTAGGTACAGAAGAGAACATGGTATAGTAAGTACTATTTCCATCACAGAAAATTTACAATGTAATTGGGGACACTAGAGCAGCACAGGTTAAACAGAAAATTCAAAGTGAGCCACAATTAAGTGCTGAGTGGTTCTAGCAACATTCGATGCAGGAGTTGAGAGAAGTGAGTGATGAGTGAAGGCTAAAGAAACACAGAAAGGCTTACAATTAAGCCTTAGAGAGATATGAAAAGCTAGGACTTTAGTGGCACATGAACCTGGGTACATGAACCCAGCACCACTTTATACTACCTGTTATTTTGGGTAAGCCACTAAAGACCTTCAAACCTCCATTTCCTCATCTGTAAAGTGTGGTAACTTGTATATCTTGGGGTTGTGACGAGGACCTAGTGGGATAAAATATTCAAGTGCTTTGTATAACTTTGGCCCAGAAAAATTTCTATAAGGCTTTAATAAAGACATGGAAGTTAGACTGGCACAGCTGAGTGTGTAAGATGTTAGCAGCTGGTCCACTTGGTGCATGTGATGGTTAAGCAAAGAATGCAGCCACACATCTTTGTGCATCCTGCTTGGCTACAGGTTTGCTTGGGCTGACTTTGGCAATCTTGGTGGATACTGACAGAGAGGTGTGAAAAGCCCTGGGCTGATTGTTATACCTAGAACATCAATATTTGTAAATGGGTGCTTTTAGAGCTTAAGAAGAGGCTTAACTCAAGCCTGGGTTTGTAAAGGAAGTCAGTAGAGCACTCTGAGGTCAAACGTCAATACTTCTGAGGCAGTGATGGCTAGAAACAGGAGATGATCTGCCTACTCTAAGAATACCAAAAATTTCTCAGAGATGTGACTAAGTCTCTAGGGCAGATTCTTCCTTTTCCTGCGAGGGATCACTTAGAGAGTTCTCTTGATCATACTACTGGTATTCAAATATTTATTTGATATTAGTTAATTTGGCCATGAATAGAGAAGATATAATACTAACACAGCAGGCTTTGGTTATAAGTGTTTGGTTTAATAACCTAAGTGAGTACCTTAATGAGAGACAGTGCAACTCTGAAAAAAAAAATTGGCAGAGATATGGGAAGGAGACTGGAGGGTTGCCTTAGTTTCCTAGGGCTGTTATAATAAAGTGCCACAGATTGGGTGGTTTAAAAACAGAAATTTATTTTCACACAGTTATGGAGGCTGGAAGTCCAAGATCTAAGTGATACCTTTCTCCATGGCTTGTAGATGGCTATCTTTATGTTCATGTGGCATTATCCTTCTATGTGTGTCTTTGTCCAAATTTCATCTTCTTATAAGGACACCAGTCACACTGGATTAGGGTCCACCATAACAGCCTTATTTTAACTACCTCTTGCTGTATATCCAAATACAGTTATGATCTGAGGTCCTTGGGGTTAGAACTTCAACACATGAATTTGGGGGGAACATAATTCAGGCCATGACAAAGATGCTAATTGCAGATTCCCTTGACAGACCAAGAAACAAAAAATTGAGGCCAAGGCATTGGTGGAAGATACAAAATGAGAGAAATAGGAGAGGTGTTATCAATATGGCAAAAATCTGGGCCACGGTGAGCAACAGCCCAGAAGGAGTTTCCTGTGACAGAGGAAAGATGATCAATTTATGGGGAGGAGGTAACAATAACTAATTTTAAGTCAAACTCTCCTCCTCTCAATTTACATGAATCTGTATTATCTTCAACTTTTAGGGAAATTTATTATCCACCACAACTTGGTTTTAGCCTCTTGTTAGCACTGTCTTGGGAATGAAGGGAAGGGTTACAGTGGTGAAAATTTTAAGGCAGAACAAAGGGAAGAGAGTTAAATGACAAGGAGAGGCAGTGACAAAATCTCCAAAAGTGACAGGGGGAGGAGCTAGAAGTAACAGTTCAGAGCGAGAATGGAGAAGAACAACCAGGACATATAATCACTCTCTGGAAATATATAGAAATATTGGGAGGGGTTGGATTGTTTTTGAAATTCATGTAGGATCAGGTTGACTGTTTTTACTTTATATGATGTTTATCTACTATATAAAAGATCTTACGGGAGAAAACATGATTTCTTGATAATTACATAAAAGAGGGTGGGTGGGGCCCTCCTGAATTCTTCCAGTTTGGCGCCAGCTTGTCAGCACCATATTCCTTACCAGAAACTCCGGTTGAGAGACAATTCATGCAAGCGGTTATTATCGCACCTGGCCGGGGCGGGTGGTTTTGGTCCAAGGTTCCCAAACAATTTAGTGACAGATGAAGCCAGCTTCCTTTGGGACTGTATCAAAATAACAAGTCTTCTGTTCAAGGTCCTACTTAACACACAGCTGGTACTGTGAAGTGCAATGACCAATTGTTCCTTCAACTTCCAAAGGACTGTCTCCTAGAGAAACTGTGTGGCTGACAGGGTCTTGGTGTTCCAGTTTGGTGTCAGGCCCGAGCCTCTGAGGAGGGAGGGCTGACTTAAGGACATGGACCACCAGACACCTCCCAGCCCCACGTAATGTCAATTGGCGAGAGCTCTCCCAGAGATCTCCGTCTCATTGCTAAGACCCAGCTCCACCCAATGGCCAGCAAGCTCCAGTGCTGGAAGCCCCATGCCAAACAACTGGCAAGACAGGAACACAACCCCACCCATTAACAGAGAGACTGCCTAAAATCATACTAAGTTCACAGACACCCCAGAACACAACACCAGATGCACCCCTACCCAGCAGAAAGACAAGATCCAGCCTCATCCACCAGAACACAGGCATCAGTCCCCTCCACCAGGGAGCATACACAAGCCACTGGACCAACCTTACCCACTGGGGGCAAACACGAAAAACAATGGAAACTACAAACCTCAAGCCTGCGTAAAGAGGACCCCAAACACGGTAAGTTAAGCAAAATGGGAAGACAGAGAAATATGCAGCAGATGAAGGAGCAAGGTAAAAACCCACCCGACCAAACAAATGAAGAGGAAATAGGCAGTCTACCTGAAAAAGAATTCAGAGTAATGATAGTAAAGATGATCCAAACTCTTGGAAATACAATGGAGAAAATACAAGAAACGTTTAAAAAGGAACTAGAAGAACTAAAGAGCAAACAAAAAAATGATGAACAACACAATAAATGAAATTTAAAATTCTCTAGAAGGACTCAATAGCAAAATAACTGAAGCAGAGGAACGGATAAGTAACCTGGAAGAAAAAATAGTGGAAATAACTACCGCAGAGCAGAATAATGAAAAAGAGGACAGTCTCAGAGACCACAGGAACAACATTAAATGCACCAACATTTGAATTATAGGGGACCCAGAAGAAGAAGAGAAAAGGAAAGGGTCTGAAAATATATTTGAAGACATTATAGTTGAAAACTTCCCTAACATGGGACAGGAAATAGTCAGTCAAGTCCAGGAAGCACAGAGAGTCCCATACAGGATAAATCCAAGGAGAAACATGCCAAGACACATATTAATCAAACTATCAAAAATTAAATACAAAGAAGAAATATTAAAAGCAGCAAGGGAAAAGCAACAAATAACATACAAGGGAATCCCCATTAGGTTAACAGCTGATAGTTCAGCAGAAACTTTGCAAGCCAGAAGGGAGTGGCAGGACATATTTAAGGAGATGAATGGGAAAAACCTACAACCACAATTACTCTACCCAGCAAGGATATCAATCAGATTCAAATGAGTAATTAAAACCTTTACAGACAAGCAAAAGTTAAGAGAATTCAGCACCACCAAACCAACTCTACAACAAATGGTAAAGGAACTTCTCTAGGCAGGAAACACAAGAGAAGGAAAAAACCTACAAAAACAAACCCAAAACAATTAAGAAAATGGTAATAGGAACATTCATATTGATAACTACCTTAAAGGTAAATGGATTAAATGCTCCAACCAAAAGACATAGACTGGCTGAATGGATGAAAAACCAAGATCCATACATATGTTGTCTACAAGAGACCCACTTCAGACCTAGAGACACATACGGACTGAAAGTGAGGGGATGGAAAAAGATATTCCATGCAAAAGGAAATCAAAAGAAAGCTAGAGTAGCAATTCTCATATCAGACAAAATAGACTTTAAAACAAAGACTATTACAAGAGATAAAGAAGGACACTACATAATGATCAAGGGATCAATCCAAGAAGAAGATATAACAATTGTAAATATTTATGCACCCAACATAGGAGCACTTCAATACATAAGGAAAATGCTAAGAGCCATAAAAGGGGAAATCAACAGTAACACAAAAATAGTAGGGGACTTTAACACCCCCCTTTCACCAATGGACAGATCATCCAAAATGAAAATAAATAAGGAAACACAAGCTTTAAATGACACATTAAGCAAGATGGACTTAATTGATATTTATAGGACATTCCATCCCAAAACAACAGAATACACTTTCTTCTCAAGTGCTCATGGAACATTCTCCAGGATAGATCATATATTGGGTCACAAATCAAGCATGAGTAAATTTAAGAAAATTAAAATCATATCAAGTATCTTTTCCGATCACTATGCTCTGAGACTAGATATCAATTACAGGGAAAAAAAAACTGTATAAAATACCAACCCATGGAGCTAAACAATACGCTACTAAATAACCAAGAAATCACTGAAGAAACCAAACAGCAAATCAAAAAATGTCAAGAAACAAATGACATTGAAAACACAATGACCCAAAACCCATGGAATGTAGCAAAAGCTGTTCTAAGAGGAAAGTTTAAAGCAATAATATCCTACCTCAAGAACAAGAAAAATCTCAAATAAACAACCTAACCTTACACCTAAAGCAATTAGAGAAAGAAGAACAAAAAAATAACCTAAAGTTAACAGAAGGAAAGAAATCATTAAATGAGATCAGAAAGAAATGAAGGAAACTATAGCAAAGATCAATAAAACTAAAAGCTGGTTCTTTGAGAAGATAAACAAAATTCATAAACCATTAGCCAGACTCATCAAGAAAAAAAGTGACAGGACTCAAATCAACAGAATTAGAAATGAAAAAGGAGAAGTAAAAACTGACACTGCAGATACAAAGAATCATGAGTGATTACTACAAGCAACTATATGCCAATAAAATGGACAACCTGGAAGAAATGGACAAATTCTTAGAAATGCACAACCTTCCGAGACTTAACCAGAAAGAAATAGAAAATATAAGCAAACCTATCACAAGCACTGAAATTGAAACTGTGATTAAAATCTTCCAACAAATAAAAGCGCAGGACCAGATGGCTTCACAGGCGAATTCTATCAAACATTTAAAGAACTAACACCTATCCTTCCAAAATATAAACTTCTAAACTCTTCCAAAATATAGCAGAGGGAGGAAAAAAATCCCAAACTAATTCTACGAGGCCACCATCACCCTGATACCAAAACCAGACAAAGATGTCACAAAAAAAGAAAGCTACAGACCAATATCACTGATGAACATAGATGTAAAAATCCTCAACAAAATACTAGCAAACAGAATCCAACAGCACATTAAAAGGATCATACACCATGATCAAGTGGAGTTTATCCCAGGAATGCAAGATTTCTTCAATATATGCAAATCAATCAATGTGATACACCATATTAACAAATTGAAGGAGAGAAACCATATGATAATCTCAATAGATGCAGAAAAAGCTTTCCACAAAATTCATAACCCATTTATGATCAGAACTCTCCAGAGGGGCTTCCCTGGTGGCGCAGTGGTTGAGAATCTGCCTGCCAATGCAGGGGACACGGGTTCGAGCCCTGGTCTGGGAAGATCCCACATGCCGCGGAGCAACTGGGCCCGTGAGCCACAACTGCTGAGCCTGCGCGTCTGGAGCCCGTGCTCCACAACAAGAGAGGCCACGATAGTGAGAGGCCCGCGCACCGCGATGAAGAGTGGCCCCCGCTTGCCGCAACTAGAGAAAGCCCTCGCACAGAGACGAAGAGCCAACACAGCCAAAAATAAATAAATAAATAAATAAAATAAATTAAAAAAAAAAAAAACTCTCCAGAAAGTAGGCATAGAGGGAACTTACCTCAACATAATAAAGGCCATGTATGAAAAACCCACAGCCAACATCGTTCTTAATGGTGAAAAAGTGAAACATTTACCTCTAAAATGAGGAACGCGACAAGGATGCACATTCTCACCACTATTATTCAACATAGTTTTGGAAGTTTTAGCCACGGCAATCAGAGAAAGAAAAGAAATAAAAGGAATCTATATCGAAAAAGAAGAAATAAAGCTGTCACTGTTTACAGATGACATGATACTATACATAGAGAACCCTAAAGATGCTACCAGAAAACTACTAGAGCTAATCAATGAAATGGTAAACTTTCAGGATACAAAATTAATGCACAGAAATCTCTTGCATTCCTATACACTAATGATGAGAAATCTGAAAAAGAAATTAAGGAAACACTCCTATTTACCACTGCAAGAAAAAAAAATCAAATACCTAGGAATAAACCTACCTAAGGAGACAAAAGACCTGTATGCAGAAAACTATAAGACACTGATGAAAGAAATTAAAGATGACATAAACAGATGGAGAGATATACCATGTTCTTGGATTGGAAGAAACAACATTGTGAAAATGACTATACTATCCAAAGCAATCTACAAATTCAGTGCAATCCCTATCAAACTACCACTGGCATTTTTCACAGAACTAGAACAAAAAGTTTCACAATTTGTATGGAAACACAAAAGACCCCGAATAGCCAAAGCAATCTTGAGAAAGAAAAATGGAGCTGGAGGAATCAGGCTCCCTGACTTCAGACTAAACTTCAAAGCTACTGTAATCAAGACAGTATGGTACTGGCACAAAAACAGAAATAAAGATCAATGGAACTGGATAGAAAGCCCAGAGATAAACCCACACACATATGGTCACCTTATCTTTGATAAAGAAGGCAGGAATATACAATGGAGAAAAGACAGACTCTTCAATAAGTGGTGCTGGGTTAGCTGATTCACCTCTAGGAGCACCTGGAGAACATGTGACTTTCTGATATAAGCCACAGGGGTTTATACTGTAGGGGAAAGTTGAGTACATGACTTTGTGATTTGGGATTAGGCAATGGTTTAATCTTTAACCAAAACTCATGATTTTCCATGTCCTTTGCTCTTGTATTTTTACTTGAATGTTTTTGAGCAAGTTGCTGAACCTTTATGTGCCTTGTTTCCTCATCTATAAAATAGGATTGATATTCTCCCTAAGTCATAGGTTTGTTGTGTGGATTAAATAATATCCTTATGTGTTAAAAAAAAAAAGAAGTGGTGCTGGGGAAACTAGACAGCTACATGTAAAAGAATGAAATTCGAACACTTCCTAACACCATACACACAAATAAACTCAAAGTGGATTAAAACCTAAATGTAAGGCCAGACACTATAAAACTCTTAGAGGAAAACATAGGAAGAACACTCTTTGACATAAATCATGGCAAGATCCTTTTTGACCTGCCTCCTAGAGAATTGGAAATAAAAACAAAACTAAACAAATGGGACCTAATGAAACTTAAAAGCTTTTGCACAGCAAAGGAAACCATAAACAAGACGAAAAGAAAACCCTCAAAATGGGGGAAAGTATTTGCAAATGAAGCAACTGACAAAGATTAATCTCCAAAATATACAAGCAACTCGTGCAGCTCAATATCAAAAAAAAAACCCAGTCCAAAAATGGGCAGAAGCCCTAAATAGACATTTCTCAAAAGAAGATATACAGATTGCCAACACACACATGAAAGGATGCTCAACATCACTAATCATTAGAGAAACACAAATCAGACCTACAATGAGGTATCACCTCACACCAGTCAGAATGGCCATCATCAAAAAATCTACAAACCATAAATTGTGGAAAGGGTGTGGAGAAAAGGGAACCCTCTCGCACTGTTGGTGGGAATGTAAATTGATACAGCCACTATGGAGGACTGTATGGAGGTTCCTTAAAAAACTAAAAGTAGAACTACCTTATGACCCAGCAATCCCACTACTGGGCATATACCCTGAGAAAACCATAATTCAAGAAGAGCCATGTGCCACAATGCTCATTGCAGCTCTATTTACAATAGCCAGG
Organism: Balaenoptera musculus; assembly: GCF_009873245.2. Lineage (NCBI taxonomy): Eukaryota > Metazoa > Chordata > Mammalia > Artiodactyla > Balaenopteridae > Balaenoptera > Balaenoptera musculus. Next base: position 120,594,200 of record NC_045787.1, read on the forward strand.
ACATGGAACCAACCTAGGTGTCCATTGACAGATGAATGGATAAAGAAGATGTGGCACCTACATACAATGGAATATTAGCCATAAAGAGAAACGAAATTGAGTTATCTGTAATGAGGTGGGTGAACCTAGAGTCTGTCATACAGAGTGAAGTAAGTCAGAAAGAGAAGAACAAATACCGTATGCCAACGCATACATGTGAAATCTAAAAAAAAAAAAAAAAAAAAAAAAAGTGGTTCTGATGAACCTAGGGGCAGGACAGGAATAAAGATGCAGATGTAGAGAATGGACTTGAGGACACGGGGAGGAGAAAGGGTAAGCTGGGACTAAGTGAGAGAGTAGCATTGACATATATACACTACCAAATGTAAAATAGATAGCTAGTGGGAAGCAGCTGCATAGCACAGGGAGATCAGCTCGGTGCTTTGTGACCACCTAGAGGGGTGAGATAGCGAGGGTGGGAGGGAGACGCAAGAGGGAGGAATATGGGGATATATGTATATGTATAGCTGATTCACTTTGTTATACAGCAGAAACTAACACAACATTTTAAAGCAATGGTACTCCAATAAAGATGTTAAATTAAAAAAAAAGAGGATGGGGGATTTTAACATATAGAAGTTGATGCATCAGTCAAATAGGTTTTTGTTGTTAGTGCTTTCCACTCTGAGCTTTTGCAACATGTTTCCAGCTTCTCAACCAATAGTTTTCAAAGATATTCATTTGGGATAGCTCTTGGTAGCACAAACAGAGCTCTTTTCTAACTAGGAATAAAGGGGAAACATGTAAGGAAGATCAGAAGGTACTACAGTGAGTCCTGGGGTAAACAGATCTAAAAGATTTTATAAGGATAAGTGGGCAAAACCAAAGTCTGAGGGGGTAACTTCTCTCCTCAGAACTTCCATGACTGCTGATTTCATTAGGATGAAATTCAGTCATCTCACCATAGCTAAAACTCCTGCTTCGTCTGGTCTCACCCACCGCTGCCACCTCACCATGTACCACTCTTCTTCATTCTGCACCATCTCTGCTGGCATTCATTTCCCCCTTCCAACATGCCCGTCTTGTTTCTGCCTTAGTACCTTTGTCTAGGAGTCCATTCTGCTCTTCATTCTCTTCCTTCAGATCTTCTCACAGATTCTCCCTCTTGTCATTCAAATTTCATCTTAAAGGCCACCTTCTTCAGTAAGGCTTCTCTGCTTACTCTAAGGAGGCCACCCTCCCCCATCATCATCATTAATTATTACTTACTAATTTTTTTTTCTTATTTTTAAATGTATTTTGTGTTTATGTCCACTAGGATAGAAGCATCTGTAGGGGAGGGAGCTTATTATCTTGTTCTTCACCATATCCCCAGCAGAGGAAACATTTGTTGAATGAATGAGTGAGTGAGTGACTGTCACCCTCATCCACATTTGGGGGACATAGAATCCACATATGCACAAACCCCTCTAAATGTATTGGAAAGCCAGATGTTCAAAACATTCACCTTGGCCAAATATTAAATCTCTTCCTCACTAAAGTTTTTAATCAGAATTACTTTTCTTCTCACCCCCTAAAAAAGCTTTAAAATAATTTACAAACCATAGAATTACTTGCCTTGAAAGAGCAACTAAAGTGTATAGTCCAATTATCCCACTTATTGCTTCATATGCCACTGCATTACTCCTACTAAGAGGTTTTCTCATGTCTACATGAATATTTCCAGTAAGTGAGGACCCCCCCCAACCACCACACACACACAAGATAGTCCAATTTATCTTCTGACAACCTCCAATGTTGTAACTGTTGCATATAGGGAAAAATAAACTTCCTTTTATTCTTTCATTTATTCTGTCATCACACATATTGATGACGTAGGCATCTTGCCATGTGTTACCCACTGTGCTAGCTCTGTGAAGGAATATGAAGGGCTACAGTACAGTAGTGAGTATTAGAAGCAGTCTCTTCCTCCACAGAGTGTTCAAGGAAGCTGTGAAAATAGATTTCCTGTACATAATTACAAGAAAAGCACTAGAAAAGAGGTAGATGGTGCCATTAGAACCCATAACTGAGGGATGTAACCTGGACATGAAGGGAGGGCTATGTGTGTGCGTGCATGCGTGTGTGTGTGTGTGTGTGTGTGTGTATGTAGTCTAGAGAATGAATAGGGGGTAGATAGGACAGGGAGGAGAGTCAGTTGTGTTCTTGAAGAAGGAAGGGTGGTTCCAAGCAAAGAGAAAAATGTGTCTGAAGATTCTAAAACTTTGAATGCGCTGCTGAGACTTCAGCATGAAATCACATGGACACTTGAATGTTATCTTCCACAAAGAATTCCACTGTGGCTGGAGCAAAGACCAAGGGACAAGGAGATGTGGCTGGAGGGAGATGAATAACAAGATCATTCAGGATATGCAGGCTGTCTAAGATTAAAACTTTACCTAAAGTGATGCGAAACTATCCAAGGGGTATAAGCAGAGGAAAGACATGACTTGGTGGAAAGCAAAAGTGAAGTAGGGAGATGGGTTATGAGGCTGTGGTCATACTCCTGGCAAGAGATGAAAATGTCTTGGACTAGAGTGGTGGAGAGTTGAGATAGAGAAAAATTGAACAATGAGAGATATTTGGGAGGCTGAACCCATGTGTTGATGCTAGTTCCCTTTGCTCAATTACACAACCTAGGGAGCTTCACACCTTCACTTGACCACACTTCAGCTCTTTGAAGGCAAGCATTGCCCCTCCTCTCCCTTATTCCAAGTTGTATTTATCTAAGCAACATAGCTGTGGTCCTCCCAACTGTCATTCAAACACCACAGTCTGACATCCTCTATCATTCTAGTTACTGTAGTCCAGATACATACCATCTCAGTGTCTATTGATGGTGTCTCTCATAGTATCTCCAAGTATACATCTCAACCCTCAAGTGGTAAAAAGGGCAAAAGAATAATTGCTGGGAGAGGTGAATCAAGAAGACTGAAAAATAGAAGAAATAATCATCTGGTTCTGAAACCTTCAAGAACCAATCATATTCCATTTGACCTCAGGGCCTGTTTTGGTAACCAGCATACATTATACTTTTCTGCATAATGAGATATAACACAAAGATTAAGCAATAGATCTTAAACCTAAAAACAAATTTAAGAAACAGTGCTTAGTGAAGCAAAAATTATTCCTGTCTTAAAAGATGGGCCTGTTTTTCTTGTGATCACAGAAGGGGGTGATTTCTGAGAGCAGATGCACAGCCAGGTCCACCAAAAATACCAGGCACAGAGACACATTCATTTTGAACCAGCACATTCTGTTGACATCTCCCCAGGAGAAGGAACCAGAAACTGATATTAACTTTAGATCTAAGCTGAGACTGCAGCACAAAATCATATGGACACTTGGGTGTTATCTTCCCCAAAGAGTTTCATTTTACATAAATTGCAGGAAACCTGACACACATATTAAAATTTACTACGGTTGAATGAGAGTCAGGGGAAAAAAAAAGGAGACAAATGTTGCTTCCATTAATAACATCCATTATCACCTGATACATGTTTTGTTCTCTTGGGGTTATTTCCTGACACAGATTTTCACACCAACCAAAATGTTGTGTTTTCAATGGAAATACAGCGGATGTATTCAACCACGGAGAAGATCTGGCTAAAATAAAAGAAAACGTTCTTCTGTGTTTTTTTTTTTTTCTTTTTAATTTGGTATTTGCCTTTGTCTCCATCACCTCTGTGCAGTTAGGCACCCATCAGCACCATTGATAGAGTGTTGTCAACTTTGATCAAGAACCTTGATGGATGCCAGTTAAATAAGAGCATCTCAGGACACCGGAGAAAACCCTTGGTGCTCCACAAGCTCTGGTGTCTGTCTTAGCTCACAAGGTGCCCAGATTCACTCCAGGAGTGAGAATCCTGGAACCTTCTACTTTTCTCTGCATGATCATTTCTAACTTTGTCCTAGTGTTCTATGTGTAGATGTTAAAAATGAGAGTTGAGAGAATGCCATGCTTATACATTCCTGGAGGAAACACAAATTGGTACATCCTACTGGAAAAGCTACCGGAAACCTTAAAAATATCCAATCTAGTTATCCAATAAGATATCTTCTGGAGAACTATCTTAAGGAAACATTCAGAGACTGAAATTGTATGAACGAAGAGAAATATAAGCTGCAACATAATTACTATCAAGAGATGAAGGATAAATTTAAATAATTAGTTACTGTATAGCCATCTAACTGATGCATTGTTATATACCCCATACAAAAAGATATTTTCAAAGGCCAAACCTCTGAGGCTCTGGCTTAAATGAAAAAGAGAGGATATGAAATTAAACACCATCATACCAATTTTGTAATTTTAAATTATATATGTAAATATACACACATGTTTAACAAAGTTAAAATCACAGTGGCACATGGTAGGCACATGATAAATTAATTGTTGAAAAATGAATATACCACAAAATCTAAATTGTGCATATGTTTAGGAGATTGATTTTGGGTGGTTATGTTTCTTCTTTATACTTTTCTATATTTTCCTATTTGTATACAACGAATAGTTAATTCTTAGAGTCAAAAGCCTCTGCAAGGTGAGTTAGGGAGAATGCTATTTAATATAAGCAAAGTATCATGGGGAAATTGAAACAACTTTCTCAAGTTTATGACAGTATTAACAGTATGGCTAAGACTGCAATATGAACATCTTTCCTTCTGGGCCCGGTAATTCCCATTGAACAAAGCAGGAATATTTCTGAATTATTCCCTGAAAACCAACCCTAAACCCTTCTGATCCTTGTTAAATGACAGAAGACCGGGTTCCATGCAGGTACAATTCCTAGAGAATCTCATCTCAGCTGTAAGACCAAGGTCTTAGTCCTGGACACAAATACAAATATCAAATTGTGTGCCTTTGGTTTCCTGCTACTGAGAACTCTGAGCAGAAATGTGTCACTGGAAGAGCAGAAGACAGGCAGTGTGAAGTACAGTTTCCAGTTGAAGTATTCCCTGCCATATAGCTGACCTGTCTCTTGGAGCTCACTTGGGACACTATATTTTAATGTCTGTCAAAGTCATTTGACTTAAAGCTTGGTTTCAGAGACCAACTAGCAGTATAATTAAATAATAATAATAATAAGGACTATATCGATTTCAAGATCATTGTTTGCCAGACACTATGTTTAGTGCCTACTGTGATTGATGTCATAGAATCCTTACAAAAACTTTCTGAGATAAGCGCTATTGTTATCCTCATTTTTCTCAAAGAGCACGTAGCTAGTAAGTGACAAAGTAAAGACTCAAATCATGATCTGTATCATTTATGGACACTGATTCTTTTTTGTTTTTCTAACTAAGACTTTTTGGAGCAGTTTAGTGTTGACAGCAACACTGAAGGGAAGGTACAAAGATTTCTCCTATGCCTTCTGCCTCCACACCTGCACAGCGTCCCTCCTTTTCAACATCCCCACCTGAGTGGTACATTTGTTACAGTGATAAACCTACATCATAATGACCCAAAGTCTGTAGTTTACATTAGGTTCACTCTTGGTATTGTAGGCCCTATGGGTTGGAACAAATGTATAATGACATGTATCTATCATTGTGGTATCATAAAGAGTATTTTCACTACGGAGAAACAACTTAACAGTAAATTATAAGAAAGTAGAATAACATGTAGAAGGGAAATTTTAGCATGAAGGCATTATTTAGAGTGAGAGAATCAAGGGACATTTTCTCTGAAGAAGTGACATTGGAAAGAATTTTGAAAGATGCTTTCATATATCTCTATGTTAAAGGGACTTATTTAACTAGACCCATTTCATCTTTTAAGTCTCAGTTTAAATGGCATTGCTATAGCTGGGAATTCAGTATCTGTTCAATTTTAAAAGTAAATGTTTAACATTTAATGTTTAAGTTTAATGTTTAAACTCCCTATAAGTACTTATTGAAATTTTCAGATTTTTGTGCCTTATGGAGTTTTTTACACATAGTAGGTGATCAATAATGATAATAATCTCAACACTAGATACCAAAACAATTTTCTAGATACATTTAGAAAAAGTGTGCTGGGGCTCAGATTCCTATCCATATATTCCTCAAAGCTTAGGGATTTTTTCAAAAAAAATCTAGTTATGGAAACTTAGAAAAGCACATCCAGAAAATTGCAATTAAGTTTTTCAAATAAATGAACGTGGCACATAAGGCCTTTCTCCATAAATTGCCAATTACTATCCTTCAGCCCCTTGGTTATAATCCTGACTAGAATTACTTTTGCTTTTGGAGCTAAATCCCTAGAGTCTTGTGTTCTTGGTTGGTGCAGACAGAGTAAAGTTATTGCAGGCAAACCTCCTAAATTCTGAATACAGTATTTTCCCACTTACTGCCCTCACAGGTCTATAAGGTAATGGAAAAGAAAAAAAAAGGAAAAAAAAAAGATAATGGGAAAGAAAGAAAAAGCAGGCAGTTTGAATACTGGGTTCATTAAAAAGCAAAAGACAAAGTCATTGTAGCATCTTGATTAATCAGATATAATGATGTTTTCCTTGAGCTTTAGAAAATAAATTTCTCTAGACTTAGGTAATAGCATAAGCAGAAATGGAAAAACAAAGGCATTTACTTAGAACCTTTGACCACCTTAGCACCATAACTAACCATACTGATAAGAAACCTAAAGCAAAGGGAAGTGTTCTAAAATCCGCTGAATAAAATCGCATACTTAGAATATTGGATCGCATATCAAAAGTCTGAGACCATGGTTCTTGCTTCCCAAGGGACCTGTACTGTCTTGAGAACATAGCTTCACACAGCTGCACTTCCTTTCTCCTATGCTAATACAGTGCAGTGCTTCATTATGCAATAGGTGGGAAGAAACAACCGAAAATGTGAACGTGTGATATCAGCATTGGATAAAAGATTTAAAATTAGATGAAAGGCAGCAACACTCTGGCCTGTATAGTTGCCTTCTGTCCCCCCTCCCCAAGAAAAAAACACACACACCAAAAAAGCAAACAAACAGAACACTTTCAGGTGAGTGAAAATGACATGCATTTGGCCTCATTGCTTACATGCATAGCGGCTTTGAATATTAATTCCGATGTACTCTGAGAGTTTACAGCACTGAGTTACATCACTTCTGTCTCTTTGGGGAGGCACTGACACCGTCAGTCAGTCCTATATCTACCTGTGTATATGCTGAGGCTGAAATAGAATCTAGGAGAGCATTCCATGTAAATTCCAGATTCTAAAACTCCTCAGATTCTACCATTTCCCAGTGAACATTACTGGCCCCTTCAGAAGCATAATTCACAATTTATCGACTTCAAGGAAAGAAATGCATCTTGCTACTGTGGTCACTGACTAGCCTTCAAGATCCCATTAGAGGAGGAGAAAAGGCGTAAGTGTGTGCGTTTCTGTGTGTGTGTGTACCCATATATCTACTCGAACTTCAGTTTAGAAAGCAAAACTTCTAAATTGCCATGAAAAAATAGGAAAGTTTTTGTATATGCACACATACACCCGCACACATTCCACTTTCAACTTTGTCATTTTGGGCAAAGAAAAAGAGAAGTGAGAGCTAATGGTGATGATAATGATTCTCAACCACCGTAAGTACTGCCCATCTTCAACCTATTGCCCAAAAATCATCATCATCATTCATAAAACAAAAATTAATGGGCACATCTTGAATCTCATACTGCAAAGTCCAAGGTGTTTTACTTGGAACTTGTAATTGACATGTGTGAAATAATATATGGTGGTTTCATGCTACAGAAGGGAATTAGTGAGGTTTAATTAGTGTTTAGTGAGTGATGCCAATCACAGAAGACAACATATATCCTCCAGTGAAACATACAGCTTCTTGTATTCTGTCATGACTAGTGCCTTTCATTTGACGCCCTCCCTACTTGCCTGTCCCAGCTATCTTCTCCCAAAAACCTTGAACCCACCTGGACCTGGCAGGTTATTGTGTGGCTGACTTCTCACTTCCCATCTGCAACTGTAAGAGCTGCAAAGACCCCAGTCCCCCAGTGACAGTGGATCTCAGAAAGTCTTTATATCCCTGACTGCTCACGGTAGTCAGTTAGATAATTGTGGAAATAAGCATTTAAAGGGTTAGTTTCTTAATCTGTGTATCCTTTAAAGCTGCAAATAGAAAAAGGCCTAGGATTTTATTTATTCATTTATTTAACAAATGTTTATCATACATTTTCTTGTACGAGGTCCTGGAGACCTAATCTCCATTCACTCTTCTTCATAAGCATTTACCTAGAGTCAATTATCTGGCATTAAAATTATGCCGTTCAAACACTACTAGTGTGATTTTTTTCTCTCTCTCTCTTTTTCCTCACTCTGTATTTCATGAGTCTTCTGCATGGATGTCCTCCTTCTCTTTCTCTGCCTAACAAAGTGCAAACCACTCTTAAAATCTCAAATCCAATCCCAAGTCCATGAAGTCTTTTCAGATCACCTCAATGATAAATGAACTTTCCTTGATCACCTATCCTATTGACTTTATTACTTATACCACTCATAATGGACCCTATATAATCCCTTTCCCTGGATTGTGGGCTGGACCTAGTGACTTACTTTTAATGAATAGATTATGGCAGAAGTGATGAGATGCCACTATTGAGATTAGGTTATAAAAGGCTATGACTTTCCTCTTACACTCTCTCTTTACTGCTCTCTATCACTTACTCTGATGGAAGATGGTGCCATATTGTGAGCTACCGTATAGAGATGTTCATGTAGGAAGAGACTGAAGGCCATAACCAGAGAGCTGAATCCAGTCAACATTCTCATGAGTCAGCTTGTAAGTGAGTAAACCTCATTTGAGTGTTGCGATAACCATAGCCCCAACTTATCATCTTAATTGTAGCCATACATGAGACTCTGAGCCAGGGACCTAACTTACCCATGAATGGATTTTTGACCTACAGGAATTGTGAGATAAATGTTATTTCAACCCACTAAATTTTGGAACTCTGTTAACACAGCAAAGATACCTAATCCAATCCTTCAATTGTAACTCCGATCATATAGTCTTTCATTCATCAAGTATTTAGTGGTATCTACTCTTCTTTCTGCCAGGTTCTGTGTTAGGCAAGATGAATCAGAGAGGAAGAGAGGAAGGAGAGGCAGAAAAATATTACTGTTAAGAAACAAGATCCAAATAAAAGTGTAAAATAGTATATATGTTTTTATATTTCCTATATTATTTACTCAACATTGTTTTTGAAATTCATCCACGGTGTAGCATGTAGCCATAGTTTTCCCATTTAAGGTACTGCATAGTAGGTAGCTTATTAAATAAATATGCCACAATTAATTATTATATCCTATTTCTGATGTACACTTTGGTTGCTTCTGTATTTTTTCTGTTGTATATTTAGTTTTCTAATAGTTTGGTTAGGATGTTTGTATATACGTTGCTGAGGGAAAAGAGAGTAGTTTTTATTTCTTATATTGATACTATCCTTATCTGATTATTCTCAGTTCCAGTCAACACTTTGCAACTAATTTGAAATACTCAAGATGCATTACTTTTTACTCTATTATCTGAAAGAAACTGTGTAGGATTTGAGTTCTTTGTTCATTAAATGTTAGTTGAACTCATTTGGCCTGATATTTTCTTTGTAGAAAAATTTTCAATCGCTAATTCAACTTCTTTAATGATTATAGGATAATTTACATTTTCTATTTCTTCCTGAATCAGTTATGGTAATTTGTATCTTTTAGAATTTAGTATATTTCATCTAAGTTTTCAAAGTTATTGACATAAAATTATTCAATATATATTTGTAATTTCTGTTATATCTGTAGTTATATCATGTTTTAATATTTATTTTATTAATCTGTCCAGAGGTTTATTACTTTTATTAGTTTGGAGAACATAAAAATTATTGTGTCCATTGATCCTATTTTATTTAACTTTTTATTCTTTTTTGATTTTTAATTTTCCTTCCTCTTAGTTTCTTTATGCTAATTCTGCAGTTTCTTTTTATGTTGAATCCTCAGAATGTCAGAAATTAATTTATCTGCTCTCAGTTCAGAATCACCCTTTTTTTTGCCCTATTTTTTGATGCTGGAGATGGACTCTGCGAATCAAATATTTCCTTTTCCATCTGCCTCTATGTTAGACCCTGACAGTAAGGGGCACTGGGAGAAGACCGCAAGGATGGAGGAAGAAGTGGCTTCTTTCTGTTTTTCCACTGAAGCAGGTAGACTGGTGCATGGCTGGTCCCTGCAGCCTTCCCAGCAAGGGCAGTCAGTGCCATGTGCAGCTGTCTATTCAGAAATGTTCTTCACCAGGGGGTCATGATGCTCTCCTTGTCCTGGTGAGTGGCCTCCAGCAACTGTCATGGCAGGTTGTGTGTTTGCAGAAAACCTGTGCCATCTCTCAAAGGTCTAAATTTTATCATTACAGAGCCTCTCTTCTGGGTATCTTCCTTGCTCTTTTTTCTGCAAGCAGTAAGGACGGCAGCTGCTTTCTGCAGTCATTCTCTCCATTACGTCTTGGAGTTCCCTTCTGCCCTTCCAATAGTAGTTCACCATTTTTTCTCAACTAACAATTCTTTATATTAAATGTTTCCTCCTCAAATTTCCGGTATGGTTTCTGTCTTCTAACGGGACCCTGATTCATTTAATTCATTAATTATCACCCTCTCCTCCTTTTTAAAAATGTAAAAATTTAAGGCAATAAAATTTCCTCCACCTCTATATCAGTGCCCACAAGCTATATCACGTAAGCTTATATTTTATTTATGGCTAAGTAATAAATATTTTTAGATTTCCACCTGAATTTCCTCTTTGTTCCAGACATGGAACAATGTTTCAAAACACTTTTTTTCTAAATGTATCATTTATTGTTATTGTTTTTCTAATTATATTGATATTCAGAAAACATAATCCGAATGATACTAATCCTGTAAATTGTGATGCTTGCTCTTAGGTCTGTTTGTAAAGACTGTTTCATCTCCAATTATAGGGTTATTTCAGTTATCTCCTACTGAATACTAAACTGTCCCAAAATTTGCTCGCTGAAATAATAATTTATTTTTATCTCTCACAATTTTACAGCTGAACTTAGAGACTGGATTCTCATATGCAGTTTCAGTGAGGGGGGGGGGCTGATACTGGAGATATCTTAAGGCTTGAGAGAGCCAGAAATCCAAGAAAGCACCTTCAACCATATTTCTGGCAACTCATGGGGAAGAACTGAAATATCTGGGGACTAGTTGGGCATCTCTTTCCTTGTGTTCACTCTGTTTGAGTAGCTTGGGATTCTTTACCATATGGCTGTCCCTAGGTAATTGAATTTCTTACATGGGGGCTGCTGTTTGACCCTAGAGCATACATTCCTATTGAACAAGATTGAAGCTGTAAGGCTTCTTATAATCTAACCTTGGAATTCACACAGCATCCCACCTTATTGATTACACAGGGTATTCCCATATTCAATGTATGTAGGGCTACACAGGATGTGAGCACCCAGAGATATGGCTCATTTCATAGGATGACTTTGGAGACTACAAGGATGTTCTTGAATGACCATTTGAAGGTTAAGTGTGCTCTTCTAATCTTCCCTAACTTACTGTTTCATTTTTGTCCATTTTGATTTCTTCTTTGCCCCCAGATATTGTTTAGAATACTTTAAAAAATATATTGTTTTTGTTACTGTTTTCTAACTATATCTATTTATGTTCATAATAGTCTGAATAATATCAATTTTTCTAACATGTGCTGTGACTTGTCTGTTTGATTTCTAATATCTTAGAGAGTTGCTTTAAAATGTCCTGCTGTGAAATTTGATTTGTTTATTCTACTTAAAGTTCTATCAATATTGGCTTTCTAGTTTTTGAAGGTATATTACACATACGTATTTAGAATTTTTATCTCCCTAATATATTGAATATTTTATCATTTGCTTATCTCTCTTTATGTTATTTATTTTAACTATATTTTTGCCTTAAAGCTATTTTGCCTGATATCTACATAAATATACTAGTCTAGTTTTGGTTATTATTGACTTGTTAAATGTTTCTATACTTTTACTTTCAACTTTTCTGTGTTCCTAAGTGTTAGGTCTGTCTCTGGTAAAGAGCACATAGTTCTGTTTGTTGCTTTTAATTTAAGTTATCCCAACAATTTTCATATTTTAACTGGAGAATTTAGTTAATTTACATTAATTGTGTTATACAAATATTTGGATTTTTCACAATCTTTTTTTATACCTTCAATTTGACATATATCTTCAGGATTTTTTTGACTTTGTTTCACTTCTTTCTTGATTTCTGTTGCACTAAGTAGTAATTTGGATTTTAAAGCAGCTTTATTGAGATGTAATTGGTATACAAAGAACTGTGCATATTTAATGCATACAGTTTAATGAGTTTGGACATATGCAAACACCTGTGATACCATCACCACCATCAAGGTAACAGACATGTCCAACACCTTCCAGAGTTTCCTTGTGCCCCTTTGGGTTTTTCTGTTTTCTTGTTTGTTTGTTTGTTTGTTTGTTTTTGTGGTAAGAACACTTTACATGAGATCTACCCCTTAACAAATGTTGAAGTGCACAATAGCATATCGTTAACTATAGGCACCATGTTGTAGAGTAGGTCTTTAGAACTTATTCATCTAGCATAACCGAAGAATAGTAATTTGGATGTTATTCCTTCTAAGACCATTTCAACATGCTCCCTTAATTAACTGAAGTCAAAAATGAACCAGTGCCTTCGCTGTCATTGTAAACAATATAAAAACTTTAACATGTTTTAATTCTGACCATCATTACTCTCCATGTGCATATTTCTTCCCCTATTTAAGTTTTATCTTGTCTTATTTATAACACTTAAACATTTGTGTAATAATTGTTTAGATTTCTTTACATGATAATAATGTCATAGTTCCCGTTCTTTCTTCTATTTCAGACTTTTTATCTGAGATTAGTTTTCTTCTACGCAGAATACACCCTTTAGGTATTTTTTTAGTGAGGTAAACACTTGCAATGTTCTTTAAAAATCTGAATGCCTTTATTTTATCCTTCCTTCCTCCCTTCCTTCCTTCCTTCCTTCCTTCCTTGTGTGTGTGTGTTTGTGTGTGTGTGTGTCTGCAGATTACAGGTACTTTGCATTTTGGCCACATCAATGGTGGATATTTTTAAAACAGATTTTAAAAATATTTTATCCAGAATATGTAGTTCTTTCAGTTGCAAAGTGATTTAGAATAACCAATCCATCAAAGAGCTAGGAACAAAAGTCCTCTAGAGGTTTCATGTGTATCCTTAACACTTACTAACAGTGTATCCCTCAGAACTCCTGTATTCTGTAATCTGTGGGGGCAAAGGGGTGGCTGAGTATGTAAGGCAGTGGGTGGGAAGAAGGGTCCCACATCATTCCATCTACATTATCCTACTTTTACATGAGATTTAACTTGGGAAAAAATGTTTTGCTGAGGGAAAAGAAATTAAACTGAAAAAAAAATTAGTCCCAGCCATTAGGAGGCACCTAAGATGATATACACTGCCTTATTGAACTGGATTGGGCTGAGCAATTACTTTCCTAATATGTTTTGTGTGGGCTTCCTAGAATATACAATTCGTGAAAAATGACCCTCAAGCCTACTTTGATAATCAATCTTAAAGACCCCTCTGAATCCTCAATTTGTTGAAATGCCCAACTTACTAATGTTTTTCCTAAACCAATAATTTGAAGTGTGGAAATGCCTGAAATATAACAATGGAATATATCAATGTTTTCAAAGTTGCCCTGTCTCTGAAATGGTACAAAAGCAGCTTCATGTTGTAGGTGAAACAAGGTTTGGTTTGTACTTAAGGCAAGTAAAAAGGTGTACTTCAGACACCCAGGATGGAGAACGTAGAGTCAGTATTACATTGAAATTCTTAAACCTCCAGGCTGATTTCACATTTAATAAAGGACAGAATTATTTGAGAGGAGAAGGCTAAAGTAAGGAGAAATAGACCTAATCCCTGCTGCCTGTCTCCCTAGCTAGGATCCAAGTGTTGTTTTTAAATTTATGATATCAGAACATCAAAAGATAGCAGCTAAATATATTCAGATAGAGTGGAAATTTTGACATAAATTTAGTGACTTATTTTTCCCCTCAAGAAATGAGTGCATGTGTTTTACAAGCTATTACTTAGGACTTGATTTACATAGAGACCCATTTATTTAGGAAAGAATCAATAAATAAGATTCCAGAGAAGAGCATCAACTCAATCAGATGCTCTAGGGCTGCAGTGTCACTGCTTATCTGTCCCCTATGCTCCTATCAGAGCATAAATAGATGACCTCTCAGAGTGTCCCCCACTGATGAAAGGCCATGGTGGGGCATCCAACAGCACCACAGAAGGACCCTTCCCTTCTGTGCACTTTCATGAAAGGGTTAGGATCTGTGGGCTGCTGAACTCTTTTCAAGCGTAGGACAGAGGTTGGATTGTCCAACAGAGCTTGTAACATGTTTAGGAAATAGACTCCACTTGGAAAGCTCCTAACAGTTTCTTATCTGGTTTGTGGGTAAATACACAGTGAGGTTTTTTTTTTTACACAAAAAATATCATAGAGCAGAAAAATGAATGTGTAGAATGGTATGCATCACTGCAGTTAAATATCAAAATAAAATGTTCAATGGAAACAACAAACAAAAAAAGGAAGTTGCAAATAGCTGGCATTTATGTAAAAATTGTGAAACACATAATAATAGTTTATATTGTTTATCAGTATATTCCCATGTAGTTAAAGTTCAAAAACATGCTTATGAGTGATTCGCATCATCTTGAGGATAATGGTTATCTTTAGGAAGAGACAGAAGGGAAGGAGAAGGACTATGGATTTTCCTCTTTTATAATGTTTTATATCTTACTTTTAAAAAAGACTCAGCTGAGACAAATGTGACAAGTAGCAACGAACATATGTTTTATCTTGGTAAAGATTACATAGATGTCTATAATATTATTTATTTATTTTTGCTTTTCTGGTTGTTTTAGATGACTTATTATTAAGCTTGTAAAAATAAAAACACAATTTTAGTGATAGTCCCTTCTAATAGAACGCTCTGTGATCTTAGAAATGCTCTACATCTGTTCTGTGCAATATGATAGCCACTAGCCACATGTGGCTACTGAGCATTTAAAGTGTGGCCAATGCAACTGAGGAGCTCAATTTTTAATTTTATTTAATTTTAATTTTAATATCCACATGTGAGTAATGGCTATTTTATTAGACAGCACGAGTCTAGAATATAAGCTCCATAAAAAATGCAGAATTGGTCAGTCTTCATTAACTATAATTCCAGTACCTAGAACCAGACTCTGTACCAGGAGGTACTCCATACATAGTTTCTGAATTAATGAAACTGTGAGTCCCAGTGCATATTTTCCATTTTCCTCCTGTGAATTGGTTGACAAACATACCGTGTCACAAATTCACCAAGCCTAGAACTGTTATTATCCTATAAAATCAATATTTTCTAGTAGCCATCATTTTCCTACCTATACTAACAATTCTTAGTGCATATTTTAATTAGACTATACTGATTATTGTGCATTAATTTAACCTTGTTCTGTTCCTTCTACTGTGCTATGATCTATTTTTTAGATATTCTGTCAGTATACAAGGTAGGGCTAATATCATACCAAATATCTCATTGACAAATTTTTAGAGGTTTACAAAAATTATGAGTACTTTAAAAATCTGAGCTCCTGAGGTCCAATAAAAAATAGACAAATAAATGTTTACCAGAAAGAAGGGCATACCACGGACCAGAGAAATTATCAATCTAATGTGAAAGAAAACAAAAGTTGACAAGAAACAATGTAAAAATAATCTTTAAAAAACATGCAAATATTAAAAGTAGGTTTAATTTTTGACTAAGGAGGAAATAAAAGATGGGGATAAAAATTGTGACCAAAAAGATATGGTTGCTCTTATTCCTCCATTCTACTTCCTCTCAAAAATACTAAAAGATACATTTTGTGGTATGTAAATTGTACATTGATAAAACTGATATAAAGATGCTGGGAAAGAACTGCATGTGAAAAGATTGACTAAAGTCTGAAAAAGCTAACACAAGTGAAATATAGATGAAAAGAAAGGAAAGAAAATGGACAACAATATCTCAGATGACAGAATGTCTTTTCAATTCCCTACCCAAGAAAGAAAAATGTTAAAGAAAATAGGAAGCTGTCTGTCTCAAAAAAGTAAGTCAGAAAATTGAAGGGACAGAAATAGTTCAGCAAGGGTAATTTACCTTCCATTTTATCTTTGCATATGAAGAAAGTGGGTAGAGGATAAAGAGGAAGATCCCTGTTGATGGGGAAATGACTTGGGGACCAGTGGACATGCAGTCAAACTTCAGCTATGTCTACATCAATAAGGATGTATTAAAGTGCCATTATTTATTGATTCACAGTAGCCACTGGCCAGATGAGGTGAAACTGACCTAAAAGGCAGAAGAATCAAGAGAAACAATATCAGTTGAATGGGACTGATTCCCATTAATGCAAAGAGGGGTTGGGAAATGATTAGAAACCAATTTCGTAAGATCTTTTGATTGTGCATAGCCAGTAAAATAAATAAAGGCATAAATGAAAGCAAAATGTTTCACTTCATGGATCTCTAGAGCCATTATCAATCAAAGGAGGAAACTTTGCTTGCAGCTGTAAGAAATTGTTTAGCTTTCCCTAAAAGTATTCTTCAAAGGTCTCTTTAAATGATAGTGCTACAAAATAAGATAGGGTAGGGGGAGAGCAAATTAAAGTGATTCTAAGCACTACATATTTGGTGAAAGTCAGAACATAATGGCAGGTTTCATCAAAGGGAAGTGCCCCAAATATTTCTGACTACCTCAGTCCTTGAAGCAAAATTCCAAATTGAGATATGGAATTGCTTGGACCAGGTCACTCCACAACCCTATTTTGAAAAAGCCATTCAAGAGCTTACTAGTGCAGATGTCATGTATTTTATGTGGAAAAGGGTCCAGATGTGGAAAAGCACTGCCTTCTGGTTATTCTTAGTTTATTAAGACATAAAATGTGATTATAATATGCCTACGTACAGCCTAGGCATGAGAATTGAGAATTTATTGGATTTAGACTAGTTAAACCTTAAATGATGTGGAGGTGGAATGCATTTGAAAGAGGAGAAAACAAACTTTGGTACAAATTTCTCTAAATGTTACATTGAAAAACAAGTTAATAAACTCTTTGGACTATTTTGTTCATTCAACAGAATTGACTAGTTTATCATGTTTATTAAGCACCTAGTATTTTTCAAGACATTGTGATAAATATTATGCAAAAAACAGAGACTTAAATAAGAATAAAAGTAGTTAATATTTATGATTTTGCACCACATGCCAGTCACTATGGTAGGGCCTTACATAAATTACTTCATCTAATTGTCACCACACTCTGAAGAAGACATATTATTTGTCCTCTTTTTTTTAGGAGAAGGAAAGATGACAGACATAGAGAATGGACTTGAGGGCACGGGGAGGGGGAAGGGTAAGCTGGTACGAAGTGAGAGAGTAACATGGACATATATACACTACCAAATGTAAAATAGATAGCTAATGGGAAGCAGCTGTATAGCACTGGGAGATCAGCTCGGTGCTTTGTAACCACCTAGAGGGGTGGGATAGGGATGCTGGGAGGGAGACGCAAGAGGGAGCGGATATGGGGATACATGTATACATATGGCTGATTTACTTTGTTGTACAGCTGAAACTAACACAACATTGTCAAGTAATTATGCTCCAATAAAGATGTTAAAAATTTTTTTAAAATAATGGTTAATAGTTACAATTTTAGTGAATAAAATTGAAACGAAATATGAATAAAAATGGATGCTTCAGTGAAAAAAGAAGTAAGGCTCACATTATATGAGAGGAATGGACAAGTGCTGTAGAAGTTCAGAGAATTCTTTAAAACTAATGGCTTTTTCAAACAAAAAGAAAAAAGATTAATATTTGAGTTGAAAAATGAATATAGGCCATGAACTGCCACTTGAAAAAATGGAAAATAAACAATATGCAATAATGTTAGAGGTCACATGTTAAAAAACAAAACAGAACAAAATTCACTGAGTGCTGATGTCATTTTTTTAGCTCTCAAATTAGGAAGCTCTAAAGGTGATAAGTACATAGAGATAAGGCATTCATAATCTCCTGGGGAGAGTGTAAATTGCTGTAACCTTCTGGGATAGACATTGGGGCAATTTGCCATTTGTCACATTTAGAGATAGTATTTAAAATGCTTATACCCCTTTTCCAAATATTTTCAATTCTATTTATTTATGCAAAGGAAATTATAGGTACAAATATAAAATGTTGGCTTGAAGAATATCTATCACAGGGTTGTTCAGAAGTAAAAAATTGGAAACAACACAGTGCCCAACAAAAAATATGAAGAGCTTAATTAAATATATGTTCCAATATGATAGAATAATGGGATACTCTGTAGACATTAAAGTGAGGTTCTTAAGAAATATTTAAGAAGATGAGGAAAAATTCACATTTAATTAAGTGAAAAGTGATATATAAAATGTTACACATCGCCTAATCTCAATTTATATTCATATATATGTATATATTATTAATTCATTAATGTAGACATATTAAAATATTAGTAACTGCAAGCAACAAAATGTTAACAGAGTTTTCTCTAGGTAATAGGATTATAGAAATTGTTGATATTGGATACTTTCTTCATTTTTCAAGTATTCTGAAATTTAAAATATATATGTATATATTAAAATATTAAATAATTATTAAATTATTTTTATCTCATAATTAGTAAATTTAAAAATTAAATGAGAAGAGAATCAAGGGCACTAATAGATAAAATATTTCCAAGCAAGTCTTCATGGATAAGATTTCATTCGGAGTACAGGATTGCTGGCTAAGATACATAAAAGACAGTGTAGAAAAAAAGAGATGTTCTGAATAAAATGTATTCTAATATTATAGAGGATGCTTATGAACTTAGAATAGATCAGCCAGGAAGAGGACAGAAAGAGAATTTAGAATGTTTAGAATGTTACTAGAATTAGAATAAATGCAAACTCTATATAACCACATTAAAGGACAAGGGACCTTGGACAAGTAGCATTCAGTTGATTATCACCAGCCCAGATAATCTGTGCACTCCCTTATCCATTCATTCAATGATTTATTCATTTAGAAAGTATCTCGAATACTTACTATGCACCATGCCTTGTTTTATTTATTTATTTATTTTATTGAAGTATAGTTGGTTTACAATGTTGTGTTAGTTTCAGATGTACAGCAAAGCCATTTACTTATACATACATATATATCTATTTTTCTCAGATTCTTCTCCCTTATAGGTTATTACAAAATATTGAGTGTAGCTCCCTGTGCTATACAGTAGGTCCTTTTTGGTTATCTAATATTTTATACATAGTAGTGTGTATATGTTAATCCTAAACTCCTAATTTACCCCTCCCCCATCCCCTTTGGTAACCATAAGTTTGTTTTCTATGGCTGTAGGTCTATTTCTGCTTTGTAAGTAAGTTCATTTGTATCATTTTTTTTTTCTAGATTCCACATAAAAGTGGTATCATATGATGTACGTATTTCTCTGTCTGGCTTACTTCACTTAGTATGATAATCTCCAGGTCCAACCCTGTTGCTGCAAATGGCATTATTTCATTTGTTTTTATGACTAATATTCCATTGTATAAATATAGCACATCTTCTTTATCCATTCATCTGTTGATGGACATTTAGGTCGCTTGCATGTCTTGGCTATTGTAAATAGTGCTGCCTTGAACATTAGGGTGCATGTATCTTTTCAAATTAGAGTTTTCTCTGGATGTATGCCCAGGAATGGCATTGCTGGATCATATGGTAACTCTATTTTTAGTTTTTTGAGGAACCTGCATACTATTTTCCATAGTGGCTGCACCAATTTACATTCCCACCAACAGTGTAGGAGGGTTTCCTTTTCTCCATACTCTCTCCAGCATTTATTATTTGTGGACTTTTTGATGGTGGCCATTCTGACTGGTGTGAGGTGATACCTCATTGTAGTTTTGATTTGCATTTCTCTTATAATTAGCGGTGTTGAGCATTTTTTCATATGCCTTTTGGCCAAATTCATATGCCTTTTGGCCATCTGTGTGTCTTCTTTGGAGAGATGTCTATTTAGATGCCAGGAAATATGAATGAATCAAACTGAGGTCTCTACTTCCTTAAGGAGTTTGCAGTCTAGGACAGAAATAATCTTATAAATTTTATTTTTTTTTCTCCTCCTGAATTCCACCCCAGATCTCAAAGAAACTTTAGGATCCTGTTCTGTCCAGTTGTAATACAATAATCTATGTCTATAAAAGTTGTCCATTTGTTCAGTGAAAGGGAACTTCATGTTCCATCAAGTAAATGAAGCAACTAGGCCCTGATTTTGCCACTCGATACATTCCAGTCTCACTTATTGAGTCCTCACTATATCTTCTTGCCTACCTCTTAGATACAAGCTACTTCTCACTGTTCTCCCAGCTAGATCACACCCTTCCAGTCTGAACTGTCCTTTCCCAATCTCTACCTAACAAACTCTACTCATCTTCTACAATTCTATCATATGGTACTTTCTCAGATCAGTCGCTCAACCATTATCCTTCCCTCATTCATACTCATAAGCCACTTTATTTATTGAACTTATATTTGACTTTCTCCTGAGAGCTCTGCAAACCCCTATATTCAAGGTATTATTGTATTATATAATTCCTTCCACAAAGTGCAGTGAAGAAGAAATGAAAAATTTAAGTGACCCTATAAGACCCTTAATGAATCTATAAACATGGGATTAAAGTAATTTATAATACTATTAAAATAAATTCTGGCTGGATAACCAGCTGAACGGCTTTATCAACTGACTTCTTATTCATTTATATTGTTAATACAGAGCAGTGATTTTCAAACCATTACTCAGTCATAAAGTCAGTTTAGTGGGGCACAATCAGCATTTTTTAAAAAAGAAATAGAAAAAGAGAAAGGATTGGGAAAATATCAGACTATATGACCTACAGTAAAAGCAAGTATTGTGCTACTGAAGTTCTGGTTCATTATGTGTGTGTGTTTATTAGATTGTGAAGAAAAGTCATTTTTAACATAGGTTATGGATAAAAGAAGTTTGAAAGCCACTTACATAAAACTTGTGACACATTCCCGTCACATATCCCCACCCATAAAGGAATGTGACATGCTACTTCTTAAATTATCCAGCATTCCTACACTCTGTAAAAAACCAGCATTTTCTTAGACCGCTTAATTTCTCCTCACATTGTCACAAACACTGCAGTTGGATTTCTTTTCAAATATAAAGTTTTTATTACTTAATGTGGGTTGTGAGCATTAAGGCCATGATGAGATGTAGATATTGAGATGTCAGGTTTGCTCACCCACTAGATCAGTTATCTGCTCTGTTCTCAGACCAATCCCAGAGTCTGAGCAGTTCAATCCATGCTTAAGCAAAGTCATAAATTACCCTGGTTTCTGGATCTCCAGTGCTCAGGAACAGTTGCAACAGCAAATATTGAATTTTCCAAGATTTCCTGTGGAACTTGTCAAATTATGGTATGTCTGCATGGGCTGGCAGTTGAATTCATTTAGGATAAGAGACTATGTCTATTTTTTATAGTTATATTCATAGCCATCACCAGCACTGGCTCATAATAAGTGCTTAGTATTTATTGAATGAATTACACTAGAGAGGGACCCTAATTGAAAAAAAAAGATAAGAAATACCATTTTTGTACATTTTCAGTTATAGAATCTAGTCACCATGAGTGTTTGAAGTATTTTTAAAATTACCATTAGCAATTTCTTGATTGGCAATACCTAAAAATATGAAACTAATTTGGAAAAGCTAAAATTAGAAGAGGAATTGGTATAGTTTCCAAGTAGTTAATTTACAGCAAGAAAACATCTTCCTTTTTGGAAAAATAGTGGAATCAGAAAATGGAAACAGTAAGCTCGTTAGCTTCATTTCACCCAAAAAAAGGTAAAATGTATAAGCAGCAAATTGGGTCAGTTTTCCAAAAGTCCATTACAGTTTAAGGTCCCCCCTCCCCCACCACCCTGTTTTAATGGGCTGAAGTTTGTCGCTAACCCAGGAAAAAAAATTTAAAGGAGTGTGTTTTAATGTGTAGATTCTGCCCTTAAAGAGTGAGTGAGCTTTAGAAACAATCACTATAGTGGTCTAATTGCCTAGGACTTAGAATGAGATCTTGGGAAGGGAGGCAGGGAGAGGATAGTTGCATCATGCTTGCCAGGCACCAAGGCAAGAGGTTCTTTGAATACCAGCTCACCTGCAGCACAAGACTTCCTAAAGAGAAATTAAACATGTTTCACACACTTTTGTAAATGCCTCACCTGAATCTTTACTGGGACTTTTCAAAGCCAAGGAAGCAACATAGCAGGTTACAAACTCAAATATCTGAAGAGGCTAGGCAGATAAGGGGTTGAGTATAAATGGAATTATTTGTGATTATTCAATTCATGACTATTAGAGAATTTGTGTATGCTTTTGTTTGCTCAAAACATACTTAAGATACCATTAGCAATAAGCATTTGTAGGTTGCTAAGTAATCACACTGAGAGAAGAACCAACTTGTCAAGAAAGAGAAAGTTTCTATCAAGAAAACTCAAGTTGAATCATTTTAAGAAATGGATGCAAAAATTTTTTATTTAAAAATAATTTCATGATTGGACAATTATGCAAGTATAGACAGGATTGAAGAAAACAATTAGAGATATAAGACAGCCAGAGAATGGCAACAGTGGGAATCCATTATCACCCCTAGATTTGAAGGAGCAGGAGGGGAAAAGGTGTTACCAGACCCAGAAGAGTTGGAGCCATGCAGGAGTGGCTGGCTGGTAGATGCAAGGACTGCAGAGGAGCATAGTCACTGCCAGCACCGTAAGAAAGAAGAAGGGAGGGCAAGGGAGGAATAAATGCTCTACCCTCTGTCTCCTTCCACTCTCCAATCTCCTATCAGTGTCTCCCATTGGTCCAACTCAACCAGAGACCAGAGGGCAAGAGCCTAGGCCATTCAATGCACAGAGGTCAGCCTTCCTGGGACAAAGAGCAGGGAAGAGAAGGGCAAGATATAGCTGATGGAGGCAAGCTGAGGATGACCATTAAACCCAACAATATTCTTTTTGTCTATAAGCTTTTCAAGAATTAGATTGACCCAAATGACCTTTGTTCCCCTAATAAATGAACAAAACATTTTGTCAAATAAAGATAACCTGAGATGTTCACACTGGGTTAGATCTACTATTCTGGTGGACTTGAGCATTCAGTTTTTTCAAACAGCTTATTTGACTACTTTATTTCAAAGGGTTTACTGGTTGTTTGTTGGTTACTTTTTTGGTGTTCCCATAGATGCTGCCACCCCCTTACATTTTCAAAGATACTTTAAGGTTTAAAGTTCAGTCTTCCAGAGATCTATCTGGGCTCCAGGGCATTTCTCCTGAAGATGCATATAACTCTTGTAATAGAATCCAGCAGTTAAAGTCCCCTAGACCACTGCAGTGCATTTCATCAGCAGGGTAAGTGACTCTCCCATTTCCCATTGCTTGAAAGAGCAGTCGGATTCATGAAAGCACATCATGCCCTGCCCTGTGGCACAGGTACGCTACTAAAAAAAAGAGAGAGAGAAAGAAAGAAAGATTGATAGGAAAAATGCAAGGTACTTAAGCAAGCAGGACCACTATTGCTCTCTAAAAGATAGATGATTGCAGTGAACATGATGTCTGGAAATGTAGTTTGCCCAAATTAAAGTGGAACATAAAAATAAGGAGGGAAAGAATCTAATTTCCATTTAAAGTTGCTATCGACGGTAGTTGTACAATATTCTTTGTCACACCTTCAGGTGATAGACCTACAGTGCTGCAGAGCTGTGGTAATTCAAAGGTAGCCAGGGGCAAGAGAAATATAGAACTCATATCTGCCAAAATAAATCTGAGCATCGACTTGGCTAGAGAAACGTGACAGGAGAAAGGGCAGGATGCCATTATGAGGGAGTAATAAATTGCCGTTTATGATGTCTGCCTGAATAATAGGAAATGAGGAGGGAAGGGAGGTTTTCTTGAGTTTTCCTCTGAGAAGAGTTGTGGGAGGATCCAGTTGGGCAGTGACTCTTCAATCCTTTTTGACTCTTGTGAAGTCAAGAGACTACTTTGCCATTTATATTTCAAAAGAAAAATTATGTCCTAGTTGTATTCTCTCTAAGAAGAAAAATAAAACTTCGTCTTACTAACTAAGCTAATCATAGATTTTTCTGTGAAATCATGATAATGACTGTGATGGGAATTTTCTCCCAGAGGTGTGGGCAGAGCACTGGACTAGTATTAAGGAGACCCACTGCTTCTTATCTTAGTGCTTGTGATTATAAGCTGGGCATCAGGCATCAGGCACAAAAATTCCTATCCTTCAGCCTGGAAAAATCTCAATCAAGAAGAGGAGCTGGATAGAGCCTCATATCAAACTCCTCCCAGGAAATGAATCATCATCCCTTCAACAGAATTCAAAATGTTGCCCTAGTTTCTGATCTTCACACTTGCCTACACAGACATTTCTGAATCTCCATTGCATTCTCCTGCTAATAACCCCCTGACTACATTCCTCTGACTTCACACCCATTCATTGGTTCAAATTTAGCATTCTTATAGATGTGTTATTTGGGCAACTTATATAATCTCTGAGAGAGCTAATTTAATCATCTGAAAAATTCAGACAATTACAATATCATACAAGGTTGATGAGAAGTTAAATGTGCTGTAGTAAATAAAGTGATACGAACATAAAAGAAAAAATCATAAATTGGATTTTTTCAAAATGAAAAGTTTTCTCTTTGAAAGACACTATTAACACAGTTTTGACTGGAGACGTATTATGGCCACAGGTGTTAGTTTCTGCAAAATCCCCTGGTCAGTAATGAGTTAAGAAAATGAGAAGACAAAACAGAATGGTAAAAATATTGGGAATACATTTAGCTGACAACAGAATCTTAGTGAGAACATATAAAGTCCTATTACAACTCAATAATAAGCAGACAAGCAATCTAATAAAAATTTGCAAAAGATTTGGACCGATACTTCACAAAAGAAAATATATGAATGGTGAATTATCATCTGAAAAGATACTCAATATCATTAATCATCAGCAACCGAATATTAAAACCACAGTGAGATGCCATTTTATACCCATTAGAATGTCTAAAATTAAAAAGAAAGTAAAAAGTGTTGATGAGAATGTGGAGCAACTGAAACTCTCATACACTGTTTATGGAAATATAAAATTATACCACCACTTTGGAAAATATTTGGCAGTCTCTTAAGCAGTTTCTCAGCCATTCCATCATAAGTATCTACTTCTAGAGAAATAAAAACACACAAGGACATAAATGTTAGTGTTCATTGCATCTTTATTTGGAATAGTCACATACTGGAAACAATACAAATGTCCATCAATAGATAAATAATGGGTAAACAAATATATCCATACAGTAGAATACTACTAATATGTAAAAAGAATAATCTACTATATACACAGTAAAATGAATGAACTCAAAATCATTATTCTGAGTGAAAGTAGATACAAAATAGCACATAGTGTATTATTCCATTTATATAAATTCTTTAAAAATTGCAAACTAATCTACAGAGGCAAAAAGCAGATTGATCTCAGATTGCCTGAGAACAAAGGTAGAAGGTGGCGTTGCCTGTAAAGGGATATGAGGATCCTTCTGGGGATGACGGACGTCTTCTGTCTTGATTGAGGTGGTTGTTTCACAGGTGTATATATCTGTCATAATTCATCAAATTATATACTTTTCATGGATGCCGTTCATCATAAGTAAATTATATGTCAGCAAAGTTGACTTAAAAATAACAAAATAAGTGAAGTGCTAAGATCCCAGCTTGGCTCAGAGTTCTCAATATGAGGAGAGTATTATTCTTGTTATTATTTTTTCTCTAGTTATTATTTGCACCCCACCATTGACATCTGACTCTGCTCCATCCATGTTTGATACTATGTCTCCATTCCACTTTGTGTACAGTGGATAGTATAGTAGTATTAGGCCAAGGGCAGCCCTTCCTGAATCCCTTAATAGAGCTTCCTTTCTTAGAGGGTACATGAGAGGATCAAATGATGACACATTATATGGGAAGCTGTACTATAAAGATGAGGCTTTGTAGTTTTATCATTATTATTATGTGCTTACTCATCTGATGCCCACTCAGAAAGCTCACACTGTCCCCGGTGAAGGGAATATAAGTGGACAAAAACACCATGAGTCTCAAGGTTATTATCTGCCCTTCTATGGGTCCATCTACCAGTAGCATCCTGGAATTGGTAGATCTGATGGATAAGAACAGGGTTTGACATTAAGTGGATCTGGATTCAAATTTCAAGTCTGCCGCTCACCAGCTAGCTGTGTGAACTTCATCAAGTTACTTAATGTCTATTAGACTCGGTTTATCATATATGAAATGGAGGCAATAGTAATCCCTGGTATAGTTGTTGTGAGATTAAAGAACAAATTGATGTTGTAGAATATGTTGCACAGCACCTTGGATCTAGTAAACTCAAAGCAGATGGTAGCTGTTCTTATACTCTGCCCAGTGGTCAGGTATGATGTGTTTGTTTAGCCACCAAGGAGCCAACCCTGGAGCTATGGATCCACTTATACTGTGTGGCACATTACTGAGGTCTTCTCTGTGCATCCACCTTCCCTAACTCTCTGCTTGAAAAACTGTGTGCTAAAGGTCAGGGTGGAAAACGGTCTCGCTCTGTGTTCTCTCCTCTTGCTGCAGGTAATTTCCTCTGTCCATATGCCATTAATGATGTGATTATCAGTGCTGGTGGCCAATCATGTGATCTAATCAAAGCACCAAATCACTCTCATCTCTCCCAACAGCTCCAGATGGCATCTGAACACTCATTGGTAATAAACAGGGAGAGTTAGGTTTTTGTTTTTTTTTTAATTTTTAAAGTCTTCTCTAATCAACTTGGATAATTAGCTCAAAAATAATAATAATTCTGAATCCTCTCCATAACTCATATGCAAAACCCTAAGATCATGAAGACGAGGGAGCTGCTAATTAGCTATTTTCATTTTACCTGAAAAGAACAGGACTAAAGGCATTCATTCAGGAAACTGAAATCTCATCTTCAAAAGCAAGTTGGGTGAAGAAGTGAGGCCAGCATTCAATGGCTTGCTGCAAAGAAGTAGAGAATGAGGCAAATGTTAATGTGCACAACAGGCCAAGGCAAATGATTCAAAGTCATCCTAAATTTAGGGAAAAAAGGGGGGAAACTATTTGCTTCTTGTAAGTGAAGACCTCAACTCATCAATCATGTTATTCCATAGAATACAGATAGGAATTCTACAAAGTCAGAGGATATAATGAGGATGTTATATTGTCTTTAATAAAAAGAAACTGACTTGCCCTTTATACTGCGTAGTCTGCAGAAATGTCAACATTTCATTAGAAGTGTCCAGTTTCTTTCAATTAGTGAGGGTGGCAAAAAAATGTTCTTGTTGCTCCAAGAGAGGTAAAATGAACTGTTCTGGATCCCTCTGTAGGCAGAGCCCTGGGTGTTGATAGGTATCCTGCGGAGTTTTAGATGCACCTACCAGAAAGTGCTCTTGCATTACATGTGGGCATATGTAATGAAGCAAAGGATAATAGACTCCTTTTAGGCACAGAAAAGCCCACTAAGAAAATGAGATCAGGGCTGAAAAGTTAGGGTTTATCAGATTCTTGTCTTCCCCAAATCAGAACTATATCATCCTTATGAAAATGTTAACAATGTGTCTGAAGAAATGGAGACAAAGGAGTTTTTTATTTAATAACCTCACTGTTCAGACAAAATTCCCCTGTGAAAACTGTAGAATTCTTCACATGAGTTTCAAAGTTTATATATCACATAATTTGAAATCCTGGGACCTCAAAAATATAATGACTAAATTATGAGGCCTTACCATGTCTGTAAAATAAGATGATGATTTTACTATATTTTAGGTATCATAAATTTTAAAACTATTCATAAAATTAATTGTATAGGGAAATCTGTCATTTTTGCCTCTCTGTCATCCATCCCCCTTTACTTAGTAACAAAACCTTGGTTTTTCATGAAACCACTTCTATCTACATATGTCCAGTTCCTAGCCAGTAGGAATATTGCCTCCCCAGGACACAAATAGCCACCACATGGTAAGAACCTTCTAAAATTGAAGCTAACACAGAGCAAAGCAGAGCAAAGAGCTGGGGAGAGAGACTGCAATGTAATTTGAGTCCCTGGACCCAACCAGGCCTGAAGTAGGATACTCTGGACCCTTCCATTATGGGATCCAATAAATGTCTTTTGTTTGCTCAAACCAGGTTGAATTCATTTCTGTCACTTGAAAACAAGACAGTCCTAGCTAATATAGGAATGCAATTCTCATACTTTGAAGTTGGATATGACATCTAGTAAAGAATGTTCAGTTACGTGGAAATGTATCCTGATTTTCAGATCAGTGTCACTATTCTTCAGAGGCAGAGAAAAAAAGGAAGAGTGAAGAGAGGTGATGCTAATGAGCTAGTGATGATTAAGAAGGAGAGATTTTGAAGAACTCGGTCCTTTTATAGCATAAGAAGGGCTCTAGGAATTACATTAGACCCAGAAGGAAGATAACTTGGAAAAATTTTATTGCTAATTAAATCATGCTTAATTTCCATAGGCAAAACTGAAAAAAGAAAGTTTCTGGCAGGAATAAAACCTGCATGAAGAAAAAAATAAAAAGATGATACTTACGCATTTCTTAATGGTACCATTAAGTCCCCCCAGTACTTATAGGAAGGCAGTAATTTATTGGGATCTAAAAAAGTGCAGTCTGTTGGTGGGAATGTAAATTGATGCCACTATGGAGAACAGTATGGAGGTTCCTTAAAAAACTAAAAATAGAACTACCATATGACCCAGCAGTCCCACTACTGGGCATATACCCTGAGAAAACCGCAATTCAAAAAGAGTCATGTACCACAATGTTCATTGCAACTCTATTTACAATAGCCAGGACATGGAAGCAACCTAAGTGTCCAGCGACAGATGAATGGATAAAGAAGATGTGGCACATATATACAATGGAATATTACTCAGCTATAAAAAGAAACAAAATTGAGTTATTTGTAGTGAGGTGGATGGACCTAGAGACTGTCATACAGAGTGAAGTAAGTCAGAAAGAGAAAAACAAATACCATATGCTAACACATATATATGGAATATTAAAAAAAAATGGTTCTGAAGAACTTAGGGGCAGGACAGGAATAAAGATGCAGACGTAGACAATGGACTTGAGGACATGGGGAGGGGGAAGGGTAAGCTGGAAGGAAGTGAGAGAGTGGCATGGAAATATATACACTACCAAATGTAAAAAAGATAGCTAATGGGAATCAGCTGCATAGCACAGGGAGATCAGCTTGGTGCTTTGTGACCACCTAGAGGGGTGGGATAGGGAGGATAGGAGGGAGACCCAAGAGGTAGGAGATATGGGGACATATGTATATGTATAGCTGATTCACTTTGTAATCAAGCAGAAACTAACACACCATTGTAAAGCAATTATACTCCAATAAAGATGTTTAAAATTTTTTTTTTAATAAATAAATAAATAAATAAAAATGTGCAGTATATCTGATTAAAGGTCATGCAAACTCTAAAATGTTTCTCCGAAAATCTGTCTGAGACAGAGA
This sequence comes from Balaenoptera musculus, assembly GCF_009873245.2. Taxonomy (NCBI): domain Eukaryota; kingdom Metazoa; phylum Chordata; class Mammalia; order Artiodactyla; family Balaenopteridae; genus Balaenoptera; species Balaenoptera musculus. Next base: position 120,623,960 of record NC_045787.1, read on the forward strand.
AATAAGGATGACCAGCTCTTCTCAGAACCTTTCAAGAATAGTACAGTATAAGCTTATCAATGACTCTGGTGATTCAAATTTTCCCTTAAGCACATGTGGGAACTATATAGCAAGGTGGCGAAAGCTGAGAAATATTATTTTTTTAATTTATTTTATTATTCATGTATTTATTTTTAGCTGTGTTGGATCTTCGTTGCTGCATGTGGGCTTTTCTCTAGTTGTGGCGAGCAGGGGCTACTCTTTGTTGCAGTGCGCAGTCTTCTCATTGAGGTGGCTTCTCGTTGTAGAGCACAGGCTCTAGGCATGCAAGCTTCAGTAGTTGCGGCACATGATCTCAGTAGTTGTGGCTCGCGGGCTCTAGAGGGCAGGCTCAGTAGTTGTGGCACACGGGCTTAGTTGTTCCATGGCATGTGGGATCTTCCCAGACCAGGGTTGAACCCGTGTCCCCTGCATTGGCAGGCAGATTCTTAACCACTGCACCACCAAGGAAGTCCTGAGAAATATTATTTTTGACATCCATCATGGCTTTATGGGCTGTCAAAAGGAGCCCTTCCAGCAAAAGCACAAACAACAGCACACTTCCCACTTTTTGCATTAGATAGTATGGAAAACGGTGATGGTTCTGGAGCCTGTCATGAGCTTGCCCCTGTCTAAATCTCCATTGGCAACTACACCACCAATGAGGCTCTCTCACTCTAAACCCTGGCTGTACTGAACTGTACAGTATTCTTGACTCCTTTGTCAAGTATTAGTTGACTGTATATTCTTGGGTTTATCTCTGGGCTCTTGATTCTGTTCCATTAGTTTCTTTGTCTGTTTTTAATGCCAGTACCATAATGTTTTAGTGACTATAGCTTTGTAGTATAGCTTGAACTCAGGAAGTGTGATGCCTCCTGCTGTGTTCCTCTTTCTCAGGATTTCTTTGGCTATTCAGGGTGTTTTGTGGTTCATATAAATTTTAGAAGTGCTTTTCTCTACTTCTGTAAAAAAAATACCATTGCAATCTTGATAGGGATTGCATTCAATATATAGATGGTTTTTGGCAGTATTGTCATTTTAACAACATTAATTTTTCCAATCCATGTACATGGATGACTTTCCATTTATTTTTGTCTTCTTTCATTTCTTTCATCAGTGTCTTATAGTTTCCGGAGTAGATAAGTTTTACCTCCATATTTAAATTTATTCCTGAGTATTTTATTGTATTTGATACTGTTGTAAATGGGATAAATTTCTTTATTTCTTTTTCAGAAAGTTCATTGTTAGTGTATAGAAAGGCTAATGATTTTTATATGTTAGTTTTGTATCCTGCAACTTTACTGAATTGATTAGATCTATCCATTTTTTGATTGAGTCTTTAGGATTTTCTATATATAAAATCATGTAATCTACAAATAGAGACAATTTTAATTCTTCTTTTCCAGTTCTGATACATTTTATTTCTTTTTGTTGCCTGATTGCTCTAGCTAGGACTTCTAGTACTATGCTGAATAAGAGTGGTGAGAGTGGGAAATCTTGGCTTGTTCCTGATCCTAGAGGAAAAGGTTTCAACCTTTCACCATTGAGTATCATGTTAGCTGTGGGCACATCATATATGGCCTTTAATATGTTCTTTAATATGTTCAGTTTTTATCATGAATGAATGCTGAATTTTGTCAGGTGCTTTTTTTTCTGCATCAATTGAGATTATCAGATGATTTTTTTCTTTCATTCTATTAATGTGCTGTATCATATTGACTGATTCATGTATGTTGCATCCTTGAATCCCAGAGATATATCCCATTCCATCATGGTGTATGATTCCTTTCATGTGCTGCTAAATTCAGTTTGCTAGTATTTTATTAAGGACTTTTACATCTGTATTCATCAGGGATATTGGTCCCTGTAGTCTTCTTTTCTAGTCATGTTTTTCCAGTGTTGGTGTCAGGATAATGCTGGCCTCATACAATGGGTTTGGGAGTGTCCCCTCCCCCCCTTTTGATATTTTGGAAGAGATTGAGAAGAATTGGTATTAATTATTTTTTAAATGTTTAGTAAAATTCACCAGTGAAACCATCTGGTCCTGGGCTTTTCTTCACTGGGCGATTTGTGATTTCTGATTCAATTTCCTTACTAGTAATTGGTTTATTCAGATTTTCTACTTCTTCCTGATTCAGTCTTAGTAAATTGTGTGCTTCTAAGAATTTTTAAAATTTCTTCTAGGCTGTCCAGTTTCTTGGCATATAGTTGTTCATAGTAGCTCTTGTGATCCTTTGAATTTCTGTGGTATCAATTGTAATGTCCCCATTTTTTAATTTATTTATAATTTTGTTGATTTGGGTCCTTTCTCTTTTTCCTCAGTTAGTCTAGCTAAAAGTTTGTCAGTTTTGTTAATCTTTTCAAAGAACCAACTCTTAGTTTGGTTAATCTTTTCTATTGTTTTTCTGTTCTCAATTTCATTTATTTCTGTACTTTTTAATAATAATAATCTTTATTGTTTCATTTCTCCTGCTAACTTTGGGCTTAGTTTGTTCTTCTTTTGCTATTTCCTTAAGGAATAGAGTTAGTTTATTTATTTGGAATGCTTCTTGTTTCTTAATGTAGACATTTGTTGCTATGAACTTGCCTCTTAGAACTGCTTTTGCTTAATCCCACAAGTTCTGGTGTGTAGTATTTCCATTTTCGTGTCTCAGGAAACTTTCTTATGCCCTCTTTAATTTATTCTTTGGTCCATTGGTTGTTCAAGAAGGTGTTGATTAATTTCCATATGTTTATGAATTTTCCAGTTTTCCCCTTGTATTGATTTCTAGTTTCATGCTATTGTAGTCAGAGAAGAAACTTGGTATGATTTTAGTCTTCTTGAATTTGGTAACATTTGTGTTGTGGACTATATATGGTCTATTCTAGAAAATGTTCCTGTGTACTTGAGAAGAATGTGTATTCCGTTGTTGGATAGAATGTTCTGTATATGTCTGTTAGGTCTATTTTGTCTATAGTGTTGCTCAAATCTGTTCTTACTTTATTGATTCTCAGTCTGGGTGATCTATCCATTATTGAGAATGGGGTATTAAAAACCCCAACTCTTATCATATTACTGTTAATTTCTCTTTTTTTCTCTGTTAGTTTTTGCTTTATGTATTTAGGTGTTCCAATGTCGAGCACATAAATATTTGCAATTGTTATAGCTTCCTGATGGGTTGAACAGTTCCTCATTATATAATGACTTTTTGTCTTTTTAGCATTTTTGATTTAAAGTCTATATTTTTTGATATAAGTACAGTCATCCTGGATTTTTTTTCTTTTTAGGTTTACCATTTGCTTGAAATGTCTCTTTCCATACCTTCAACTTCAGTCTATGTATGTCTTTAAGGCTAAAGTGAATCTCTTGTAGGAAGGATATTGTTGGATATTATTTTTTTAACCCATTCAGCCATTCTATATTTTTTACATTTATTTACTTGTTTATTTAAATAAGTTCAATCTGTTTACATTTAAAGTAATTATTGATAGGTAGGGGCCTACTTATTGTCATTTTGTTAACTGTTTTATAGATCTATTGTTTCTTATTTCTTATCCTGCTATCTTTGTGTATGTGTGTGTTTTGATGTCTTCTGGTATCAGTGTACTTTGACCTCTTTACCATGTTCTCTTGTGTAATTAATAGACGATTTTCCCTTGGGGTTACAATGAGGCTTACATAAAATATCTTAAATTTATAATACCTTATTTTAAATTGATAACTTCAATAGAATTCATAAACTTTACAGTTTTACTTCTTTTTTCCTTCACATTTTAGGTTATTTTTGTTATGATATACCTTTTTTTTTACATTGCATTACTAATAATAGATTGTTGTAGTTATGGTTATTTTTACTACTATTTTTTAATGTTCAAACTAAAGTTGTGTGTGATTTACACACTGCTATTACCATATTGTAGAATTAATTACAACTATATATTTACCATTACCAGTGAGATTTACACTACCTTTTCATGTTTTTATGATGTTAATTAGCATTCTTTTACTTCTACTCAAAGAACTTCCTGTAGCATTTCTTGTAAGCCAGGTCTGGGGTAAGCGCTCCCTCAGCTTTTGTTGGTTTAACGAAGTCTTTATCTCTCCTTTGTTTCTGAAGGACAGCTTCACCAGGTATAGAATTCTTGGTTGAGAGTTATTTTCTTACAATAGTTTGCTATGTTATCCCTTTCTCTCTTGCCTTAAAGGGTTTTTGTTGAGAAATCCGCTGATTGTCTTACAGAAGTTCCTTGTATGTAATTCCTCTCTTTTCTGTTGCTGCTCTTAAACCTCTTTCTTTGTCTTTGACATTTGACAATTTAACTGTAATGTGTCTCAAGGTAGCCCTATTCAGGTTCAACCTATTTGGGGTCCTATGGACCTCATAGATCTGGATGTCCATTTCTCTCCCCAGGTTCAGTAAGTTTTCAGCCTTTATTACTTTAAATATACTTTCTGTTCCTTTCTTTTTCTCTTATCCTTCTGAAATTTTCATAATGCAAATATTACTTCTATTCCTTGTGTCCCATTATTCCCATAGGCTGTCTCTACTCTTCTTTATTTTTCTTTTTTCTCTTTTGACTGGGTAATTTCTAATGTTTAATATTCCAGGACACTGATTCTTTCTTCTCCATTGTCAAATCTACTTTTGAAACTCTTGATTGAATTTTTTAGTTCAATTATATTTTTCAACTCTAGGAATTCTTTACTTTTGTTGTTGTTTTGTTTTGATGGTTGCTATTTCCTTATTGAACTTCTCATTTTGTTCGTACATTATTTTCCTACTTTTGTTTAGTTATCTGTCTGTGTTTTCTTGTAGTTCACTAGATTTCCTTAAAAGGATTATTCCAAATTCTTTGTCTGATAATTCATAAATCTGCATTTCTTTAGGATCAGTTATTGAAGCTTTATTAGTTTTTTTTGGTGGCATAATATTTACCTGATTTTTTGTGACCCTTGTATCCTTACACTGGTATCTACATATTTGATTAATCGGGTTCCTCTTCCAGACTTTATAGGTTTGCTTTGGCAGGGACAGTTCTTCACCAGTCAGCTCAGTTTGGGTTTTGGTTGTGTCTGCTGGTAATGTCCTTGGGCAGTTGGGACCTACTATTATGGTCTATTTTTGGGTGAGGCAACTGTTCAAACTCTGAGGATGGGGATGGGGTTGGGGAGGATCACTGGCTGACAATAGTTGGAGAGGACTGATGGAATGGTTCCCTGCCCAAGTGGGGCTGTAGGATGGGCTCCACAGTTGCCTGGATTCTCTGGTCAGGCTTACTAGACTGTCAGGACTAGGTACTATATTCAGTAGATATGGGCCTATGAATTAGCTTTCCTGACCCGGCAGAACAGCAGGACAGGACTCAGGGCCCATACACCTCATTATTTGGGAACCTGAACCAGGCCAGAGTGTGCACTTAATTCCCTGGTCAGTTGAGGTCACCACGTTTGCTCTGAAGATGGAGGTAGCCATGGATTGTTCAAGTGCCACTGGACATAGGGCTGTTGAATGGGCTATGCAGCTTACCATATGTTGCATGGGTTAGGTTACCTATTTGAACAGGCTAAAGGCTATATTCAGCAATGAGTGAGACTACAAATTACATTCCCTGCCTGGATGCAGTGGGAAAAACAGCTCTAAAGCTGCTAAAGCTCTTTGTTTTCTTACCTCAAGCTGACCCACTTCCCAAGTTCCCTGATCAAGCAGGGCTACTGGCTTTGTCCTGCAAACCCTTAGCTCTGCCTGCCTACCTATAGGCTCAAGTGCCACTGGGGCACACAGCTTCCAGGAGTTGTCACCAGCCCTTCTAGTCAGATGGGGCCACTCTCCACAGTGAGTGGTGCTATGCCTCAGCTCCCTTGCCTGGGTGGAGGAGGAGTGGCTACTCCAGGCTACTCTCAGTTTCCCAAATAAGCTCTCTGGTTGGGAGAGGCTGGGTGTTACCCTCAGCCTTGGCTATGAATTAATCTCCCGGCCTGTGTGTAACACCAGAACACTCCAGGCCCAGTATTGGTTTTGCTCTGGGGATGATCAGCTCTGCCCACTCACTTTTCAGCTCAAGTGCCTCTGGGCTGCACTGCTTCCAGCAGTTGTCACCAGCCCTTCCAGTCAGCTGGGGCCAGAAGACACTCTCCACAGTGGATGGGGCTGTCATTGAGCTCCTTGCCTATATATGGGCAAACTTGAGCTCTAGGGCTAGCAAAACTTGTTTGAGGATCTAAATCAGGCAGATCTGCTCCCAGCTGAGTTCCCTGGTCAGAGTGTGCCCCCAACTTGGATCTGCAGATGAGTAAAGCCGCTGTTTGGGATTACTACTTGGGCTCTACAGGAATGAACTCTGTCTGCCAAGAGCTGCTGGTTGTTCAAGCCCCTCCCCCTTTCTCCTTCACAACCATATTGCAGATTCCTCTGCAATTCTTGTGGTGCAACATCAGAATAGGGGCTTCCACAAAGCAACCCACAATCCTGGGCAGCTTTGGGAGTGCTGGTTGTTCTCCCGGCTTCTCTTTTCCCACTGGAGAAACCAGAGGCTCAGGGAAGAGCTCTCCATGTGGTGCTGCACTGGTCTGAGGGAGGGGCAATACAGTCACCTTGTAGCCATTTCTCTTACCCTTCTAATGCAGACTGTCTTGGTCTCTGTGGTGTAGGAGGTCCCTGGTGTGGTGTTTATTAGCTCTTGAATTTCTCCAAGATCCATATCTTGAAACCATTCACTCCCCACGTTTTTTGTCATACCCATAATCTTTCATGATTTCCCTAATTGGCTCTGTCATAAATCCTGTGCAGTCATGTACATCATCTGGACACAGTTTTCTCCAGCAGGAATTTGTTGTTTGGGGCTTGATGGCTTTCACAGATTTTTCTATAAATAATGGTATCTCCACTGGTATAATCCTTACAGACTTTCATGATGTTCTCTCTATCAGGGTTCTCTTCCATGTTGTTGAGAATCCTTTCCATAGAGTACTGTGTGTAATGAGGCTTAAAGATCCTTATGAGCCCCTGATCTAGAGGCTGAATTAGAGACATTATGTTTGGGGGCAAGTAGACCACTTCAGTGCCTTAAATGTTGAACTTATGGGGTTCTGGGTGGCCAAGAGCATTGTCCAATATCAAAAGAACTTTAAAAGGCAGTCCCTTACTGGTAAGGTACTTCCAACTTCAGGGACAAAGCATCAGTGGAAACAATCCAGAAAAAGCGTTCTCATTGTCCAGGCCTTCATATTGTACAACCAAAAGCCTGGCAGCTGGTGTTTATCTTTTCCCTTCAAGGCTCAGGGGTTAACAGCTTTATAGATAAGGGCAATCATGATCATAAATCTGAATACATTTGCACAAAACAGTAGTGTTACCCTATCCCTCCTGCCTTCAATCCAGGTGCTTGCTTCTCTTCCTTATTAATAAGTGTCTTTTGTGGCATTTTTTGTTCCAGAATAGGGCACTTTTGTCTACATTTAAAACTTATTCAGGTAGATATCCTTTCTCCTCAATAATTTTCTTAATGGCATCTGGGAACTTGTCTGCAGCCTCTTGGTCAGCAGAAGTTTCTTCTCCCATTATCCTGACATTTTTTAAGCCAAAAATCTTTCTAAAATTATCAAACCCCATCCTTTGCTATAATCCAATTCTCCTCTTTAGACACTTCATCTTCTTTTTGCTTTAAGTTGTCATGTAATGACTTCACTTTTTCTCAAATCATATTAGAATCTATAGGTATGCCTTTCTTATAGCAATCCTGCACCCACATTTTTGATACAAGATAACAAAGGTATTTCACAAAATGTGCAAGGCTTTCGCACCTGCTGGCATAGCTTCAGCGACAGCTTCATGACTTTCCTTTCCTCTTTTTATTCAGGTCTTTACTCTGGGTTCATTTATCTTGAGATGGTGGGCAACTGAAGTTGCAGACCTCAATCTACAGTGCATATCCAGCAATTTAGCTTTTTCTTGTAATGCCATGACTTTTCTCTGCTTCTTGGAAGCATTTCCAGCATCATTAGTGGCACTTCATATGGGTCCCATGGTGTTACTCAAGGTTTACGGTATTGCACTAAATACGATGAAAAATATGAGAGAATCATGAGAGATCACTTTTACCGTGATGCACAATCTACTGGAGAGACGAACTGCTCACCTGGAGGTGACTAGCATCACCTGGTGTTTTAAGCAGGTACTCACAACAGTTGAGCTTGCCACAACAGCAGTAGGAGGTGGCTACAGAATTATTACAGGTGTACAGTGCCTACTGGACTGAGGGCCCAGTCATGGTGGAGCAGAAACTAGCCACCTACTCTGTGGCCGGCCCTAATTCCTAACTTAGAGAACCATAGGTTTAATAAAAATCATTGTTATTTTATGCCACTATACTCTGGAGTGGAGTGTCAATAGATAATCAGAACAAGTGTAGTAACATGGAATAGCTCTTAAAATTAAACAAAAAGCTTAAGAAACAGCTCTCTGAAAACACAGGGGCCAGGAGCTCTGGAAACTTTAGTAACAGAAACCATTGAAAACTCTCTTCTGGACCACCATCACATACTACCATTTTCAATGGTTGAGTTACTCTACTCAAGATTAAAATTCCAGGGAGAAACAATCTGATTGGAACAGTTTGTGAATTGTTTCCATTCTTACATCCAGGGTGGATTTATCCCAGCTAAATCACTTGGAGTAAGAGTTAGGGAAGCATTCTTTGCTAAAGCAAAATCAAGATGTCCTACCAGAGGAAGGGAGAATGTACTGGGGCCAAGAAAACAACAACCCAAAAATAACTGCAAAAATAAAAAGATTTTTAATTACTACTTTTTTACTTGACCCCTCTGGCATAGAGGGGGAGCATGCTTAAAGTCTTTCAAAATACAAAGTGGCAGCTTTCAAAGAGATTTATATTTGAGCTAATTCTTAAATGTGAGCTAAGGGGGGAAAAGTAACATTCTATTGTTTGAAAGAATTTGAACTTAATTTGTCTGTAACACTTAAGCAAAGAGAATTACCCTCATGCAGTCTTTGGAGGACTCTACCTGTGTTTCATTCATCTGATCATTCAAAGTGCAATCACATTTCCACAACAGGATGCTTTGTGAGCTAACAGCAGATAAGGAGTTTCACAGCAGAGGAGAGCACAAAGCAGTTCATCATCATTTGTTTTTGTAATTGCTTAGAGCCAAGTATCTTTCATTATGTTCAGTGAACACTCTATATCCAGGCTGGGGAGGCCACCCTGAGCACAGTGGGCTGGGTTATGAATCAGGAGATCAGCTGCCTTTTGCCTTGAGAAGAGAGAGCCATGAGTTAAGAAATTCGCTCAGCTTAGATATAATCAGCATGGATGAGACTAATGTGGATGGGCTTTCCTAGTTTAAAAGATTCTGCTGTGTGGAATTTTAAGGGATAAAGGAGATATACTCTACAAAATCTACTCTTTTGTTTTTCCAGAATTTTACCTTCTAGATTAATTACACCTTATCCACATAATCCCATTTTTACACATTTTTAAAGGAGGAAATATTCAAACAATTATTAACACAGGATTTAAATGCAATAAATATTTGTCAGGTCTTTGCTAAGTGCCAGGTATGGTGCTAGGCACTGAGGTACAATAGAGAACAAGACACATGAAGTTTCTGACTCCATGGTGGTTACCTTCTGTTGGGGGAAGCAGGCAATAAACAAGTAATTTTAGATAGAGATAAATGCTATGAAGGAAATGCAAATAACTTGTGGAAGAGATTATGAGGCAGAAAGTGTCCAGAGAAGTCAAGACCCACCTCTCTGAGTTGGTGACAATTCACCTGAGATCTAAAGGATCAGAAGTGATTCAGGGGGAAGACTTTGCAGGCAGATGACATCATGAGCATAGCAGCCCTGGGCAGAGGGAAAGGCTCAGCCTACATGCTGATAGAAAGCTGGTATGTCTGGAGCTGGGCAGGGAGTAACCGTTCATGGCTTAGCAGGCCATGCTAAGGAGTGTGAATTTCATTCTATTTGCAATGAGAGGCCATTCGAGTGATTCAAGTGGGAAAAATGTCGTGGTCTGATTAACATATTTGAAAAATCACTAGCTACTATGTAGAAGGTCAGCTGCAGGGATAAGACTGGAATCATGAAGACCAGTGAGAAGACTACTTTAGAAATCCAGGTAACATATAGTGTTGGCTTGGACTAACATGATGATAGTGACAATGGAGAAAAGTAAACAAAAGATCTCTTTTGGAGGTAGATTAGAAGTTGGAGGAAGGGATGGAGAGTAGGAAAGTCAAAGTATGGGCAGGACAGGAGGAGGCACAGAGGACTTACTGATTTTTTGTTTTAATCATCAGGGTTGGGGAAGACGTGGAGAACAATACTCAGGGGAGAAAAAATCAAAAGCTTTGTGTTAAGCTAAACATGAGATGACTAAGAGACAGCCAGGTAGAGATGGCAAGAAGGAAGACGAACACATCAACCTTGAATTTTGACTTAAGAGTGTAAAAATCTATGGGAAGACCTCAAAGACAGCACGGAACTATTTCGAGAACAACTGGCTACACTGCCGGCTATGGTCTGAATGTTTGTGACCGCACAAAATTCAGATGTTGAAGTCCTAACCCCCAAAGATGATGGTTTTAGGAGCTGGGGCCTTTGGGAGGAGCATAAACCATGAGACTGGATTCTTATGAGTGGGATTAGTGTCTAATAAGAGGACCCAGAGAGATTCCTAGCCTTTTTGGCTGTGTGAGGATACAAAGAAAAGTCTGAAACCAGTCGAGAGCCCTTACCCAACAATACTTGCATCCTGATCTCAGACTTCCAGTGTCCAGAACTGTGATAAATACATTTCTGTTGTTATAAGCTAATCAGTCTATGGTATTTTGTCATAGCAGCTCAAATGAACTCCAGAGAGTCTCTAGGACAGGTTTTCTTTAATGTTATTTAGTTGCATCAGAATGACCTAGAGAGTTTGATAAAAATTCAGACACTTGAGTCCCACATATCAGATCAGAATCTCCATGGTGGTGCCCATGAATATGCATTTCTAGTAACTCCCCAGGTAATTCTAATGCCTTTCAAAATTTGAAGACCTCTGTTCTGAGGTATTGATATTTTTTCAGGAAATTGTACTTCTTGACCCATCTTTCCTTCAAGTTAAAGATACTTCCTTGAAGTTGTTTTAGAGTAATACAGCAATTCTCCCATTTCCTGGTTCATTTCTCTGCTCTTCAGAGGCAGGAGAAACCAAGGGGGCACTGGGAATTCATAGGGTCCTCTGGCTTTGTCCCATTGTCACTTTCCGTTGCGAACAGAAGTGGTTGGAGGAGATTGAGGAATAAGTTGTGAGTGTTACATTTTATTAAAATCTCCCCAGGCTAGCCAATGATAGTAACTTAAAGAAAAATTGCAATTCATGTAGCTTTGAATCATAGACCATTAGAGCTAGAAAAGATTTTAGAAACAACCTACTGGTTAAGCCAACAGGATCTGTTCATCTCCTGCCTTCTGCATTTACTAACTGGGTGCCCTTACGAGAGTTACTTCACATTTCTGTACCTCAGTTTACTCCTCTATAAATGAGGAAAATAACAATACCCACTTCACGGTGTTGTAAAATAATAGAACAAAGACTGACAAAACTACCGATAATCAGAAAGCCATATAATTTTTGAGCCAGAAGAGGCTGTAAATACATCCAATACACTCACACTGTAGGTAAGAAAAATAAGACTCACAGCTGGTTTGGTGGCAAATGAGAACTAGAGGCCAGGTTTTAAAGGATTCCATCGCTATAGAAATCAAAAATTTGATTTCATTCCATATCCATTTCCCTGGGTAAACCACAGATCACTTAGGAGAAGTACCCTTTCCTGATACTTATTTATGAGTTTAAAAGAATAAAAAGTCTTGCCGCACTGCTAGAGAGCATAAATGCTTTCAGAGGATTGCCTGGTTCACTGCACTGAGGTTTTGCACTTGAAACATCAGCCCATTGTGTAGTCAGGCCAAGTCCTCATTCAAGTTCGTGGTCCGGAAGCATTTTAGGACAAGTAGGGAAAACAGACAGGTATGAATATAGTGATCAATTCAGAAAACCAGTGTCAGTTTCCACTGTTTTGGGACCATCAACCAAACATCTTTGATGCCCAATGACTTTGTGAAGTCACAGGAAAACCCAAAAACAGCAACTTTTCTGAAACTGTGTAAATAACACCCAGGCTCAGCGGGTATAAAGGGAAGCAGCTGACAATTTTGCTGCTGTATCTCTGCCTTGAGTGTTTGGGGTTGGTTTTGTGCTTTGGTTATCTTAAGGCCTTTTTTCTCTTCTTTCTCATTTCTTTCTTTGGCATTTTGATCAGGCTTGCTTATGAATCCTAGAGAAGTCCCATTTTAGGGACAGAAGCTATAAGAATGGAAATTGGTTTCTAAGGAGCCTCTGAACACTAGCCGTGTAATAAATGTCACTGGTGTTGCTGTTCTCTTCTGATGGACTGCTCGTGCCTTATATTTGACAGCTAATGAGCTCCATTAATCAAACCGAGGAACAAATGCTATTTCCCACCCTCCCCTCCTACCTGAAAAGGTGAGGGGTTCCAACCCTCACTCTGGCAGACTGATAGCACCGAATAGGAGCAGAATAACAAGGAAACCTGGAAGGTTAATTAAGGTAGTACCCCAAAATTGTTTTTAAATGAATTTAATTAACCTGTGATCTCTTAAAATTAGAATATGTTACAGCTAGAATGAAGACAAATTTTATTCTACTATATATTTTTTAAACTTCATTTTAGAAAATAGAAACTGAGTAAGTCTCTGGGTAAAAAGTAGTAGAGAGGGTGTTAATTACCACCTGGGCTCTTTCAAATCTATCCTTATTTTCTGTGTATCTCAGAATGGATGATTTCCATTCTTGGAGGAAGAATTTGTAACAGTAACATCTGGTGCTGTTGTCAATCACCCAGGTTTCTGGTAGCATACTCCCTCACCAAATGTATGTGCTAGTCACCCCTCATCATGATTAAGCACAAGTAACACAGTGAAGAAAGGTAATAAGAGTATGGCTAAGGGAGTGATTCAAACTGCCCAAGTCCAAAACCAGCCTCTATAGCTTCCTAGAAGTTTGGCCTTCAGCAAATTACTGAACTTCCTCTCTATCTCTTGTTTTCTCCTCTCTGTAAAATAGGGATACCAGTAGCATGCACCATAGGGGATTGTGAGAAGACTTAAAAGATACAAAGCCTAATGCATGTGAATTATTGAGTACCAGGTCTGGAACATAGTAAGCTCTTTTTGAATGCCGATTATTTGGCAGGGTTGGGTTTTTTTTGTTTTTGCTTGTTTTGTTTTATTTTAACATGGGGCCCATAATACCTGGAAATAGAGTTCCACTGATGGGTTTTGGGGGCATCCCTTAAATACCCTGAAAATATGTGCCTACATTTATGCTACATGTGTATTCTTTCTGGAGGAGAAAGTTCAGTTTTCAAGAACTTCTTAAAAGAGGACTGCAACCCCAATATAGTAAAGAATCACTCCCAGAAGACATCAGTTTCAAAGACCTCATCAACTCTGTTTGAGTGCTGGTGCCAATACAATGAAGACACAAACTGCTGAGCTATTACTGGTTCTTGAAAAGTAAAGGCTCCTGCAGGCCACTCTGTCCAATCCCTTTCCATTCTTCTCCCTGGCCCAGCCTGATACAAATGAAAAGAACACAGACTACAGCACTCTGAAAGTCATCATATCACCAGGAGCTAGAGTGCTGAAGGAAGGCTTCCTATACAAGGTGGGAGTTGAGTTGGAAATGGAAGAAAAGCCTAGAGTCAATGTGAACTGGACTAGAATACTGTGTGACATAGATAACCTTTGGTAGCAGAGGATAGAATTTTAAGTTAAAACACAGATGCCCTTTGTATAATAGTTATATATATACTTAAATATATACGTAACTATTTAAAATATAGGTTTGATATTGAATATAATATGATCATATAGATTTTAATGCTTAGTATATGGCTCTGGTAGGTACTTATGTTTCTTTTAGGTGAGTCAAATACACACAGACACACATATATATAGTAAGAACATAGCTGCAATTCAGATATGGCAACATTAGGACAGTTGAACATGTGTAGCTGAAGTTTTAGAAACATAGGAGCATAAGTGTTTGGGCATTCCTGGAAGGGGAATTTTGTCACCAAGTCATGGAGGCAAGAACACATCTGGAATATTCTAGAGATAGTAGAGTAAATCATTTTCCTAGAATGGATGAATGGTCATTCTGTATGGCCCGGTGAAGTCCCTTGGAGATGCCAGTGCTAAGAGGAAAATGGTTAATCAGTGTTCCTTAGCAATAGTGCCACACATGTAAATTTACATAGAAGACTGATATAGTCATTCCTTCAATTCTTCAATTACTCAACATAAGTTTGTTCTCTAGTTCTGTGAGTCAGTTTCTGTTGTGTAAATAAGTTCATTTGTATCATTTCTTCTTAGATTCTGCATATAAGCGATATACTGTGTGAAGTAAGTCAGAGAAAGAGAAATATCGTATGATATCGCTTATATGCAGAATCCAACCAGTGTTTTGATCATGTTGCTGCTTCCTGTGAGTGTTTTAAGTTGAAGCCTCTTAACTTAACTTGAAGGCAAGATCGCATGCACTATGAATGATGTTTCAGTAGAAGCTGTGAATCTGAGTAAAATGATATCAGAATTATCCCCTCCAAAGTTACACACACTGATATTTTTGGATTTTTTAAAAAATTATGACATCAAAGACCCTTTCAAATGTCAGAATTAATTAGTTCCTTGTTCATTATGTGAATGAGGCAGAAAAATATCTGAATGCTACTCTGATTCTGCAACCTTTCCAACTGACTGTACAGGCAGAGAATTGGCTTCACTAATAAACAACAATGTCATAAGAAAAAACCTAGAACTTTCATACCTATTATCCTTAAAAACTGGGAAGACATCTGCCTTTCCCTTCCTCCTTCAAAACACAGACAGATGGAGGTCAGAATTGCCAGCGTCCTGGGAATGTATGTTCTGAATTCTCCTGTCCCAAGTATGTTGGCAACTGGAACCAAGAACCTTTAGAGAGTTTAGCCCAGTAATCTTGTTCTAGAAATCTGTCCTAAGGAAATAATCAGAGTTGTTATGAGGTTTCCTAGCAAGTATAGTTCTTTTATTGCTACATGTAAAAGTCAAAACTTGGAAGCTAATCAGTCTTTTAAATAGAGAAATGGATACATAAAATATGGTATTCATAGAATGGAATGGTATTCAGTTATTAAAAGTCACAGATTCAAGTATTTTATAGTGTTTTATTCTATAAAAAAAAGCAATGATCAAAACTAGACAGTCAAATTTTGTAATAGTATGGACTAGGTCTGATCTATTTATCACCAAATTTGTAGTATTTAGAAAAACGCCTGAAACAAAGCATATTCTCCCTCCTTCCCTTCCTCCCTCCCTCACTCTCTCTCTTCCTTCCTGCCTTCCTTTCTTTCTTCCTTCTCTCCCTTCAGCCGGCCTTCCTTCCTTCCTTTGTTCCTACCTTTCTTCCATTATAATTATATACTACTGAGTAAATTAATGAATACATGAATATTATGTATGCATTTATTGATAAAGAAACAAAAGACTGGAATAGACTCTAGCAAAGTATTAATAACAAAGTGTGGGATCTCAAGTGATTTTATATTTTCATTTTGAGTATTTCTTCATTTTTCTCCATTTTCAATGACTGTGTATTACCTCAATTATAAACAAATTTTGAAATATTAAAGAAAATTTAAGTTATTCTTCAACTCTTCTATGGAGTTTGGAAAATTGCTGCCATCTTGAATTTTGTTCATAAAAGGGTTATTGTGGGAAATGAGGGCTTTTAGAATGTTTTTTGACCTTTGGAGGTGACTGTAAACAGAGGCCCAAGCCTCACTCTGATGCTGTCCTCAAGAAGGTCACATGCTCATGGGCAATTTGAAAAGAGTCCATCTGCAATTTGCAGATGTCATCTTGAAGGAATTCTCAGCTTCATGGAATAATAAAGGACCCAAGATTTCTTTTTTTAAACTAAATTATCATCCAATTTTTCTACTTTCTCCATCCTTGCCTTTGTGTTTTAAGCTTTTTCAAAACCGAGTAAAGTTTTAGATTAGATATTTTACTATTAATAGTTCAGATTTTGAACAAAATGTTGATTTATATTTAGACACAACCAGTTTCAAAATATCAACACCATTCCATAAATGTTATGTCTTTTTTAGTGATTGTTACTCATATTTGTCTTTTTTTTCCCCAAAATGAAGGCTTTGTTTTGTTTTGCTTCTCTTATTCTCCATGATAATCACCATGATAAGAGAGCATAAAACAGGAGCTGAATCCTTCTCAGTTACAAGCCCTTTATAAAACACTAACAGTGCACAGCAAATTAGACATGCTATGACTCTATCTTTTTTTTTTTTTTTTTTTTTTTTTTTATTGATTTATTGATTGATTGATTGCTGTGTTGGGTCTTCGTTTCTGTGCTAGGGCTTTCTCTAGTTGTGGCAAGCGGGGACCACTCTTCATCACGTTGCGCAGGCCTCTCACTATCGCGGCCTCTCTTGCTGCGGAGCACAGGCTCCAGACGCGCAGGCTCAGTAGTTGTGGCTCACGGGCCCAGCTGCTCCCCGGCATGTGGGATCCTCCCAGACCAGGGCTCGAACCTGTGTCCCCTGCATTGGCAGGCAGATTCTCAACCACTGCGCCACTAGGGAAGCCCTATGACTCTATCTTGATTTGTGTTTTCCATAGAAACTATCTACCTAAATGCATTATTGATTTAAATTGTACAGTAACAGTGTGGCAACATGAAAAAGAGTAGAGTAGGAAGAAAAAATGATAATAAAGTCCTAGTCTACAGCAAAAATTCATGGTGGTTACCAGCCAAGGGAAATACTGTATCTGAAGCCCAGAATTACTAGCAGAGAAATTCCAAGTTGGCTATGTAGCTGAAAAAATGAATCTTCACCAAGAAAAGAATAGGAGCTGTAACCCAGGGAACAGTGTATGTGTTTCTGTGGTTGGGGAGAATAATGCTGAAGACTTTGGAAATAATATAAGTAGGCACAAGTTCTTGCACTCCTGACATCTAGGAAGTAAGAAAATTTCTAGTGAACACTGGGCAGCAAGTCTGGCAAGGGATTGATGGAGCTCAGTCTTTTCTCAAAGGCATATTGCAAGTTGGCCTCAAACCATTTTTTTCACTAGTTTTAGACTTGAGCACACTTCTCCTGAAACAAACATCATCCATCTCACCATGAATTCACTAATACTGAACCCACATTGCCTGTCTGGGGCTTTCTCCTTCATAAATCTCTCACATAAAATCCTATCTCTTCTGAGAATACCCTTTTGAGAGCCCCTGTCTTCTGATTTTCTCTAACATTTATTAACAGCACCCCATATTTGACACTTATCTGTACTCAGTTCTTTGTTAGTTACTTTTGTTTGGTCAAATATATTCCTCTTCCCTACCGGATTTGGCATTTATGTAAATTCTTATCATTAAAAATAGTCCAATGTATTTTATTATTTTTTTGTATATCTGACCCCCTGCTATGCTTGATATATTTAAGAGAAATGAGTAGGTCTGATTCATTCCTCTATTCCCAGCATTTGGCAAAGGGCTTTGCCTGGTAGTTACAGAACTTAACCTCTATTGTATAAATATTTCTTTCCATCTTATGATAGGAATATCTATCTGTGGGTATGTATATTGAATGAACATTCTACTCCTTGGGCGTGTCTGTTACTACCACTAGAATCACCTTCTCAATGTCCATGCCACATAAAGTTGTAAGCTCTTTAGGGTACTGAGATAACATAGAAAAAAGAATATACATGACCACAAGAATTTTAGGGAACATTGTTGACATCATGGCATTCAATGGCATTGTGAAAACAAACAATGGAATATATTAAGACCAGCACTAGGAGTTAATTATTACTAAATCTTATAGCCCCCAATTGTGATATTTTCACAATGTCCTCTCAGTCCAGCCATTTCCTATTATAATCACCAATATCCACGTTAAATAGTGAAGAGACATTATCAGGAGAAGCAAGGTGAGCAAGCCTGCCAATGAAGGATTTTCTTCCAATATGGAGATTTTTCTCTTTGAGTTTTTATTCAAGAATCTTCTATTCTTCTGAGACTCTTGGCAAATTGTCACATAGAACCCATGCCTTGAGCACTGGAAAGTTTCTAGATGAACTCTAGCTCTCCTGGCATATTGACACCTAGGCTTTCTCATATATTAATGTCTTGGGAGAACACAAAAATTACAACTCTCAATTACAATAGTAGAAAGGTGACAGCAAACTTTCTAAGACAAATATAGAAAGTGGACCCTGTTTAACTGAGAGACTGTTAGACTGTTAGAGAACAAAGATGCCAACCAAGGCAGGTGTGATTTCTGACTCTTCCTTATATGCCTAAGCAACATTTTCTACTGTCACTTGCTACCATTTTGGACAGCAAAAGTTTTAAAATTCAATATTGCAAGTCTCTTTAGGCAACATGATGACAAATGTGTAGTTTGACTGAATTATTCACTTTTCAACTAGTTATTTTGACAAAATGAGCAAGTGTCCAGAAAGTGTTGAATCTGGAGTTAAGGGGGAGAAACTATGAGTTCAAGGTAACTTAACCACACTGAACTGAATGTCCTCACCCATCAAATGGAAATGATCCTACTTATACCACATTACTCAAGAGGAGTTGTTCTGGAAATCACATCAGAGAATGGGCATGAGAGTGTTTTGGGATTTATTATGCACTATCCCCATGAAAGTCAATATTGCTATAATGAAACATATAGTGGACACACCAGCATTTATTTCATCCCTTCTTCACTGTGGAATAGCCATGCACTTTGGAGAGGATTTTTCCATGTCCAGCTTCAGAGCTGCACTCTAATTGGCACATGTCAACTTACGCTTGACATTTCCATGGTCACATGGGTTGATTCAAGGGTTAGCATGTAATATAAATTGGCCTCATCAGATTAAATGAAATCCTTTTGTTAGATGGTTAGAAGAACAGTGCTGGCTTGCTCTCTGTCTCTCTATCCTTGTCTCTCTCTCTCCCCCTCCCTCCTGCTTTCCTTTTTTCCATTTCTCCATGTTCATAGCACCATCAGCTGCCATTTTGTGGCTGAAGAGGAACCAGTCTTAGGGTGAAATAGACACCATCGGAGACAGAAAGATAAAAAGAATGGAAATCGGCTCACCCTCTTGAGTCACTTTTCAAAATCTTTATATTCTACCTTTGAATACCATGGTTACTGAAAATGCTTAAGTATAAGGCAGTAAGATTTTTAGTCTACCACTCAAAAAAATAAACTCTCAATAAAGAAACGATGGCTTTATTAGAACCCTAAAACGTCTTTCATAATACAGGATGTTCTCTTAAATATTTAATTTTGAAAAGAAATTAATACTATTTGAGTAAGTCATTTTAGCCTAAGAATCAATCAGTACTATCTTGGAATGTTCATAAAGGTTACTTGACAGAGTCTGTTAAAAAGAAAAGAAAAACGTAGCATGAATTCAATAATTATTCTTTGGAGGTATAATTTTATAATTGAAAGTGTGGAATGAAATTTTAAGAAAGACTTTTTTATCACATTTTGAGGATCCACACAATAAGTTACATTAATATAATGTATAAATATATATACACATATTACATTATAACATATATTATGTATTATACTATATGTAATTACTATAATATGCATTAAGGTGAATATAAGATGAATAAGAAAAAACAGCCATCAAAACCATACAGTTAAGTACTGGTGGCTTAGCATAACATTTCCATGATAACAGCAGACACAGATGCCAAAAGTGCTATGTCACAAACATTAAACAGTCTAAACAAAAGTGAAAATCATTTTCTCTAGAAAACTGTTAGAAAACTCAAATTTTGGTTATAATAGGGCAAAGAAGATGCACATCCAGAGTTTAAATCAAATACTCCCATGAAAAATGAGTTTGGAGAAAAGCTATATTCCAAATTAATATATCACTTTCAGAATACACTATTTAAAATACATAAGTAACTACATTAATAAATTATATATCAGAGGTAAACTTTTATAATTTGCACAAATAATTGTTTATATAGTCATATGCAGAGAGCCATTTTCAAAGCCCCCTTTGGCTGCCATGCATCTCCAGCTCTGTGAAGACCCTGTAGTAGAACACCATGGAGTAGCATGGTGGTTAGAACCCAACATCTAGAGTTAGAAACACTCAGTTCTCCAGTTATTCTGTGACTCATGTACATTTCTTAATCCCTAGTAGAGTTAATCACAGTATCTACTTTGTAAATATGTATAAAAATCAAATGACATAGTACAAGATAAATGTTTGGCATAGCCTGGTACATCTTAGATTCTAACTATTTATTGAACAATTGAATGAATGAACAGAAAGAGGAGGAGGAACACCATTCAAGTGCTTACAAATTATTTCCTTTGCATTCGTGGTCTTTGAGAGAAAGATCATCTTCATGTAAGGTCTATAGATGACTCCTCCATACAGGTGTCCATCATTCTTTCTTGTCAGGTTCATCCTCTCTTAATTGTAAAATTTTACCTTCTGGCCTAGACTACTAATGGGAGCACCAGAATCCTGC
Source organism: Balaenoptera musculus (assembly GCF_009873245.2). Taxonomy (NCBI): domain Eukaryota; kingdom Metazoa; phylum Chordata; class Mammalia; order Artiodactyla; family Balaenopteridae; genus Balaenoptera; species Balaenoptera musculus. The sequence goes on from NC_045787.1 coordinate 120,644,624, forward strand.
TTCTGAACATTTTCATTTGACAGGCATTTTCTAACCATAAAATTGTCATAGCATATGTTAATGATATTTCAGAGGGATACTTAGATAATGACTGTAAAGTCTCTTGAGATCTTTGGATAAAACTTTCTCTTTAACCATAAGCTGTTTTAATGGAAATATTCTTTTAGCAGATGGGTCCTTTTGAAGAATTTTTCCCTTTGTGATATGAGTATTTTTTAAAAACTAAATTTCAAGTAGAAAATGTACAACTTATTTTATAAAACTAAAATCAGTTTCTTTCTGAATCCATTATTCCACCTTGATAACAATCATCCAAATTTAAAAATATATGTAGAGTCTTAAACACAATGCTGAAAAGCACAAAAATTCCTAAGACACAAGCAACTTAGCTTATATTTGGTTTTTGGTGCTCATGTCTATTAAGTCATTAAAATCACATCATTTTGTAACTAAGCTATTAAAAGGAACAGATAATAAAATGGTAGTTAACATTTATTGGGTGCTTATGATATGCTAAGGACTATTAAAAAACACTGAGTATTACCTCAGTTAAATATTCAAACAACCCCATTAGGTAACATTTTTATTATTCCCACTTTATGAGTATAAAAACTAAATTTTAGAGAGGGATTAAGTAACAGGTCTAATATCACATAGTGGCACCAGGAATTAAAATTAGGCTGTATGATATCAGAGCCCACACTTGTAGCCACTACACTGCACTGGTTCCACTATATTTAGTAGAGTATATTGACTTTGTAGTATAATAGTATTTTATGCCAAAAATAAATAATATTGGTCTGTGGACATACTCTGAAGACCTCTGCATCTAATTCTGTCTTCCAGTCTTTGTTCAAAGTGTCTTTCTTCCTTTTTCCCCCCTTTCTCCTTCTGTCCATTAATATATAGCATTTATGTGCCAGGCTCAGTGCCAAGTGCTGGGTTATAGAGATTGATAACACATTACCCCTTCCCTCTGATGAATACATGCTGTTTGGGGAAAGAAATCAGTAAACAAACTACGATCTAAGCTGTGTAAACTGTTATGTAAAAGAAAAGTACAGGCGTTTCTCCAGAGCTGTAGTTCTCAAAGTATGGTCCTGAACTAGCAACATCAACATCACCTGGGAACATGTTAAAAATGCACATTCTTGAGCCCCATTCCAGACCTACTATTGGATCAGAAACTCTGGGGGTGGGATCCAGCCATCTCTGTTTCTACAAACCCTCCAGGTGATTCTAATGCACTGAGGTTTGGGAATCACTGGTCTAGAGCACAGGCATCACGGTAGGATTTCTAGAGAGTCCAATGCCTGAGTTGAGTTTTGAAGGATAGAAAGAAACTCGCTGGACAAAGACCAGTGTTCCAAGGAAGAGAAGCCACATTGCCAGCTCCAGGGATGTGAGGGAGCATAACCACGCCGGGAATTGCAAGCCATTCCATATGACCAAAGCTTAGTAATCCTGAGGTGCAGGGGGAGGGATATGGGGACAGATGCAGCTGGTTAAATGCAATGGATCAGATCGCGAAAATTCTTGTAAGTCATGTTGATGGGATTCAATTTTATTTTGAGAGGAATGGAGCATCATTGAAGGATTGGAATCAGAGCAATGATTTGCAGTGGGCAAGACTGGGCATAGGAAGATCAAGTAAGATCATGGCATAAACATAAGTGAGGAACAGAGAGATTCTAAAAATTAAAAAAAAAAAAAAAACAGCAGTGGAGGAAGAGATAACAGTGTATATTTTAGACGTATTTTGATAAAGTTATGTTACTCACTGGAGGTGGGGAGCTACCCAAAAGAGATGGAGGATCCAGGATAAACCCTGGGTCCTAATTTGGGCATCACTTCATATATCATTCTGCGCACCTCTTGCTTTCTGTCCCAGGGCTTCCCTGTTGACTCTGAGGTGTGAGAAGCCATAGAACCACTTGCCACCAACCCATGCATAACACAGAAGTGAAGAGGTGTTAATGCTCCTTGGGGGCAAATCTATAAACAATGGGAGAAAAAGCCAGTGGATAAAGTATTCCCATTCTCTGAGACTAGTTTAAACAACTTCTTGGGTGGCCAACTTGATAACACATCTTTGTATTGCCTCTTTCTCATTCTCTGCTTAATTACTGCACCTCACTCCCGTGCCATGGATTGCACTCCCTAGCAAAGTAGTAGCAATAATTCTTTGCCTCAGTCTCTGCCTTCGGGGGAACTCTGGATAATTTGCCACTGTTATACTAAGCACTTTGTGATCATTCTACTGTATACAAAGTATTGTGCTAGATGCTAGGGATCACACAGTGAACCAAACACTGCCACTGTTATCACAGGCTGAGAATCTATGTCATATACAGACAAGCAAACTGACAATTAAATATAGTATTATAAGTACTCTGATGGGGAGATGTGGGTGCTATGGAAACACAGGAGAAGCTTCCTTAAGAAAAAAACTTGAAAGACAAGTTGAGTTGACATCAGAGAAGCATTCAAATGAAGACATCTAATAGGCTAATAAGATTTGGGCTAGAGAATTGTTTTGGGATTCATTAGTTTATAGTCAGTCTTTGAAGTCATCAGAATGGATGAGACGGGAAGAAATTATAGGAGATAGTCCTGTTTGGGGAAGGGGGGCATTTACAAGTAAGTTCAGTAAGCCACCATGGAGCTTAAGAAGTAGCGGCTAAAGTAGCAGTTATTGGCCCCATCACTAACTAGCTCCGCAATAGTGTGACAGATACCTCATTTCTCTAACCCACTGAGGCTTACCTTCCCTATCTCTCGTAGGAGTGTTTTTGTTTAGGTAATTTTCAAATTCCCTCTCCTCCAATGGCATTTGTTCATCCATTAGCTATTATATTAAGTCTGCAGGTAGATGGAATGTTGGAGATTGGGCAAAAATGAAAATTTATATTTTTAATTCATATCCTATGAAATACTTCCTTGAGTAAATCTCTGTTTTTCTTCATGCAAAAGAAGAAAAAATATACTTGCTTTCAGTCTGAGTTCCAGAAAAAAGGCATATATAGTTCTGCAAAATATAAGCCTATTACCTAAATGCACTCAGGCATGACCAAATGGCTTATGCAATAGTTGAGGAAAGCAAAAGATCCTAACTTTCTGATCCCCAGATGTTTTGCAGTACACATGCTCTTCTCTGTCAGGAAAAGTCTTGCATAATGGTGCAGGGAGCTGGTTTTTCAGCTCTCCTGAGCCTCCCTCAGAGTGCCTGGCTAAGTATCTGCTGATTCACAGCAGATCATTTCCCTGAACACTATTTTCTTCACACTGAGCCCCAGTCAGGAGTGCCCGAGATCAGAAGGCAGACTGCATCTGTGCTCTGTTCCAGCAGTGCCAACCAGACTCCTGTCCTGCAAGTTTCAGCATGGTGGGAGATAAAGGGGCAGCAAAGCACTGGGCTAGGGCCAAACACCTCACTGGAATCCATAAAACAAAGCAACACAAAGCAGTGGCTTGGACCAGTGCTTCTCAAACATATGAATTGCCTGTAGAACTTGTTGACATGAAGATTCTGATTCAGTAGGTCTGTGGTGCAGTGGTGTGGGGGACTGGCTTCAACCTTCTTGACAGAGCCAATCATTAACCTCTCTTTCTGACTCTGTAGTCAGTGACTTCACTTTGGGAGCTTGTAATATGCCATGGCAGGATTATTAATAGCATGGAAATCAATAAACACTACAAAGGAGCCCCCTCCACACACACGACCCAAAAAAGCTGATTGTAAAACATTTACCAGCACACCACTGGGGATGAAGTCTGAGATTATGCATTTCTAAAAAGATTCCTGGTGATGTGAATGTTGCTGTTTCCTAAACCAGCTTTGAGTAGGAAGCATTTATAGCACAGGCTCTGGAGTCACCAGGTCTAGGAATAAATTCTGACTCTATCTCTTAAGTAAGTGTAACTTGTATAACCTAATAAGTTATCTTATGGCATTTTATCTTGCTGTATTTGGTTGCCTAAACTGGTTTGACATTTTCTACTCCTATCTCTCTGGACTTCAGTTTCTCCATCTGTAAAATGTAGAATGGGGATCAGTTCCTACTTCCTAGTATTGTAATTTTTTTGTTGAGGTAGAGCTAATTTACAATATTATATTAGTTTCATGTGTGCAACAGATTCAAAATTTTCATAGATGATACTCCATTTATAGTTATTATAAAATATTGGCTATATTCCCTGCTACATAGTATATCCTTGTAGCTTATTTACTTTACTTTATACATATTCGTTTGCACCTCTTAATCCAATATACCCCTGTCTTGACGCTGCCCCCTGCCCTCTACCCACTGATAAGCACAAGTTGGTTCTCTATATCTGTGAGTCTGTTTCTATTTTGTTATGTTCTCTGGTTTTATTTTTTTGATTCCATGTATAAGTGATATCATACACTATTTGTCTTTCTCTGCCTGACTTACTTCACTTAGCACAATACCCTCCAGGTCCATCCATGTTGCCGCAAATGGCATTATTTCATTCTTTTTTATGGCTGAGTAGTATTCCATTGTGTATATATATACCACATCTTCTTTATCCATTCATCTTCTGATGGACATTTAAGTTGCTTCCATGTCTTGGCTATTGTAAATAGTGCTGCTATGAACACCGGGGTGCATGTATCTTTTTTAATTAGTGTTTTTGGATTTTTCCTGATATATACCCAGGAGTAGAATAACTGGATCATGTGGTAGTTCTATTTTTAGAGGAACCTCCATACTATTCTCCATAGTGGCTGCTTTAATTTACATCTCCACCAACAGTATATGAGTGTTCTCTTTTCTCTGAATCCTTGCCAAAATGTGTTACTTGTAGATTTTTGATGATAGCCATTCTGAAAGGTGAGAGGTGGTATCTCATTGGGGTTTTGATTTGTATTTCTCTGATGATTAGTAGTGTTGAACTACTTTCCATGTGCCTGTTAGCCATCTGTATGTCTTCTTTGTAAAAATGTCTCTTCTGGTCCTCTGCCCATTTTGCAATTGGGTTGTTTGTTCTTTTTGATACTGAGTTGTATGAGCTGTTTATACATTTTGGGTATTAATCCCTTGTCAGTGATATCATTTGCAGATATTCTCCCATTCAGTAAGTTGTCTTTTCATTTTGTTGACAGTTTGCTTTGCTGTGCAAAACCTTTTAAGTTTAATTAAGTCCCATTTGTTTATTTTTGCATTTCTTTCCTTTGCCTTAGGAGACAGAGCCAAAAAATATTACTAATATTTATGTCAAAGAGAGTTTTGCCCATGATCTCTTCTAGGATTTTTATGGTTTCTGGGCTAACATTTAGGTCTTTAATCCATTTTGAATTTATTTTTGTATATGATGTGAGAAAATATTGTAATTTCATTGTTTTACTGGTCCAATTTTCCTAGCACCACTATTGAAGAAACTTTCTTTTCTTGATTGTATATTCTTGCCTCCTGTGTCATAGATTAATTGACCATAAATGTGTGGGCTTACTTCTGAGTTCTCTATTCTGTTCCATTGATCTATGTGTCTGTTTTTGTGGCAGTACCATACTGTTTTTATTACTGTAGCTTTGTAGTATAGTCTGAAGTCAGGGAGTAAGATACTTCCAGCTCTGTTCTTCTTTTTTCAAGATTTTTTTGGCTATTTGAGGTCTTTCGTGTTTCCATACAAATTTTAAAATTATTTTTTCTAGTTCTGTGAAAAATACCATGGGTATTTTGATAGAGATTGTATTGAATCTGTATATTGCCTTGGGTAGTATGGTATTTTAACAATATTAATTCTTCCAATCTATGAACATGATATATCTTTCTGTCTGCTTGTATCATGTTCAATTTCTTCCCTAAGTGTCTTATAGTTTTTCTAGCACAAGTCTTTTACTTCCTTAGGTAGGTTTATTCCTAGGTATTTTATTCTTTTTGTTGCAGTGGTAAATGGGATTGTTTTCTTAATTTTTTTAATGATAGTTTGTTGTTAGTGTATAGAAATGCAACAGATTTCTGTATGTTAATTTTGCATCCTGCAACTTCCAAATTCACTGATGGGCTTTACTAGTTTTTGGATTTTAGTAGTCTTTAGGATTTTCTATGTATAGTATCATGTCATCTGCAAACAGTGACAGTTTTACTTCTTCCTCTCCAATTTGGATTCCTTTTATTTCTTTTTGTTTTCTGATTGCTGTGGCTAGGAATTCCAATACTGTTTTGAATAAAAGTGGTAAGAGTGGGCATCTTGTATTGTTCCTGATCTTAGCGGAAATGCTTTCAGTTTTTCACCATTGTGTATATTAGCTGTGGGCTTATCATATATGGCTTTTATTATGTTGAGGTATGTTCCCTCTATGCCCACTTTCTGGAGAGCTTTATCATAACTGACTGTTGAATTTTGTCAAAAAACTTTTTCTGCATCTATGTAGATGATAATATGGTTTTTATGCTTCAGTTTGTTAATGTGGTATATTACACTGATTGATTGTTGATATTGTAAAATCCTTGCATTCCTGGGATAAATCCCACTTGATCATGGTGTATGATCCTGTTGGTGTATTGTTGGATTTGGGTTGCTAATATTTTGTTGAGGATTTTTGCATGTATGTTCATTAGTAATATTGGCCTGTAACTTTCTTTTTTTGTCCTATCTTCATCTGGTTTTGGTATCAGAGTGATGCTGGCCTTGTAGAATGAGTTCAAAAGCATTCCCTCCTCTGCAAACTTTTGTAATAGTTTGAGAAGTGTAGGTGTTAACTCTTCTCAAATTGTTAGGTAGAATTCACCTGTGAAACCATCTGGTTCTGGACTTTTGTTTGTTGGGAGTTTTTTTGTTTGTTTTTGTTTTTTAAACTACTGGTTCCATTTCACTACTGGTAATTGGCCTGTTCATATTTTCTATTTCTTCCTGGTATAGTATTGGGAGATTGTACATTTCTAGGCATTTTTTCATTTTTTCTAGGTTGTACATTTTATTGTCATATAGTTAGTCATAGTAATCGCCTATGATCCTTTGTATTTCTGTGGTGCTGGTTGTAAATTCTTTTTTATTACCGCTTTTATTGATTTGGGCCCTCTCTTTTTTTGTTTTTTGATCAGTCTGGCTAAAGGTTTATCAATTTATCTTTTCAAAGAACAAGCTTTTAGTTTTATTGATCTTTTCTAATTTTTCTTGTCTCTATTTACTTCACTTATTTCTGCTCTGATGTTTATGAGTTCTTTCCTTCTACTAACTTTGTTTTTTTTTTTTTTCTTTCTCTTTTTCTAGTTCCTTTAAGTGTCAGATTAGGTTGTTTATTTGAGATTTTATTTCCTGAAGTAAGCTTGTATAGCTATAAACTTCCCTCTTGGAACTGCTTTTGCTGTGTCCCATAGATTTTGGATCATTGTGTTTTCTTTTTCATTTGTCTGCAGGTATCTTAAAATTTCTTCTTTGATTTCTTCAGTGATCCATTGGTTGTTTACTAACATATTGTTCAGCCTCCAAGTGTTTCTGTTTTTTACAGTTTTTTTCTTGTAGTTGCTTTCTAGTCTCAGAGCATTGTGGCTGGAAAAGATGCTTGATGTGATTTCAGTTTTCTTAAATTTACTGAGGCTTGCTTTGTTGCCTAGCATATGATCTATCCTGGAGGATGTTCCATATGCACTTATAAAGAATGTGTATTCTGCTGCTTTGCGATGGAATGTTCTATATACCTCTATTAAGTTCATTTGGTATAATGTGTCACTTAAGGCTAGTGTTTCCTTATTGATTTTCTGTCTGGATGATATGTCCTTAATGTAAGTCGGGTGTTAAAGTTCCCTAATATTATTGTGTTACTGTCAATTTCTCCCTTTCTGTCTGTTAACAATTGCTTTATGTATTTAGGTGCACCTATGTTGGGTGCATATATAATTACAATTGTTATATCTTCTTCTTGGATTGATCCCTTGATCATTACGTAATATATTTCTTTGTCTCTTGTAAAAGTCTCTGTTTTAAAGTCTATTTTATCTGATATGATATTGCTACCCCAGATTTCTTTCAATTTCTATTTGCATGGAATACCTTTTTCCATCCCCTCACCTTCAGTTCATGTGTCTTTAGATCTGCAGTGAGTCTCTTGTAGGCAACATGTAGATGGGTCTTGTTTTTGTATCCATTCAGCCAGTCTGTGTCTTTTGATTGAAGCATACAGCCCATTCACATTTAAAGTAATTATTGATATGTATGTACTTATTGCCATTTTGTTAACTGTTTTACTGTTATTTTTGTAGTTCTATTTTGTTTCTTTCTTCTTTTTATTCTCTTCCCTTGTGATTTGATGACTATCCTTAGTGTTATATTTGGATACCTTTCTGTTTTTTGCATGTGCATCTATTATAGATTTTTAGTTTGTGGTTACCATGAAATATGTGTGTGTGTGTATGTATATTTATATCAAGTTGCTAATCTCTTAATTTCAAATGCATTTTTTTTTACAGTGGTGGAATCTAAAGTGTTCTATTGTGTTTTCTTCATTTTTTTTTAAACATCTTTATTGAAGTATAATTGCCTTACAATGGTGTGTTAGCTTCTGCTTTATAACAAAGTGAATCAGTTATACATATACAATATGTTCCCATATCTCCTCCCTCTTGCATCTCCCTCCCTCCCACCCTCCCCATCCCACCCCTCTAGGTGGTCACAAAGCACCGAGCTGATCTCCCTGTGCTATGCAGCTGCTTCCCACTAGCTATCTATTTTACATTTGGTAGTGTATATATGTCCATGACACTCTCTCACCCTGTCACATCTCACCCCATCCCCTCCCCATATCCTCAAGTCCATTCTCTAGTAGGTCTGTGTCTTTATTCCCGTCTTGCCACTAGGTTCTTCATGGCCTTTTTTTTTTTTCCTTAGATTCTGTATATATGTGTTAGCATACTGTATTTGTTTTTCTCTTTCTGACTTACTTCACTCTGTATGACAGACTCTAACTCCATCCACCTCATTACAAATACCTCCATTTCATTTCTTTTTATGGCTGAGTAATATTCCATTGTATATATGTGCCACATCTTCTTTATCCATTCATCTGTCGATGGACATTTAGGTTGCTTCCATGTCCTGGCTATTGTAAATAGAGCTGCAATGAACATTTTGGTACATGACTCTTTTTGAATTATGGTTTTCTCAGGGTATATGGCCAGTAGTGGGATTGCTGGGTCGTATGGTTGTTCTATTTGTAGTTTTTTAAGGAACCTCCATACTGTTCTCCATAGTGGCTGTATCAATTTACATTCCCACCAACAGTGCAAGAGTGTTCCATTTCCTCCATACCCTCTCCAGCATTTATTATTTCTAGATTTTTTGATGATGGCCATTCTGACCGGTGTGAGATGATATCTCATTGTAGTTTTGATTTGCATTTCTCTAATGATTAATGATGTTGAGCATTCTTTCATGTGTCTGTTGCCAATCTGTATATCTTCTTTGGAGAAATGTCTATTTAGGTCTTCTGCCCATTTTTGGATTGGGTTTTTCGTTTTTTTGTTATTGAGCTGCATGAGCTGCTTGTAAATCTTGGAGATTAATCCTTTGTCAGTTGCTTCATTTGCAAATATTTTCTCCTATTCTGATGGTTGTATTTTGGTCTTGTTTATGGTTTCCTTTGCTGTGCAAAAGCTTTTAAGTTTCATTAGGTCCCATTTGTTTATTTGTGTTCTTATTTCCATTTCTCTGGGAGCTGGGTCAAAAAGAATCTTGCTGTGATGTATGTCATAGAGTGTTCTGCCTATGTTTTCCTCTAAGAGTTTGATAGTGTCTGGCTTTACAATTAAGTCTTTAATCCATTTTGAGTTTATTTTTGTGCATGGTGTCAGAGAGTGTTCTAATTTCATACTTTTACATGTATCTGTCCAATTTTCCCAGCACCACTTATTGAAGAGGCTGTCTTTTCTCCACTGTATATGCTTGCCTCCTTTATCAAAGATAAGGTGACCATATGTGCGTGGGTTTATCTCTGGGCTTTCTATCCTGTTCCATTGATCTATATTTCTGTTTTTGTGCCAGTACCAAACTGTCTTGATTACTGAAGCTTTGTAATATAGTCTGAAGTCAGGGAGCCTGATTCCCCCAGCTCCATTTTTCGTTCTCAAGATTGCTTTGGCTATTCGGGGTCTTTTGTGTTTCCATACAAATTGTGAAATTTTTTGTTCTAGTTCTGTGAAAAATGCCAGTGGTAGTTTGATAGGGATTGCATTGAATCTGTAGATTGCTTTGGGTAGTAGAGTCATTTTCACAATGTTGATTCTTCCAATCCAGGAACATGGTATATCTCTCCATCTATTTGTATCATCTTTAATTTCTTTCATCAGTGTCTTGTAGTTTTCTGCATACAGGTCTTTTGTCTCCTTAGGTAGGTTTATTCCTAGATATTTTATTCTTTTTGTTGCAATGGTAAACGGGAGTGTTTTCTTAATTTCACTTTCAGATTTTTCGTCATTAGTGTATAGAAATGCAAGAGATTTCTGTGCATTAATTTTGTATCCTGCTACTTTACCAAATTCATTGATTAGCTCTAGTAGGTTTCTGGTAGCATCTTTAGGATTCTCTATGTATAGTATCATGTCATCTGCAAATAGTGACAGCTTTACTTCTTCTTTTCCGATTTGGATTCCTTTTATTTCTTTGTCTTCTCTGATTGCTGTGGCTAACACTTCCAAAACTATGTTGAATAATAGTGGTGAGAGTGGGCAACCTTGTCTTGTTCCTGATCTTAGTGGAAATGGTTTCAGTTTTTCACCATTGAGGACAATGTTGGCTGTGGGTTTGTCATATATGGCCTTTATTATGTTGAGGAAAGTTCCCTCTGTGCCTACTTTCTGCAGGGCTTTTATCATAAATGGGTGTTGAATTTTGTCGAAAGCTTTCTCTGCGTCTATTGAGATGATCATATGGTTTTTCTCCTTCAGTTTGTTAATATGATGTATCACGTTGATTGATTTGCGTATATTGAAGAATCTTTGCATTCCTGGGATAAACCCCACTTGATCGTGGTGTATGATCCTTTTAATGTGCTGTTGGATTCTGTTTGCTAGTACTTTGTTGAGGATTTCTGCATCTATGTTCATCAGTGTTATTGGCCTGTAGTTTTCTTTCTTTGTGACATCTTTGTCTGGTTTTGGTATCAGGGTGATGGTGGCCTCGTAGAATGAGTTTGGGAGTGTTCCTCCCTCTGCAATATTTTGGAAGAGTTTGAGAAGGATAGGTGTTAGCTCTTCTCTAAATGTTTGATAGAATTCACCTGTGAAGCCATCTGGTCCTGGGCTTTTGTTTGTTGGAAGGTTTTTAATCAGAGTTTCAATTTCAGTGCTTGTGATTTTTCCGTTCATATTTTCTATTTCTTCCTGGTTCAGTCTCGGCAGTTTGTGCATTTCTAAGAATCTGTCCATTTCTTCCTGGTTGTCCATTTTATTGGCATAGAGGTGCTTGTAGTAATCTCTCATGATCTTTTGTATTTCTGCAGTGTCAGTGGTTACTTCTCCTTTTTCATTTCTAATTCTATTGATTTGAGTCTTCTCCCTTTTTCTCTTGATGAGTCTGGCTAATGGCTTATCAATTTTGTTTATCTTCTCAAAGAACCAGCTTTTAGTTTCATTGATTTTTGCTATTGTTTCCTTCATTTCTTTTTCATTTATTTCTGACTTGATCTTTATGATTTCTTTCCTTCTGCTAGCTTTGGGGTTTTTTTGTTCTTCTTTCTCTAATTGCTTTAGGTGCAAGGTTAGGTTGTTTATTCAAGATGTTTCCTGTTTGTTGAGGTAGGCTTGTATTGCTATAAACTTCCCTCTTAGCAGTGCTTTTGCTGCTTCCCATAGGTTTTGGGTCGTCGTATCTCCATTGTCATTTGTTTCTAGGTATTTTTTGATTTCCCCTTTGATTTCTTCAGTGATCACTTCGTTATTAAGTAGTGTATTGTGTAGCCTCCATGTGTTTGTATTTTTTACACATCTTTTCCTGTAATTGATATCTACTCTCATAGCGTTGTGGTCAGAAAAGATACTTGATACGATTTCAATTTTCTTAAATTTACCAAGGCTTGATTTGTGACCCAAGATATGATCTATCCTGGAGAATGTTCCATGAGCACTTGAGAAAAATGTGTATTCTGTTGTTTTCGGGTGGAATGTCCTATAAATATCAATTAAGTCCATCTTGTTTAATGTATCATTTAAAGCTTGTGTTTCCTTATTTATTTTCATTTTGGATGATCTGTCCATTGGTGAAAGTGGGGTGTTAAAGTCCCCTACTATGATTGTGTTGCTGTCGATTTCCCCTTTTATGACTGTTAGTATTTGCCTTATGTATTGAGGTGCTCCTATGTTGGGTGCATAAATATTTACAATTGTTATACCTTCCTCTTGGATTGATCCCTTGATCATTATATAGTGTCCTTCTTTGTCTCTTGTAATATTCTTTATTTTAAAGTCTATTTTGTCTGATATGAGAATTGCTACTCCAGCTTTCTTTTGATTTCCATTTGCATGGAATATCTTTTTCCATCCCTTCACTTTCAGTCTGTATGTGTCTCTAGGTCTGAAGTGGGTCTCTTGTAGACAGCATATATATGGGTCTTGTTTTTGTATCCATTCAGCCAGCCTGTGTCTTTTGGTGGGAGCATTTAATCCATTTACATTCAAGGTAATTATCGATATGTATGTTCCTATTCCCATTTTCTTAAATGTTTTGGGTTTGTTATTGTAGGTGTTTTCCTTCTCTTGTGTTTCTTGCCTAGAGAAGTTCCTTAACATCTGTTGTAAAGTTGGTTTGGTGGTGCTGGACTCTCTCAGCTTTTGCTTGTCTGTAAAGGTTTTAATTTCTCCATCACATCTGAATGAGATCCTTGCTGGGTAGAGTAATCTTGGTTGTAGGTTTTTCTCCTTCATCACTTTAAGTATATCCTGCCACTCCCTTCTGGCTTGCAGAGTTTCTGCTGAAAGATCAGATGTTAACCTTATGGGGATTCCCTTGTGTGTTATTTGTTGTTTTTCCCTTGCTGCTTTTAATATGTTTTCTTGGTATTTAATTTTTGACAGTTTGATTAATATGTGTCTTGGCGTGTTTCTCCTTGGGTTTATCCTGTATGGGACTCTCTGTGCTTCCAGGACTTGATTAACTATTTCCTTTCCCATATTAGGGAAGTTTTCAACTATAATCTCTTCAAATATTTTCTCAGTCCCTTTTGTTTTCTCTTCTTCTTCTGGGACCCCTATAATTCGAATGTCGGTGCATTTAATGTTGTCCCAGAGGTCTCTGAGACTGTCCTCAGTTCTTTCATTCTTTTTTCTTTATCCTGCTCTGCAGTAGTTATTTCCACCATTTTATCTTCCAGGTCACTTATCCTTTCTTCTGCCTCAGTTATTCTGCTATTGATCCCATCTAGAGTATTTTTAATTTCATTTATTGTGTTTTTCATCGTTGCTTGGTTCCTCTTTAGTTCTTCTACGTCCTTGTTAAATGTTTCTTGCATTTTGTCTATTCTATTTCCAAGATTTTGGATCATCCTTACTATCATTATTCTGAATTCTTTTTCAGGTAGACTACCTATTTCCTCTTCATTTGTTAAGTCTGGTGTGTTTTGACCCTGCTCCTTCATCTTCTGTGTGTTTTTCTGTCGTCTCATTTTGCTTATCTTACTGTGTTTGGGGTCTCCTTTTCATAGGCTGCAGGTTCGTAGTTCCCGTTGTTTTTGGTATCTGTCCCCAGTGGCTAAGGTTGGTTCAGTGGGTTGTGTAGGCTTCCTGGTGGAGGGAACTAGTGCCTGAGTTCTGGTGGATGAGGCTGGATCTTGTCTTTCTGGTGGGCACATCCACATCTGGTGGTGTATTTTGGGGTGTCTGTGGCCTTATTATGATTTTAGGCAGCCTCTCTGCTAATGGATGGGGCTGTGTTCCTGTCTTGCTAGTTGTTTGGCATAGGGTGTCCAGCACTGTAGCTTACTGGTCATTGAGTGAAGCTGGGTCTTGATGTTGAGATGGAGATCTCTGAGAGATTTTTGCCGTTTGGTATTACGTGGAGCTGGGAGGTCTCTTGTGGACCAGTGTCCTGAAGTTGGCCCTCCCACCTCAGAGGCACGGCCCTGATGCCTGGCTGGAGCACCAAGAGCCTTTCATCCACATGGCTCAGAGTAAAAGGGGGAACAAATAGAAAGAGGCTATAATACAGTGAAGTAAAATAAAGCTATTATAAAGCAAAGCTATACAGACAAAATCTCACCCAGAAGCCCATACATATACACTCACAAAACAAGGAAAAGGGGAAAAATTAATATATCCTGCTCCCAAAGTCCACCTCCTGAATTTGGGATGATTTGTTGTCTATTCAGTTATTCAACAGATGCAGGCACATCAAATTGTTTGTGGAGTTTTAATCCGCTGCTTCTGAGGCTGCTGGGAGAGATTTCCCTTTCTCTTCTTTGTTCGCACAGCTCCCGGGGTTCAGCTTTGGATTTGGACCCGCCTCTGCGTGTAGGTCGCCTGAGGGCGTCTGTTTCCCGCCCAGACAGAACGGGGTTAAAGGAGCAGCTGCTTCGGGGGCTCTGGCTCACTCAGGCCGGGGGGAGGGAGGAGTACAGAGGAGGCGGGGCAAGCCTGCGGCGGCAGAGGCCGGCGTGATGTTGCACCCGCCTGAGGCACGCAGTGCGTTCTCCCGGGAAAGTTGTCCCCGGATCATGGGACCCTGGCAGTGTCGGGCTGCACAGGCTCCCGGGAGGGGCGGTGTGGAGAGTGACCTGTGCTCGCACACAGGCTTTTTGGTGGCGGCAGCAGCAGCCTTAGCGTCTCACGCCTGTCTCTGGGGCCCGCGCTGATCGCTGCGGTTTGCGCCCGTCTCTGAAGCTCGTTTAGGCGGCGCTCTGAATCCCCTCTCCTCGCGCACCAGGAAACTAAGAGGGAAGAAAAAGTCTCTTGCGTCTTCAGCAGCTGCAGACTTTTTCCCAGACTCCTTCCCGGCTAGCTGTGGTGCACTAACCCCTTCAGGCTGTGTTCACACCGCCAACTCCAGTCCTCTCCCTGCGATCCGACCAAAGCCTGAGCCTCAGCTCCCAGGCCCGCCCGCCCCGGCAGGTGATCAGACAAGCCTCTTGGGCTGGTGAGTGCTGCTCGGCGCCGAGCCTCTGTGCAGGAGTCTCTCCATTTTGCCCTCCGCACCCCTGTGGCTGTGCTCTCCCCCATGGCTCCGAAGCTTCCCCCCTCTGCCACCCACAGTCTCTGCCCGCGAAGGGGCTTCCTAGTGCGTGGAAATCTTTCCTCCTTCACGGCTCCCTCCCACTGGTGCAGGTCCCATCCCTATTCTTTTGTCTCTGTTATTTCTTTTTTCTTTTGCCCTACCCAAGTACGTGGGGAGTTTCTTGCCTTTTGGGAGGTCTGACGTTTTCTGCCAGCATTCAGCGGGTGTTCTGTAGGAGCAGTTCCACGTGTAGATGTGTTTCTACTGTATCTGTGGGAAGGAAGGTGATCTCCACGTCTTACTCTTCCGCCATCTTCTCTCCTCCCCTCAAATGCATTTTAACAACCACGCATTTTTACTCTCCTCCCCTCATAATTAATGATTTTGACATCATGTTTTACATCTAATTGTTTTGTGTATCCTTTAACTGCTTATTATGGATTATTTTACTACTTTTATCTTTTAATCTTCCTACTAGCTTTGTGCATGGTTGATTTACTATCTACTATATGTTTGCCTTTACCAAGGAGATTTTTCCTTTCATAATTCTCATTTTTCTAGTTGTGGCCTCTTTTTTCACTAAGAGAAGTCCCTTTAACATTTCTTCTAAAGCTGGTTAGGTGGTGCTGAACATTTTTAGCATTTGCTTGTCTGTAAAACTTTTGATCTCTCCATCAAATCTGAATGGGGGCATTGCTGGGTAGAATACTCTTGGTTGTAGCTTTTTCCCTTTCATCACTTTAAATATCTCATGCCACCCCCTTCTGGCCTATAGAATTTCTACTGAAAAGTCAGCTGATAACCTTATGGGAGGTCTCTTGTATGTAAGTTGTTACTTTTCCCTTGCTGCTTTTTATATTCTCCCATATCTTTAATTTTTGCCATTTTAATTTCAATATGTCTTGGTGTGGTCCTCTTTGGGCTGATCCTATTTGGGTCTCTCTGTGATATCAGGGCTTGGATGTCTGTTTCCTTTCCCAGGTTGTGGAAGTTTTCAGCTATTATGTCTTTTTAAATGTCCTCAGCCTCTCTCTTCTCCTTCTGGGACCCCTATAATGCAAATGTTAGTATACTTGATGTTGTCCCAGATGTCTCTTAAGCTGTACTCATTTCTTTTTATTCTTTTTGCTTTTTTGGTTCAACTTCAGTAATGCACACTATTCTGCCTTCCAGCTTGATGATCCATTCCTCTGTACCATTTAATCTACTGTTGATTCCTTCTAGTATATTCTTCATTTCAGTTATTTTATTCTTCCTCTCTGTTTGTTTGGTTGTTCTTTATATTTTCTAATTATTTTTTAAAAACTTCTACCTTCTCGTTCTCCTGATCCATTCTTCTCCCAAATTCTTTGATCATCTTATGATCATTATCTTGAATTTGTTCTTAGATGGATAGACTGCCTATCTCCTCTTCACTTAGTTCTTCTTATGGGGTTTTATATCTTGTTCCTGTGTTTAGAACATGTTCCTCTGTCATCACATTTTGCCCAACTTGCTGTTTTTATTTCTTTGTATTTGGTAGGTTAGTTATGTTTGTTTCCTGATATTGGAGAAGTGGCCTTTTATAGGAGATGTCCTGTGTTTCCAAGCAGTATACACCCCTTTGGTTACCAGAGCAATATGCTCTAGTGGTGCCCCCTATGTTGGCTGCATGGGTCCTTCTGTTGTGGCAGGCTGAATACTGTGGGTGTTCTTGTAGGTGGGGCTGCAACCCAGTCTGATTGGTTGCTGGGACCTGCTGTTGATAGGACTGAGTCACAAGGCAGCTGGTTGTGGAACCCAGGGATCCCCAGGGCTTGTGCTAGCTCGGTGGGTGGAGTTGAGACCCAGGATATCCCAGGGCTGGTGCCTGCCTACTAGTGGACAGAGCTGGGTCCTGGGTTCTGGCTACAGGGCCCAGGGATACCAGAGCTTGGGTCAGACCACCAGTGGTTGGGGCCAGGGCCCAGTCCATCTTAGGGCTGGTGCTGGCCTGCTGATGGGTGAGCAGGATCTGCAGGTTGTGGGGCTATGGTTTCCCTGGAGCTGATATCAACCTGCTGGTGGGTATGGGTGTTCTCAAGGCTAGAAGAGGCTTGCTAGTGGGTGGATCTGGATCCCAGAATCTCTGGCTGCAAGGCTTTGGGGATCCCAGATCTAGTGCCTGCACTGGTGTGTGGGGCCTGGTCCTTGGCTCTCTGGTGGACAGGGTCATGTCCAGGGGTGACTATGGGCTCAGGGGTTCTTAAGACAGCCTTGTCAGCTAGTCAGTGGGACTGTGTCCCACCCAGCTAATTACTTGGCCTGAGACATCCCAGTACTGGTGTCTATGGGCTGTTGGGTATGCGCAGGGCTGCATCCTGAGGCTAAAAAGCCAGAGGGAGGATTCTAAAATTGCACTTGCCAGTACCAGTGTCCACATGGTAGAACATGCTCCCAGAAATGGCTGCTGCCAGTTTCTATGTCCCACTGGTGAGCTCCAGTAGTCTCCTGCCTTTCCCAGAAACTCTTCAAAATCAGCAGGTAGGTGTGACCTAGACTCCTTTCAAATTACTGCTTCTGCCCTGGATTCTGGAGCATGTGAGTTTTTGTTTGAGCCCTTTAACAGTAGAGTTTCCATTTCCTTCCCACTGGCCTTCAAAGCCAAACATTCTAGGGGTTTGTCTTCCCAGTGCAGAACCCCTAGGCTGGGCAGCCTGATGTGGGGTTCAGACCTCTCACACTGTAGGGAGAAACTCTGCAATTACAATTATTCTCCCATTTGTGGATTGCCCACCTGGGGGTATGGCTCTTGACTGTACCACAACTCGTCCCTCCTACCTGTTTCATTGTGATTCCTTCTTTATATCTTTGGTTGTAGAAGATCTCTTCTGGCAGGTTCCTGCCTTTTTCAATACGTGTTCTGTAAATTGTAATATTGGTGTGCCTGTGAGAGGAGGTGAGCTCTGGGTCTTTCTACTCCACCATCTCAGGTGATCTCTGCAAGCAGCAAATTAAATAATGTGCTTTGAGCATAGTGCTTGGCACAGAAGAGCATTAATAACTAACTATCAGTGCTTATTATTTTTACTTACTAGAATATAATTTTATAAAATTATGATGCCAGTGACAGAAAACCAAATAATATGATAAGCAAACACTTTTTTAGAATGGGTAAATAAATATTGTGAGATATCACTATGTACATGTTAAACATTTTTGTTTCTCATTTAATTCTTTTTTTTAAAACCTAACAACTCTACAATGTTAAGATTCCAAGATGTTTGGAGGTGAGGTGAGGATCAGGGCTGGGAGAGGGAGAAGGAAGAAAACTCATCTTGTACCATGTGTATCATGGAAAATACAAAAGTTGTTTTTTTGGAAAAAGCATTCTCTTTCTGTTCTTTCATGAAGATAAAAGTGTTTCTCCTTGACACGGAGACAACATTAAGCATTTTATATTTCTGAATCCCATCACATGCCTTTCATCCCCAAGCTCATTAATAACTTATGTTCAGGGTAGGGAAGGGTTCTCTTAACTTCCTATGGAGTGAAGTTTATAGTCACACAACCAACTTTCCCAGAATTCACTTGCATCTTTCCCGTGCATCTGGGTGATTAATACCCCCTTCAGAAGATAAATGAGTGTTTGTATTACCTGCTGATTCTACGTTACCATAACCAGTCCACCCCCGAAAGACTCCAAGAGGACAGGGCTAGAACATGAATCATGACACTTGGGAAAGGAAACTTCTTTTCATTTCCCATACAAGATGTGATAAAACTGGCAACACACACATTTCATGATGTTTGTTTTAAGTAGAAAGAAAAAAAGATGATTGATAGATGTAGAAATTCCAAGGATTAAAAACTATTGTATATTGTCTATTTTCACCTAACTAACTCTTTTGAGGTGGGTGATTGATAACCAAAAAATTGCATCCATGTGTGATGTTCATTAAAGTAAATTATGCTAACATACAGATGATTTTGACTTAGCCAGATATTTTATTGTCATTTTAATGACAGTAATTTTCAACATTTTTTTGTTTGTTTTTCAGCACCAACACACTAAAAAAATGAGACACAGTGACATCAGTAACAATGGTTCTTTCTTACAACATTAATTCCCAGAGATATTTGGAGGGTATACATCAGGGGTGTGAAAGGGAGGCTGATCACAACTTCTGTCATTTCCTCTCTATCCTATTTCTGATTGGAAGTCAATTTAGTTAGGAAAGAAGCACATATATTCTTGTAAACTTTAAGTCATACTATTTTTAGCAAGAAAAATAGATGCAAAATGAAGGGCTTCTTAACCATAAAGGCCATAAAACCCAAACAAAGATGTTGGACCATATGCATTTTTCAATGCTCAAGATTCAAAATTTTCATAAGGTTCTCACAAAGTCTGTGAACCAAGAAAATTGTTTCAGTGGTAAGAACATGGAGTTCAGAGACGTGAAGACTCCATCCAAATTCAGGTCTGCCAGTTACCACAGCTGCGAACTTTCATCTATTAATTATTCTCTCTGAGATTCCCTTTCTTTTTTCATCTCTGAAATTGAATATCAACCTTGCAAAATTGTTGTAAAAGTGGAAAAACCCAGTAGAAAATGTCTAGCACAGTTCCTGGATTTATAAGATCTTGGGTGCATGTCAGCTCCCTGAGAGAAGAAGCTCAAATATTTTACTTAAAAGACAGAAGTGGTATGGCAGTGTTCCCTCATCAAGGCAACTAAATGTGCAATATTCAGAAATTGTTCTCTTATTGCTGATCTCCATAGGTCACCCAGCCTCCACCATGGTTCTCTCATTTTGATTGCACTAGCAATCCTGTCATATTATCTAGCTGCCTTCTCATTTGACATGTTCTCTGTGTGACAGTCTTATGCTCCCCCAAATTTGAAATCCAGATGAAAATGGCCTGAATGCTTAATCATTAGAACCATTCTGCTGAGTTGAAGTCCCTCTGGCTTTATTTCTTTCTGAGCAGTGTTTTTTTCCAAACTGTTACACACTCTCATTCTGCTCCCCATGGAACAGCACAGGGATTAGTGTTGAACTCAGTTAACTTTGGCTTTGTTCATGGAAACAGGAAATTTGGGGATTGAGGAGGATGCTGGGAACTAGTGCAAAGACTAGGGGAGGCACCAAGACAGAAAGCTGAGGGTTGAAGTAGCCTTAAACCACAGCTAGCCTGTGGCCCTGTAAATTATGTCTGCCAACCCACTGAGCAAATTGAAAATCCCAAACAGATCAAGCAGGAATGTGAAATGTGGCCAGAGAGAGAACTATAGCCACAGTACAAATGGAAGTGCTGCTCAAGAATTGTTCATGGTACAGTGATGCTAATTTCAGAAGAGCAATACAATAAAGTTGCCAGGCTAAATGATAGCCATGTACAGATGAGTATAGATCACCAGACCTAGGAAAGAAAAGCAAAACCCAAACAGACTGGCTGCTAAATGGAATATTTCTGAACCATGTAGACAGGGAAACTGTTTAAGATTTTAGAGTCCAATTGTCCAGCTATAGCTTCCTAGATCTCCCTTCCTCTTAGGGAGTTTATATACTGTCTGTCAGAACTCTTTTAACTGCAAGATACCTCCGATGTCCCTCACTCTAGAGAGAAACATAAGGTACTTATGATTTTCACTATGTTCTGCTCACTTTAGTATATATTAAAGCAGCTTATGGGGTGATTATGCCCTTGTCCCTTACTATATTTTATTTAGAATAAATATTTTTAAAACTATATCAATATACCCAATTTGGTAAGAGTTTTTATGATGAATGGATGTTGAATTTTATCACATGCTTTTTCTACATGTATTGAGATGATCATGTGGATTTTGTCTTTTCTTTTGTGGATGTGGTGTATCACATTGATTGATTTGCATATGTTGAACCATCCTTGTGAACTTGGGATTAATCCAGCTTGGTCACGGTGTATGATCTTTTTTATATGTTGTTGGATTCAGTTTGCTAATATTTTGTTGAGAAGTTTTACATCTATATTCGCCAAATATATTGGCCTGTAATTTTCTTTTTTGGTGGTATCATTGATTTTGGTATCAGGGTGATGGTGGATTCATAGAATGTCTTTGAGAGTGTTCCCTCATCTTCAATCTTTTGCAAGACTTTGAGAAGGATAAGTATAAGTTCTTCTTTGTATGCTTGGTAGAATTCACCTGTGAAGCCATCTGATCCTGGACTTTTGTTTGTAAGGAGTTTTTTAAATAACAGATTCTATTTCACTTCTAGTGATTGGTCTGTTCAAATTATTTATTTCTTCTTGATTCATGATAAAAACTCTTACCAAAGTGGGTATAGAGGGAACATATCTCAAGATAATAAAATCTATTTATGACAAACCCACAGCCAATATTATACTCAACAGTGAAAAGTTGAAATCCTTCCCACTAAAATCTGGAACAAGACAAGGATGCCCACTCTCACCACCTCTATTCAACATAACATTGGAAGTCCTAGCCACAGCAATCAGTCAGACAAGAAAAAGAAATAAAATGTATCCAAATTGAAGAGGTAAAATTGTCATTATATGCAGATAACATGACACTATATATAGAAAACCCTAAAGACTCCAAACAGAAACTACTAGAACTGATAAATGAATTCAGCAAGGTAGCAGGATACAAGATTAACAACACACAGGAATTGGTTGCATTTCTTTACACTAACAATGAAATATCAGAAAGGAAATGTTAAAAAAAAAAAAACACCTTTCAAAATCACAGACCACCAAAAATCAAATACATAGGAATATACGTGACCAAGGCGTGGAAAGACTTACACGCTGAGAACAACAAAACATTATTGAAGGAAACTGAAGATGATTCAAAGAAATGGAAAGATATCCCATACTCTTGGATTGGAAGAATTAATATTGTTAAAATAACCATACTACCCAAAGCAATCTGCAAATTTAATGCAATTCCTATCAAATTACCCATGACATTTTTCACAGAACTAGAAAAAATAATCCTAAAATGTATATGGAACCATAGAAGACCGAGAATTGCCAAAGCAATCCTGAGGAAAAAAGAACAAAGCAGGAGGCATAACCCTCTCAGACTTCAGAAAATACTACAAAGTTATAGTAATCAAAATGGCATGGTATTGACACAAAAACAGACATATGGATTGAAGGAATGGACTAGAGAGCCCAGAAATAAACCCACATGCCTATGGTGAATTAATTTTCAGCAAAGGAGGCAAGAATATACAATGGGAAAAAGATGGTCTCTTCAGCAAGCAGTGTTGGGAAAGTTGGACAGATGCATGTAAATCAATAAAGTTAGAACACACTCTCACACCACACACAAAAATAAACTCCAAATGGCTTAAAGACTTAAACATAAGACATGACACTATAAAACTCCTAGAAGAGAACATAGGCAAAACATTCTCTGATATAAATCATACTAATGTTTTCTGAGGTCAGTCTCCCAAGGCAATAGAAATAAAAGCGAAAATAAACAAATGGGACCTAATCAAACTTACAAGCTTTTGCACAGCAAAGGAAACCATAAACAGAATGAAAAGACAACCCTCAGGATGGGAGAAACTCTTTGCAAATGATGTGAGGTACCGCCCTACACTGGTCAGAATGTCCATCATTAAAAAGTCTACAAATAAATGCTGGAGAAGATGTGGAGAAAAGGGAATCCTCCTACACTGTTGGTGGGAATGTCAGTCAGTACAGCCACTATGGAAAACAGTATGAAGGTTCCTTAAAAAACTAAAAATAGGGGGCTTCCCTGGTGGCGCAGTGGTTGAGAGTCAGCCTGCCGATGCAGGGGACACGGGTTCGAGCCCTGGTCTGGGAGGATCCCGCGTGCCGCGGAGCAGCTGGGCCCGTGAGCCGTGGTTGCTGAGTCTGCGCGTCTGGAGCCTGTGCTCCGCAGCGGGAGAGGCCGCGATAGTGAGAGGCCCGCGCACCGCGATGAAGAGTGGCCCCCGCTTGCCGCAGCTGGAGAGGGCCCTCGCGCAGAAACGAAGACCCAACACAGCCAAAAATAAAGAAAGAAAGAAAGAAAGAAAGAAAGAAAGAAAGAAAGAAAGAAAGAAAGAAGGAAGGAAGGAAGGGAGGAATGAAAGAAAGAAAGAAAGAAAGAAAGAAAGAAAGAAAGAAAGAAAGAAAGAAAGAAAGAAAGAAAGAAAAGAAAGAAAGAAAAAGTCTAATTGGAAAAAAATGCACTGACAATACAGCTTATACTTATAAAAAAAAAAAAAAACTAAAAATAGAGCTACCATATGATCCAGCAATCCCACTCCTGGGCATATATCCAGACAAAACTATAATTCAAAAAGATACATGCACCCCTATGTTCATAGCAGTACTATTCACAATAGCCAGGACATGGAAACAACCTAAGTGTCTATCAACAGATAAATAGATAAAGAAAATGTGGTACATATGTGCAATGGAATAGTCCTCAGCCATAAAAAAGTATGAAATAATGCCATTTGC